>NC_048894.1:81306078-81622298 GCF_011077185.1 Oxyura jamaicensis
TCTGACGTGCGGCGGCTTACTGAGCGCCAGCAGCCAATGGGAGGCGGAGGGGGCGGGGCTGGGGGCGGGGCCTCCCCGCCCTGCCGCCGCCGCCCCGGGGACAAAGGCGCGGCCGCAGCCCGGCAGGTGCCGGGGCCGTGTCCCGCTGCCCGGTGCCGCACGGCCGCGGTTTTACCGCGGGACCCGTGGGGGTGGCAGCGGGCGGCTGGTCCCGCTCGCCCTCCTCAGCGCCGTAGCCGGCCGCCGCAGGGTTCCACGGAAGCCATTTTAGAACCCGGTGGAAGGAAAGCAGATGGTTAACGCCAGAAGAAAGGAACCCAGCCCAGCTTCTGCTTCCTAAGCTAAATTCACGTTTTTATTGATTTTTTATTATGGGGGTGGGGGGTGGAATCCCAATATATATGTCCCATGCGGAGGTGCTGAGACTGGATGGAGGAAAAAAAGGACGGGAAAAAAAAAAAAAGGTTATGAGAAAGGTTATTTCCAAAAGAGCCATTTCTAAAAGAAACAGTTCGTGTTCCTGGGGGACGAGGGGGGGAAAGCAGGTCCTTCCTTTTCCAAAGACCCCTGCAAGCCCCCCGGCCGTGCACTGAACCCCCCCCCCGGTAACCCGGGGAGCCTTCGGGCGGGCGCAAGGTGCACGCTGTCGCAGCGGAGCGCTCCCCACGGGGCCAGCGCGGTTGATTTTGCAATTCCCTCCGGGAACCGAGCTGCCCGGCCGCCCCTTCCCGCTGCCCGGCTCCCTCCCCCAGCGCTTGTCTCGCACCCCCGTGCGGGGCAGCCGGGGGCTCCGAGGCCGCCCGGGCTGGATGCCACCCTCGGCAGTTCCCCGGGCAACCGGCCCGGTGGCAGAAGCAGGCTGCGCGGCAAAAAGGAGAGGAACAAAAAGAAACCCACAACGTTTTCCCTCCCGGGGCTGATTTCCCATGGTCCACATCCCACGGCCCATGTCCTATTCTAGGGGCTCCTCTCAGCTCGATGCGAATGATTTAAAGGCCTGAAGTTACGCCCCAGCCCCCAACACCACCTATATTTTCTTATCTCGAGGGGGGCGATGCTGAAGCACACAAAAAAGAGAAGTTTGGACCCTTGCAGGTTCAGGTCCTGCACCGCAGGCCAGGCGTAGGGCAGCCCCTTTGTTATTCAGGGCTGCATTTTGCTCCCCCACAGCATGCGCTGCAACTCAGGCAGGCACCAGGGAGGTCCCCGGGTGCATTCGGGAGGATTTCGGGGCCGTGCCCGCGCCGAGGGAACATTTTGTATGGATGCAGTTCACCATTGCTGGGCATCTGAGCCAACCTGTGCTGGCTGGTGGGAAAGGGCAGGAAGCAGGAGAAGGCTCTGTGCTCAGTGTCACCCTCCCCGTAAGCTCGTCCCCACTCTTGTCTGAGCTCACAGGTATGCCCTTACAGGAGCACTGGGCAACTGGAGAACCTAGCAGTGTCTCCAGCCTTACGTGCTAGATGAGAATGTAAAGCACAGAAAGGCAAAAGGGAGATGAAAGGTGGTGTCCCTAATTAGGAAATCATGGACCAGTTAGAAGCAAAGAGCAGGCAGGAGGCGAAGGGCAGAGCTTTTCCTGAGATGGCGCAGGAGTGCTGATGAGAAATTGATCTGTGCTCTAATAAATCTGGTTGCATGGACACCAAACATGGCAAGATGCTGTTTGGATGCCGCGGTCCCCTACCCAATGGCTGCGAGGGGATTTTAGCTCTGTGCACAGCTCTCTGGGCATAAATATTAATTAGGCTTCAGCCTGGGCGCTGGTGCTGATGCAGCTGTTTCTACAGCAATGTGGAACAAATTCACTGAATGCAAAAGAGCGAGGGATGAAAGAAAATATTCACTCGCTAGTCTGAGTTATTCTTGAGATCTGGTCTCAGTCCTTTTTTTGTCCTAAGCAGTTTTTTCTATGCAGTCTGAACCGAGATCGGGGACATTTGCATAGTTTGAGAACCTGGCTGCAAACTGCAGCATCGAAGGGCGAAAGCACTGCTGGGGCTTCATTTGCAGCCACCAGGTCGTAATCCGGAGCCACAGCGACACACAATCCACATGCCTAGGAAATACTCCCTTCTGCTTCCAGCCTTCTTGTTTAAACATTTCTTTCCACCTCAAGGACGCTCACCCTTGAAAATCTAAGAGCAACACACTGCCCCACGTCGCTACGGGACTCAGGCTCCTACTTAATCCGCTGCCTGTTTGGGCAGCTAGGGCTTGGTATCGTACCGAAGCAGGCAGCTCTGCAACTGGGCTGAACAAAGCGTTTTTCAAGGTCTTCTGCCACCACCCTGCTCTCTCCTCCCTGCAGCAGCATTGCGGAGAGCAGCGCTGCTTGCTGCAAGGAAGCGTGCTGTCAACTCGTTAACGCTTTCTCTCTCCCTGGAAAAAGCAGGGCTGTGCAAACGGGTTGGAGAGATCTTACCAGCCAGCTGCCTTGGCTGCTCTCAGGTGCCTCCGATATGCATCTTTCAGAAGGCTAAAAAATAATGTTTCGGGGGCTGAAGAAAAAAAAAATGGCCCCAGATCACTCCTGTATGTTAAATCTCCGGTTTACAGGAAAATAAAATGTCTGCTCGGGAAGATTTCTCGCTCTGCAGCATCAGTTGTTCTCCTGCGTTAGGCTGGAGGGAGAAAATCGGGGTGGCAGGAATTTGCAGCTGAGAAAAGCAGGATTTGGGGCAGCCACACGAGGCTTTGCTGTGCTTTTTGGGAGGCAGCGTCGCCTTTCTCCCAACAGCAGGACTTAAACAAAGGCTTTGATCACTCGCTTTATTAAAGCCGGAGGCCTCCTTGCTGAAGTGGAGCGGGCGGCAGGTGAAGGTGCTGCTTCCAGCCCTTGCACTGCCACAGCCCCCCTGCCCAGCTGTACACGTGCAGGCATTTTGGGGCTGAGGGCACATCTCCACCAGCCCCAC
Source organism: Oxyura jamaicensis (assembly GCF_011077185.1). Classification (NCBI taxonomy): domain Eukaryota; kingdom Metazoa; phylum Chordata; class Aves; order Anseriformes; family Anatidae; genus Oxyura; species Oxyura jamaicensis. Next base: position 81,308,997 of record NC_048894.1, read on the forward strand.
TGCAGTGCTCTGGGTGAGCGATAAGCAAGGTTCATTACTAGAAATCTCATCCTCAGCTCACAGAAGCCAGCAGGTGTTTTTTCAATTGATTTTGGTAGAGCCTGGCTCAGATCCCAAATCTGCTAAGGAAAGGCATTATTCCCAAATGCTGTGAATTCCTTTGTCCTTTCTCCCCAGATTTTCCTATTTACAGTTCACTGCATAGTCTGGGGATCATGCTCACCCAATTTTTGCTTGCCTTCTGAGCAATACAAGATAAATGTGTGCTTTATGGCACTCAGTGGGTGCATTTGCCCTCAGCCCTGGGGGAAAGGCACCATCCCAGCTCTCTCCAACAAGCAGCCAGGTGGGAAGGGTGATGACTTCTCATGCTTTCCAAGAGGCAGCAGGGAAGGATGTTTTCAGTTGCTGTTCAAGGCTGGGACACTGACTTTTTAAAGGCAAATCTTCAGCCTGTTGGGATCCTCCTAGACTGAAAACACAGTAAAGGAGCTGTGGTAATATTTGCTAGAATAGTGGGTAACAGCTTAGTTATTTGATCTGTTCTGTCGTCAGACCAACAGCTAACACTCCCCTCTTCTTTGGATTCACTCCGCTTTTACAGAGGTAGTGCTAAATTATTTTATTTATAACCCCAGAGATCGGAGACCAGCCACCAAAGCACTTTTTCCTGAAGGTTATACCCTGTAATATACATTCAGACAGGCTGGCTAGGTGCCAGCGGTAGCTGTTTGACATACTCCTGCTAGGAAATCAGACGCACCTCTGATATGACTTACAAATACTGAGCTACTGCTTGGGATGTTTGCTCTTGGTGTTAGAGCCCCATATTCAACAGGGCAAGAGGGAAAAGTGGAGAGAAGAGCCCGGCTGCAGACAGCCTGCCTCTGAGCAAACACTCGAGGGCTGCCAGGGGACAGTGCCAGGCCTGCCAGCTCTGCTCCTTGCCCGGGGAGGAGGAAGCAAAATAACCAAAGCTGATTTTGTCCAGCTGGTTTTGCTTGAAAATGGAAAACTTGAAAGGCCGTGGCATTACTGTAAGAAGTAATGAAAGAGAGCGACTGTTTGGGGAACCAGACTGAGACGCAGGCACTTGCTGGCATGCTTGAGAGAGGGGGAAGCTGCACGCAGACATGTCCAGCCAAACCTGCAGGCCTCAGCTGATGGACGCTATTAAGCCCCAGGCCCAGTCTAAGGAGGAAAAGAGGATTCATGGAAATTCTGCCCTCAGCAAAGGAAAAGTACCCAGGGAGACAGGGAAGAGGCCAGAAGCGCGGTTGCGGCAATAGCAAACCGTCTTCTGAGAGAAAGAGTTTCATTCATCACCAAAAGCAGCTTGAATCTCAGACAAACCTCTGGTTATAGGGCTGCCAGCACTGCATGTCGAGTCAGGGATTTCCAAGGCTAGGAAATAACTCCACAGGATCTGAGAAGTCAGCCCCTGCACTCGGGGGCTGTAGCGAACTCACAGCCTCACTGGATTCAATCACGTAGCATCCCGAGGATGTTGCATGCTGAGCCTTGGTCTTGCTACATGGCCCAAGGACAGAAAAATAGCAGGATCCATCAGGTGTGCTGTATGTCACGGCGGATCTAGGCATCTAAATTTATCTATGTAAGGGAAAACATTTTTCCATGCCGCCTTCCCCCCACCCTCTACCCCCTTTTTTCTTAGCCTTTCAGAAGCTCATTTCCATTAGGCTTAAATGCCCTTTCTTCCAAGTCCCTTCCTGGCCCCGTCACAGGTATGTAACAGCATCTGCAAAAAACTCAGTACATCTTTTACACGCCGCAGTCAGTGTTTGTGAGCTGTTTGGGATTTCTCCACGGTGAAGAATTCTATCTGCTTATAAAACACAATTTCCATCTGACTGCGAAACCTCTTCTTGTCCCTGAGGGGGGCAGTGAGTCACTCTGTGTTAGTGCCTCCCGTCCAGCAGCTACGGACCCGTGCTTCTCGAGTACTCCGACAGATCTACGACGAGTTCCTCCAGTGACTCATATAACAACAGAATGAAGCGCTTTCTTTTTATAACAGCAGAAATCTACTCCGTGCTCAGAAAGGTTCTCAAGAGCTGCTTTATCCAGACGTTCATTCAACTGCAGGGAGATAGTCAGGGATTATCATACCCTTCCACTCTGCAGATGAATGAAGCAAAGCAGAGAGTGGGAGGCATTTGCATAAGGCCACCGTGCCAGGCAGGCATGAAATCTGATTTCTGGACCCGGACGCTGCACGGAGGATCATGGCAAGCTGCTGGTCAGAGGATCACTGTGCCATCTGCATCCCAGGCCTCGCCCGCCCCATCAGAGATGTCCGCAGCTGAGTTTAACAACCCCACAAAGGAAGAAAAGCTGCTACCTTAAGCCTTTTCGCAATCAGGAACTGGATTTCCTTAGGCAATGCCCATCTAGGCATCAACAGATGCGCCCAAGACCCTGGCACCAGGGGGATTTTATAGCCGTTGTGATAGCGTTAGCAGAGCTGCTATCACAGGCACGCAGTTGCTCGTGCATCTAAATTTTGCATTTGCTTACGTGTGCTTTTGCAGACATGATCTTTTCAGGGAGGAGCAAGCTTTGATATTGCTTTGGAACATGAGATTCATAATATGAGCTTGGTGCACTCCCCCTTAAGATCTCTGTGACTTTGCTCTATTTTCTGCAACAATTTCAAATGCTGACCTTGAATTCTCTTTTTGGTATCCTTTATGGGTCCATAAAACAGGCTTGACCAGCACTTGACAGAAGAGTTTTGAGACCTCAGGTGAAGCAAATACTACGGTAGGATATTCTGGGAGGATTTCATTACAGCCAAACGCCCCCCTTTAGCTGCTGCTTCCCCTCCCTCAGCTCCTGTTCCTCTAGGAGCTGATCTGGCTAACAAAAGAGTAGCTTTTGACCAATGTAGCTCACCAGACTGACTCACCATTGCATCACATGAGGCCTGGAAAGCAGGATTGGGGCAGCCCCACCTAAAGTTGGTTCAGATGGCAACAGTGTAAGCAGAGGCACTTCTCCCTTTCTAGCCTGCTTGCGCTAGCTTTATGTTGACTTCCATTAGACTGGCACAGTGACATGGCCAGCTACATCAGAGGATCTGTCCCACTGAAAAAAATAATCCAAAAGTGACCAAAAAAAATCAGCTACCCAGGTTTCCTAATGGTATAGGAAGAGGAAAAGCCCTTAAGACACCCACGCCACTGAAGGAAGTTCACACAAAATGATTTTCCAAGTCAACACCTAGCACCCCCCCCGAAGCCTGGAGCTGCCACTGTTGGAGCAGCCTGGCTCCAAGCTGGGATGCTTCCTTTGCCTTTAATTATCAGACATTTACTCCTCTGCAGAAGAGCAACAAATTGAGAAACCTGCAACATTCCGAGACATCACAGCCTTCACCAATACATATTAATGGTCAATTGCTTTCTCACATGTCAAATTCATGCTTATGCAGAAGCAAAACTGCAGGATGCATTTCTGAATCAGAAATCATTTCCTTTTCTCAGTGACATCCCAGCTCATAATTACGTGCATCTACTCACTCTTGAGTTAGCAGGAAGATTTACTCCTGGCTTAGAGCTGAATAAGAGGAGAGGCTGCAGAGCCAGGGTCTAGGATCTGGTAGCTCCCACGGGCAACATAAATTTCGGAGAAGAAAAAGGAGCGTAGAAGTGCTTGCCTTTAAACCGCACTCCTGGGGCTCGGACCTCATCTCAGCAGGAGGATAAGTGTATCCATGTACACATGCAGCACTTTTGCTGCAGAATCTTCACTTTTTCATTGATCTGCTATCCGGTGTCTCACAGCAGTTTATACTCTTTCTAGCCTTGTACCTGACAAATAAGTCTGACTATAATGAGCTCGGCTTTCACAGCCACAGAATAAAGATGAAAGCATTAAAGGAAATGTACGAGGCTTCCTTTGCTGCTGGATCACTTTCCACCCTAATTTTGCAGGGGCTCTGATGGCCTTGCCGTGCTTTAATTAGGAAATACATTTCACACTTGATGGTCTGGTTCTGCACAGCTCCGCGCGCTCTCCACAAGTGCACTACAAATGGAAATGCTTACCCCCCCATTGGACTTGCCAGATGAATGCTATTCCTCTTGTGAGCTTGAACGCAGACCTCGTGTGATTTACAGAGAGCAGCTACATTTCACAAAAAGAGTTAAATACATAGAACTGTATACGTGCAGAGGAGCCCCAAGACTTACCCTCAGAGGTCTGCAGGTCTTAGGCTCCTAATGGAAGCTACTAGTGCTCCTCACGCCTGAAGGGAGTCCTGATAAAGAAAAAGAAGATCAGAGCATGACAAAAGAGGTGCTGTTACCCCCAGGGAGGAGTAAGTCTGTAGACAGTCTTGGAAGCAACAAAAGAAACCTGTACTTGATGTGGTAACACCAGGGAAGAAATCGGTGAACTCCCACCTCAATCCAGCAGGTCATTAAAACATATAACTAGCATACAAAGGGGGAAGGGATATTCTAGACTAGAGCTTTGTTAGACTGGATCCTCTACTAAGACTCTACAGAGCTAACTCTGCCCAGATGCAGCTGAGAAACTAGCCCCGAACATCTAGAGAAGGATTTATCAATGCACGTAAACCTGTCCACAAGGCTATGAGAATCTTACTTTTCACCCTAACCTTTCTTGTAGCTGATGGAAAACACGTAGGAGGGGAATGCTTCTCCTCACTCAGAAGAGATCTAAGGCAGCTTAGATGAACTGTGCCCTCAATTGCTTATTTCTCTTCCCTGATAAAGGTAGCCTGGGGCAAATTTCCATCACCTGCAGATGGTTAATCACAGGAACCTCACCACCAAGACCTGTCTGGCTCCTGGTAGAAATACCCAGTGCCTCTTTTTAAATAAAATAAAAATATTTTCTGCAGTACTTCTGACAGATTTCCCTGGTTCAGATAATAGATGTACCCCGCCTCTGAAGGCAGAGCAAGTCTATGGCTGCAGAAAGAGGAACGTGACACAAAGGGAAGTGCTTGGAGCCTGCCAGGAGCACACAAACAGCACTTGGCCCCTTCCGAGGCAGCTTTGTCACCAGTTTGCCTGCTCCCTGCAGTTGCTGAGGGCTAAATGTCAGTCCTCAGCATGCCGCTGGGACAGGCGGAGGCTGCTCCTGGAGCAGGAACACCAGCCCCGGCTTCTGCGGCCACCATTTGGAGGCCAACCCACGTGGAGACAAAGGGTTTGGGCAGGCCGAGGACCAGCAAACGTGCTGCGGCGTAGCCCGAGTCTGCCGTGACAGCTTGTGTGAGCAGCAAGGGACAAATGGAGGGCAGAGGAGGTGGCCGCGGGCTGATCCTGCTCGTGGATGGCCGCTGAGCCAGGCTGAGCTGCCGGCTGGGTTTAGCGCTGCTGCAGCAGCGGCGGCGGCGGCACAGGCAGATGGGAGCAGGGCGGAGGGCTCTGTCCGTGGGTGTGCGCTGGGAGAGGCGCAGGAGGATGGGTAAGACGAGCGATGATTTTTTGTTTTATTTATATTTTATTGTTTGCTTATTTTTTATTCCTGGTTCTTTGATGTGGTGCCTTAGCGTTCGGGAACGAAAAAAAAATGGACGTCTGGAGATACAAGTGTCACTGGAGAAGGGGAAGCCCTGCTTAAAAATAAAACGACAATTAATAAAAACGAAGTCGTCGCCAACTCGCTGGTTCCCGAGGGGGAGCTGATCGCCCCCCCCCCGCACAGCAACCACCCCAGGAGGGGCCTGCGGCCTACCCCGCCGCCTGGCGGCCCGGGGCCGGCGCTGCCGCCTCCTCGCCGGGGCCGGGGCCGGGGCCGGGCCGAGGGCGGCGCTCCGCCGGTGCCCGCCTCCCCGTGTGCCGTGCGGGGCGGGCGCTGCCCGGCGCGGCCTGCCGGGGCCTGTGGGATGGAGGCGGCGGGCGGCATCGTCCTGCACGACTTCAGCGGTCGGCTGGGCGAGCAGCGGGTGCACTTCCACGCCATGCGGCTGCGGGACTCGCTCTTCCTCTGGGTGGGCGCCGCGCCCGCCCTGGCCAGCCTGGCCGTGGCCATGTGCAGCCCCCGGGTGAGCATCCGCATCCCCGTCCCCTCCGTCCCCGTCCGCCGGTGGCCGCGGGGACGGCCCTCGCAAGCCGTGTGCTCTGCCCGCAGGACGGCGTGCCCGTGTCCACGTCGCTGCTCGGGGACCCCTCGGACACCGCCTCCGCCTGCCTGGCGCAGCGCCTGGGTACGTGGGGCGGCCGAAGGGGCTGGAGCAGCCCCAAATCACCGAGCCCGGGGCTCCCGGGGGGCTTTTGGGGGTCGGGGGAGGCGGCCCGGAGGCAGCTTGCAGCCCTGGGGGGGGGGGGTGAACGGCTGGCTGCGGCGCTCGCCGCCGGGTTTTTAAAACGCAGGGGGATGCGCTGCTCGCCTTCATCTCGCTTCTCTTGTTCCAGCCCAAGGAGCCGTGTAGTTCTTCCTCCTGATCCGGATCTGCATGGCAGGCAGCGTGTCAGCAGTCTGCATCGTCAGGCGGTTTCATGAGCCCACACCTACATCTCCGCGGCCACTCGTACACACGCATAAAAAAGGGTTGCTCAACAAGAAACACAGCGCTAGTGCCCCTTCCTCATCCTGATATCTTCTAACAGTCACTGTAGTAGGCTCTACCTCTGGCAGCTCTTTGTTGCCAGAGTCAGTGATTTCCACTTTAAAATCTCCAGAGGGTACCGTGCAACATAATTTCTTTATGTGCAGTCATTGCATTAGCCTTAAGACCTCAGTTAGCAAAAATGTAGTCAGACGCTGTTATCATTGGATAAAGTGTTACAGTTTCATTTCACTTTCCCTTTGCCCTCCTGCTTGTACAGACTGGTTTCTTGCAGGTCTTGCTCTGAGATTTGTGCAGCTAACAGGTCTCAGCTCTGCGGGTTATTTCCACCTGCTCCTGTGCTATTGTCGCTTGCAAAAGGTTCATTTCAGATTTCGTAGCTAGAACTTGTAATAACTTGTCATGTCTTATGTTAGTTCTCTCAGTATTTTAGGATGGGTCACATTTTCCAGTAATTGGTCTAACTTTTGCTTTTTTTTTTAAGATTCTTTCTTCATTTACATTTACTAGTTTCACATACCTTGTCTTTGTTAGTGATAGCTGGCACTAGTTGCTTGGTACTGGGACCTCAGTTACTCTTTATCCTCAGAACATAACGCACCTTTGTATCTTCTTTCTGTTCGATGCCTTAAGTACAAGTATCTTTCATTTTTTGTTTTAAGCTTTCTGTGCCCAGCTAGGCTTTTGGTCACTGTTCCTCTGTATCTGTGCCTGCTAACCTCATAGTTGCAGTTTTCCTTGCTAGTCAGTCCCATTTTTATTCTTTACAGATCCTGTTGTTACCCATTCTCTCCTGCTTACGGTGTACTATATTGAGGAAGGCCTACTGACCTTTTTCACTTTTGGTTGGAAAGTCAGTAACACACTTCTGCCTTTGGCTAGTCACGTGCTTCCTCTTCACCTGATCACATTTGCTAACTTAATTTTGAGAAGATAATTAAATCTTTCTGATTCGTGCACCATAGATTTTAGGCTTGCTTTAGTCAATCCAGCAATTTAACGTGGGCCAAGTCAGCTTACGGCCACTTAGGCCACAATTATTTTCCCCAAACCACTGCAAGATCATCACTAAGCATCTCTGTATCTTCTTTGTTTCACAAAGTGTGGTAAAGAAATCTGTCTTCTATCCTGAATAGAAATACCAGGCGTGGCATTTACTGCTGTTTAGCTTTCCCCCAGGAAATGAAGTCCTCAGTACTCCCACAACTACTGTAATATCAGAGATTGCTATTCACAGCCAAATCTGACCCACAGCTGTGTTTCTGAGGTAGCCTTTTTAACCACCCTGCCATGTGGTAACCTTCAGGCAGGCAATAGCTTTGGTTTTTTTCTCTTCATGCTGTCACCATTTTTTTCTGTGCTGCTTCCATTCTGCTCTTGGCAGGCACTGATTTAAGTAGCACACAATGCCACCTGGAGGCAAGTATTACTATTCCTTGTGCTTTCCAGTTACATTCTATCACCCGCATTTTGTTCCTGCAGAGCCAGGTTTCCTTCCCTGGAGCAGGAGTTTCAGTGCTTCTATGTATCACTGTATGCGCATCCTCCCCTTATTTTCTTTGTAGTCTGATAGGGTTCCTATACAGAACAGTTGCATTTAGTGCACTGGCTCCATCTTTTCCCAAATTTCTTCATTTATTTATTTATTTTCCCCACTGCTGCAGGCACATTTGCTGTGTTCCTGTTCCTCTTTCTACCTATTTCTGTCTGTATCAGGTGCAGGGACTGCTTCCCACCACCCTAACTGCTTGCTCTACCACGAGACGTATTTAAATAATTGAGAAACCTGAATCCTAAATATTTCCTGGAGGGTGGAGAAACCCACTTCTAGGCAAAGCCTCGTGCGTTTAGTGCCCTTTTTGTGCCTCCCTTACCTGCATGTCCTGAAGTCACAGGGCTTTCAGCCAGTGGCTGCTGACTAGTGCCACATCTTCATCTTCCCTCTGTAGGGGCTGGCAAGACCTTGATGGACATCACCAGAAGCTTTTCTTTGAGTCTTTCCCAGCTGGGCACTGTTGTCTCCCAGTTGGCGCAAAGGGTCTATAAACTTCTGCCTGACTTCCTCAAGCTTGGATGTGGGTCTTTGCTCCTTCCATCGCTTCGTGGGAGCGAGTGTGCTGCTGTGGTGCCTCTGGCCCCTCAGTGTCCCGGGCAGTGGGCTGCCAAGGATGCTTCATCTCAAAGACTGAGACGGATCTTACACAAACATTATCCAGAAGCTGAGTTTTGACACTGCAGCTTATGCTGCAGGCTTATTAAGAGCGAATAATGGCATTAATTAGTTCAGAATTAACACGGCACTTCGGGTATAATGATGAAGCACTAGTGCTTACAAAACATGCTGCTTTATACCACAAAATCTGGTGCCAAGCACTATCTTTTTGCTATTGTGGCAACATGTTGCAATATATTAGCATTTCGTAGTGCCAAGTCTCAAAAGGCAAACGAGTCCTTGAATTTCAGAAGCAGGTCACTGGGGTTTCCTCTATGTACTAAGCGGGAAAGCTGGTAGCCTGTTAGAACAGAAAATGGTAATAAATCGATCTGTGTAATTAAAACACCTCCAAGGAGTAGTTTAACTGTAGTTTATATATATAATTACATATTATATATTATAATTACATATTAGATATGTATTTTAAATATACATACGTTTTCTGAAGCTAGCTTTCTAGTTTTAAAAAATATATTACACGTTCTAGTGTCTTTATTTCCGATTTTTAAATTCAGGTGATGTTTCTGAATATTCAGCAGAACAGCCTGATTTCTCTTTGAGACTGTCAGCTCCCAGTTTACTCCCTGCCAGGAGTATCTTGTGACCCAAATAGCATTTTTGTCTCTTATTTTACCCATCTCACTTTAAACCTAGTGCCTACCTCTCTCCTGTGGTGCTTGCATTCTTCACAAAGCTTAGTTTTTGCAGTGTATTAGGAGCTTCAAAACAGATATATTGTAATGGTAAAATCTGAGTAGGAGTCCATTTTACTTATAAAATGCTTCTTTATGTTACCTATTTCACACTGATAATTAAGTCTTCCCGCCCCAGTGGACATTGTTTTTGTCACTGTTAATTAGTTCTGTCACGGAAGACAGCTCTTGATTTTATAGCACCTCTCTCTAGGTAGCTACCAGTACAGTAGCCTGGAAATTCTGATTAGTTTTGTGATGTCCAAAATGCTCTCCGGCATCCTGGGGTGTTCACAGGCACCATGTAAGTAATGGTTACAGGAAACAAAATAATTGACGGGAGGCTCAGACAAAAGTGATGCACGCTTTCAGGGGCCTTTTTAGGAGGTTCATAATTAAAAAACAACAACAACAAACTTTAATTGTGGCCTAATCATTTTCTTGTTGACTTTCCCTCTGTTTTTCATAGCACCGACTTACCACTGCATAAACCAAATTTTGGTGATGAAATTGGGGTAGTCTGTTGTTTCACTTAAACTATGCTCTGATTTAAGACTTGTCCAAAATCCAAGAAAGTCACTGGGAGTCTTTCCAGCAACTAGTAGCTTTTGCATCAACCCAAAATCTCGTTCATAGTCACCATGCTTATATTGCTCACTTCAGTGACACGCGTGGCTCACATTGCCCAACGTGCCAATGCTTGGGTGCTTGTTCTGCTGTTCATTTATGACTGGGTCCAGCGTGGGAGGAGTTGAGATGGTGTGAAAATCTGCATGGTGGCCTTTTAGAATACTTTCATCACTTTTATACAAGAGCAAACTGTACCTGAATACTCTGTTTTGTGTTTTAGCCAGGAAGACCAAAAAACAGATATTTGTCAGCTACAATCTTCAAAACACGGACAGCAATTTCACCTTACTCATAGAAAACAGGATCAAAGAAGAAATGATGGCGTTTCCCGAGAAGTTCTGACTTTCCATCATTGTAAAAGAATTTAAGGTTTTGTTTCAGAAAAAGTGAGTGCACTTTTCACACTGACATTTAGTATACTTACTTTGTGTTGCTCTGATTGAATTTGCATTTGTTATTAAATGTAGCTGGACCTAAGTACAACTGAAGCTGGAATTCTCTTTTTCCAAACTTACTACTCTGTTAAATGGAACAGAAGCATGCTGCCACGCAGTAACATCATCATAGAAGCGCGTGCAGCGTCTGGCCTTCATGCAGTGAAATCAGTGGGAAATCAGTGCCAAATCCCAGCAGTAGGACTGATTTACCACATATTAGTATTGAACACAGTACAGCAGCTTTTACTCGTTCAGATGAAAACCTATAAGGGTACCACAGAGCATTGTCTTTTTGTTTCAGAGGAGAACAATGCTATTAGTAGGAATGCTGAGTATTAGAAATGGAACCATGTGGTTTTTGTATTGAACAGCTATAACATAAAATGATCATTACCTTGCTCTATCAGTTTTGTTACTGTTGGTTGTAATACTAGCGCTAAACACTGGGGTTCCTTCCATCTCTTGGACACTGGGAACACTAGAAGGTTTTCAACAAAGAATTTTCTGTACAACAGCAAAGGCCTATATAGAAGAAAAATGCACAGCTGGACTTCTGGAGCAGTAGGTAAGACTTGGGCTGCTAGAAAACACGGGGTGTATAAGTTGAACATACTCATTAGAACAATCAGAGCAGTCAGTACCACCACCACTGCAAAGCAGCCTGTTGCTACAGCTCTAGACTGGCTTTGGGGTAGGATATCCTTTCAAAGGCCGATCCCTGTGCTATTTTGTCCAACAAAAATGGCAGTTAAAAACTAACTGCAAAAAAAAACCCAACAGCAAAACTCAAACCCACTATAAAGCCAATGGCGTAGTGACCATTTGCAACCACCACTACGTGCTGTGCTACTGAGAGTAGCCTCTATTACTCACAGCAATTTGGAAGAATGCTGAGCACAGCAACCTGATAAGCAAATCCAGTTGTTGTTTTTTTATGGCAAGCTGACTCAGCCAAGCTTCTGATACAGATGAAAAACAGTAATGCTGCCGCTGGGCCACCTCGTTGTGGCCACCTCATTGCAGACAACTGTCCTAACCCCCTACAGAAAAATGTTCTGCACTTACCTTCTCGTGGCCCCATTAGCAGCGATTAAGAACTGTAACCAAAGGTTGCTGATGCACGACCCCCAATTACAGCCGGTCTCTTGCTGTCTCTGAAGGGGTTTTGAACAGCCAGGGCTGTAGAGGTACCATCAACATTGCGGATTTGACAGGGGAGCACTGGGCCCTTTCTTACCTGACAGGCACAGCTGACAGTGCAAGTAGCAAAAAGCAACTGGTGGAGGAGATCTTAATTTGTACAGCTCAGGAAGGAGAGTCAACTGTTCTTCCGTAACTGAACGTAAAGGATAATTAGCTGCAAATCAGTGTGTTGATTTAATTAGCCCGATTAAACATCGGTTTGTTCCGTTTGTAGAGGAGGGCAGTGCTGCTTGTGGAGGGCTCACCAAAAATCACGGTGAGGGAGACAGACCAAGGAAAACGAACTGATGGGACAACATCTTTTTATTCTGTACATTTACATACAAAGTTTTTCAGTAGGTACAACAGATGTAACATCATGCAGACACTTAGCTTGTAAGACTGTTTTCAGTACTCAATTTAAGCTTGTGCTATGAGGAAGCACCACCAGACTATTCATGTTCAAAACATACAGTAATACGATTCTTTAAAACTTCATCAGAAACCGAAATGGGGAGGGAACTCTCACCCACTAGACATTACACACTGTTACTCCTTTCCCAAAACGTTTTACACAATACATTTAAAATGAGGTTTGTCATTTTTTTAAAAAAAAAACTTACAGTGGGGGAGATCATCCCCCACTTAATAGCGTTGTCTTATGTGCCAGCTACAGGCGCAACTTGACTTGACATTCACAGAGTTCGTTTAATGGCACTTCTGCTTCCAATTTGGTGACCTTTAGTGTTTGGCTCCAGGAAGTGGCAACAGTTAAGCAAAATACTTCCATGAAAACAAAACAAAACAAAAACACAACACAACACAATCAATCAAACAAAAGAAACACAAAAAAAGCAGGCTCACCAAAACTGCAAGGTAAATCAGATGGAACCCGCTGGGAGTTGCCACAAAACACCCCCAAACAGACGACAGCTTTCCCCACACTGTCGTTATCCGTTTGCAGTGTGTCTGGCAACAACAGCATCACAGAAATCTTAAAAGGAAAGAAAACCAGATCAAGCATAATGTCACTTTCACACTTTTGTTTGAAGTAACAAAGAAGGAAGAAAGCCCTTAAATGCTAAACCGTAAGAAAAAAAAATCCACAGGTGGACTTAGAGGTTACTGAAGGTTCACAGAAAAAGACCAACATGGACAGGACCGCTCCGAGGGCTTCCTCGGCCGTGGTGGCCAGAAATGGCCGTCGGAGGAAAGCAGTTCCCAGCGATGGCTACAGAGGAGAGACGATGGAGGAGCCGACGGCCTGGCCGGTGTGTGGAGCACCGTCCCGACGCAGAGCACGGTGAGCAGCCGGGCGTTTTGTTTCTGCCCTGCTGCCACGCTGAGCGCCTGTCCCCTCCTCAGAGAGCTCTCCCACACTTAAAAAGCTTTTCAGCTGTGGGTGTGTGTGGGGAGAAACAAACAAACAAACATAACATAAGGAAACAGTTATTCAACTTTTCAGCAAGATAAGCTACCGATTTTGTGTTTTATTGTCATGACAGAGGCGGAGGGCCAGACCAGCGCGAGACGTTGGAGCTCCCCACATTGCAGGAGATCAGTACCTGGTTTCAGACCAGAGGAAAAAAAAAAAAAGCAGCAAATCAAGTCAATTTCATAAGAAATTATTTAAAAAAAAAGAAAAAAAAAGCCAAGTGTTCCTGTCACCTAGTGTGTTTATATTATAAATGTTGATACGTTTATAAACAACCATTCTCTTCCCTGGGCCCGCCTGTCATCAGAGAGCAAACACCAGAATAGGAAACGATAAAGTGCTGTGGACAACAGCACACCGGGACCACCAGCGGTGCTGGAAGCAGCCAGTTCAGTAGGCTTGTGAAGGGGCCGCTATAGCCGTACTGCAGCTTGAGTGCACACGCACAGAGACCTTTTCCTCCTCCGTTAAGACCTGTTCTGCTCTGCCAGTTTTCCTTGTGAACCCTCCTTTTTTCCCCCCAACGTGTGTGGCTTGCCACAAGCATCTGGTATCGAAGGCAAAAGGTATTGCACGAATTTGGCACGTGGATACTGCGTGGACTTGAAAGGCCTTGTTTGTTTGTTTTTTCTTAGGTGAGCACGGATCACGGAAGTCTCAGCACAGAACAGAAAGAGGGAAATGGCCGCTCTCAAGCTGGGCAATAAAACCGAAGTGTAACAAGCAAGCCTAGCAAAGGTGAAAAAACAGTAGGGTAACTTTGGGCAAAATTACCATCAACTGGTCCAGTGTTTCTTACCGGGCTCAGGAAGAACCCAAACGTCCACATCCTCTGTACAAAAAATAGCAGCGTTAGGACAACATCGCTATCCTGAACACGACAGTCTCCGTCGCTTCTGCAGGTCTACCTGTCCTCCTGTGCTTGGCAGCGTCTGAGACGTGCTACGTACCTCAGCACCCGCCTGGGAGCATCTCTCTGATTTACTGGGGACTGTAAGAGGACATTGGCAGCCTAATGGAGGATGGAAATTGTTAGGTACAGTAGTTAGAAGACTATATATATATACAGCAAAGGAGGAAGGGGCAGGGCAGGTAGAGGAGGAAAGTGCAAATGAGCGCTTCCCATGCTTGTGAATGGAAGTTTTACATCAAACATAGTGGCAATCATATGGACACGCAATACAACATCGACATCCTGCTGCTCTGTTTGTTCAAATGTCCGCACTACTGAGCAATCACAAATGGATGGCCTGAGTGAAAAAGGAAAAGAGGGAGGGAGGGGAGGGAGGTTAACTACAATGCAAGAAATCCGTTCGTTTACAAAGTCCTTGCATTGAACAAGATCCTCACAGTCATCCCACGGTGAGAACCGAAAGCCAATGGCCGAAGCAAAGAGCTGGTTTGGGGACTGGAGGAGAGAAGTCAAGTGGCCGTTATCAAAGTACCACCTGTACGATACACGAAAAATTGGTTGTTTGCTTTGCTTATCATAGAGTGGAATCGATCCAATTGAAATTTATTTTTTTAAAAAAAACTGAAAGAAAATCCTACAAGAGCAGCTGGGGAAGGAGGGAAATACAGGTGAGTTCACCATGTATTCTTGGGTCAGAACCAGAAACCATCTCTAAAAGACCCAAGACGGCCAACAAGAAACCTTAAATCATTATTCACAGGTTATCAATTCATTCCTTTCTGACAGTCACTTAAAAATTTTGTCCTCTTAAATAGGTAACAAAAACTCTGGTTTTAAAAACAGGTAGGGCAATGCCAGGATGCTCATTTCCCAGGAGAGGGAATCCCAGCTGTGCTGCCTCTGGAAATAAAAAGTACAGACCATAGCCAATGCTCCTTACTTTTTGTCCCTGCTGGTTCATGCTCTTCTCCTGGAGCTGTCAATCATAGATTCTAGGCCTCCTGGTAATTACAGCCACTCTCGACAAAACTAATTTTTGCATCATTGGTCAAATCATTTACATCATCTACATCAATATTTAAACACCAGCAGGAACAGTCTAGAATGTATTAATGGAATCTTAAAATGCGTAAGGCTGATTCTCACTGAAAAATCAGCTTGTTTGGGTAGGATTTTCTTCACTGCATTAGATGAGGAAAAGAAAAGTAACTTTTAAACGCACATGGGCTATAAATAGAAACATAATCTGCCTAAAATGCAGTCAGAGTTTGAGTCACAACAGGTTTTGCTTTGATTATTATTATTATTTTTTTTGGTGTATACAAACACAGCAGGCAACCTGGGCGCTTTGACTTTCTGGACAGGCAGAACAACGTTGCACAAGTCTAAATTTCAGTCAATTCAACTTTGCAGTGATACCTCCTTCCTTTAAAGAAACACAAAAATGAAACAAAAAAACAACCCTCCCCATGGTTTCTTTCTTGGAATGGCTGCACCTCTTGTAATAAGATGGCTTTGTTTTTGTGATCTATGAAAGGAAAAGGAAATAAAGTGCTTCTTGAGAACAAATCAAAATAAATATATGTATTTAATGGCAGGAAAAAAAAAAGAGTTCTGAAGGGCTACCTCCAGCCAGGTCTTTTCTCAGATGAGTTATTTTCCCCCATAATTTTTTCAAGAGCCATCTGCACAAACGTTGACAATTCCTACAAGTCGCTTTAGCAGCAGAGTTGAATTCTCCCAAGTCTGCGTCTGCTCCGTCACTGGTTTGTAAAACCTGTGCAAAACACCTTTGCCCAAAGGTCTGCTCTTCCTGCACAACAGCATCAAATAAAATAAAAAGAAAGAGGAGAAGGAAAAACAAAACAAAAGGGGAAAAAAAAAGAGGTGAAAATCCACCCAGTTACAGTTACGTAGGCTTCATCCCGTTGGCAGTGGTGTTCTCAGAGATGCCATCGCTCACAGCTGCCGAGTCGTGGAGGCCCGAGTAGTCCTTGAGTTCAGAGTTTGTCAGGAGCAGGGGCTGCTCCCCTTTCTTGTGCGGCAGGAGGGGCTGCCGGGTGTAGTGCTCCCCGTCCGGGATGTTCTCGGGCAGGTTCTGGTTCTTGCTCTCCGGCAGCAGCAGGATGCAGATGATGCAGATGAGCGTACAGCAGGCGAAGATGACGTGGTGGAGGAAGTAGCCTTTCTGGTTGTGCAGCTCCATGATGGGGGCGGTAAGGCGGCCGAAGCCCGCGCTGGCCAGCACCAGCCCCAGCCCGCCTCCCCTGCAAACACAACGGAGGTGAGAGCCTGGCCCTGCGCTGGAAAAACACCCAAATGCCTTGGGACCCCAGACTATCCTGTTTGGCAAGTGACTTTGGCACCTGGGCTCCGAAATCTCTGAGGTAAACCTGCTTTGCTCATGGCTGTCATGCTGGGCAATTGTCCCAGGAGGGAGTTGCTTTGCTGTTGTAGATCATTACTGCCTGTGTGTGGAAAACAGCTGCACTCACCCAAATCTCTCTTCACACCCATGTAACTGCACCCACGTAAGGAGAAGAGAAGCAAGCTGTAAGGTGCGAGTACGTAGACAGCCCTCTAAAATATTCCTATTTCCAAGTGTTCTCACATTCAACAAGGGAAAACCAGATTTTGCTTCGCATCCAGCTTAGACGAGACACACCAGGAAGCGGTAAGTGCAGGAGTCAATTTTGGCTGCCTCTGAAGTACCTGGCAGCAGAGGCAGGAGATCAGACTTCACAGACCACTGCCTTGATCTGCTATACCAAACACTGAGCACTGAAACATCTTCCCTGCAAAACACGTTGGGGCTGGAACCTCTCAACCCACTGACGTTGTACCAGCATGCATCATTTTCAGAAAAAAAAAGAAAAAAAAAAGGTAACATAGCTAGTGGTTAGAACAGGAGAACAAGTCAAGAGTTTGAGATTCACTTCTGAGGCCTCCTCCTGACTCACTGTACGAGCTGTGGTAGGTCCCACACTTCGCTCTTGCTTTTCTTGTGCATTTGCATACCACATCAAGGGGCAACAGAAAGGTTAACCCTGGTGAAATGTTTAAGTTGTAAATAGGGAGCTGTATCAAAATATTCTTTATGGCACAAATATTTATTCATTAAATGTAACGTGCCAGTATGTTGACATCACACATACAAGCACACCAAAAAAAAAAAAGTGAAAACACATTAAAGCTTAAAGAAAAAAACAAGTGTGAGAGTAACCTCTTCCCCCACCCCATCGCAGGAATGGAAAGCCTTGCACAAGCGGCATCCAGTGCTCTTTCCTGGCGGCGGGTTATGCAAGCAGCCCCCCTCGCAGCGCCTTCCCTTCTCCTCTGATGCCTTTCCAAGCCCTGAGCACGTGGGGCTGTCCCGCCCGGTGACCCCGCAAACAATGGCAGAGATGTGAGTTTATTAACGATAACCAGGCCTCGCAGAAGACAGCTGAAGAAAGCAAACAAACTGCTTTAAATGAACTACCTGAGGAAGTTTCTCCGACTGTTGAGCATACGAGAAATCACCGCACTACGAGCCTGTGACTGCCTGATTCTGTCAGCTACCCATCATGTTAAAGGTGATCTTCACCCAATCCTTTTCAAAATCCACCGTTTCCTACTTGAAAAAGTGTGGCAAGTGTAGTTTTCAAAAAAAAACCAGGCTCTTAGGACACTGAGTGGATCAAAAAATCACTTGTGTACCTTTTAATTCCCTGGACTTGGTAAAGCACCTCTCACAGATAAGAGCCATTTCCCCAAATATCGCAAAAGCCCTCATTAAAACCTTGCCAGCTTTCCGATGGCAATCTGGAAACCCAGCTGAATGCACCCCTTGTGCAACTGGCCTCCTTGCAGCTTCATTAATATGCTCACACGAGTGATCAGCAGAGCTCGCCCCTTCGCCACAGAGGACCGGCTCATTCACATCAGCGCTTGCTACGGCTGAACTGCATCTCAACAACCGAGGGGGACCCGAGGTGAGTTTTCAAAGCAGCTGTGGAAGGACATCAAAGGAACTGGAAGGAAGCAGGGAAAAGGCAACAACAAAGACGGCTCTGTCATTACGGGGCAAGCAGCTTCACATTCAGAGGGGAAGAAGAGTTTTTCCACATCGTGTCAGTAATTAGAGCAGGCGTTACTTTATCCGCTGCCCTCAGAACCTGGCAGGAGAGTAACTGAAAATATACGATGGTGGGCCTCCTAGAAGTTTTGTTGTTGTTTTTTAGTATAATGTTTGACTATACTGCAAATACGAGGGAATAATAAAAAAGCTGGAAATACCCAGAAGAGGGAAGCAGTGCTGCCACTAGGGAGCAGATGGAGCTCACGCTGCCTTCGCAGCAGCGACCGGGCAGCTCGGCAGCCGATGCTCTGTCCCGACAGGGCCTGTGTCCAAAATGCTGCCCTCAGAAAGGCCACCCTGAGCGCCGGGGAGGGCTTCCCCTTGCTGACTGCTGCAGTGTCTCTCACAATAATGACCTCTCTGATGTCCTTCACTTGAGCCAGGCTAAACCTACGAGAAGGGACTCACCCTTCTCGGTGCTGCCTGGAGCTGAGCAACTTTTATCCTATTTTGGGCTGGCCATTTGTCCACTTTGAACAAACGGGTCGGCACGTGGCATGGCTCAGAGTACCAGCGAGCCTGAGAACCACTCAGGTTGAAGGAGGTTTCAGGAGAGGACCTGGTCCACCCCCCTGCACAGAACAGGGTCAATGCTGACCTCAGGCCCAGCTGCTTTGTCCTCTCAGTTCAGCCACTTCTTAAAGTGAGTCCCTGAAACCTCCCCACAGTTTTTTCCCTGCCTTTTCCTGTGAGAACTTGTGGACCAGATCTCTTTTCCACTTGTCAGTAACCGAGCATGCAGAGGACAGGGAGGACACCATGCTCTCCTCAGCCCATTCCTACGTAGCAGCTGTGCAACACGCAGTGGTGTTCTCATCAAGATTATTAGAGATGGATTACTAGAGCCATTTGAAGCTCAAACTCAATGTTTGGAAGACCCCAGTCATGGAAACCTCAGAGGCAGCCCCAGTTCTCTCTACCTGTCTTTTCCTTTTGGCTCCTCAAGATGCAGCCAAAAGCATAGTAGAGCAGTCTGGAGCACCAAGGGGCACCAGAGGTGGTATTTTGGAAAAAAGGTGATGAGGTAGTGGCCACAGCCCACCAAAATGAGAGACACAGACAGCTTAGCCACACCTCAGCCCGAGATGTGTTTACCAATTGTCCTGAGAGCGACCTCCTAATTACAGCCCTGAGGGGATGTTACCAAGAGGTTTTGCAGCACCAGGACAGACCACAAAACGCTGCAGAGTGTCATAATCCCTATTTATAAATGGGGACCCTGAGGCACATCCAGCTATTGTCACTCGCCTGGTGTCACCCAGCGGACTCGGGGGAAGCAGAACTTCAGTTCCCAGCCAGGATTTTGTCCCCTTCCCTGTAACAACATCAGTGATTTAAGGAAAAAGCCTGCTAAGTTCACACTGCAATTCTGACCCTGCTCAGCAGATTCTCTTCTGGTTGACTCGGCCAATTCCTTATCTCTATGCTTTTCAGAGACAAGCAGAAAATTAAAGAGGCGTAAAAAGTCCAAACTGACTGACACGCATGTAAGTAAATAGCTGTTAGTGTTTTGGGCTGCTGTACAGTCTCCACACCACTCACACTTTCCCTTCCCTGTAGAAATAATGTTATCTGTAAAACATTCACAACGTCAGATAGCTTTGAAGAAAAGGCCATAGATCAAGAAAGCTGGCTGCTCATCTGACAGTTCTGCTGTAATAGCTTGGCAAAGTTATTGAAAAAAAAACATGTAATTGGGGACGAGGGGGGAGCAAAAAATATCCTCTTCCCTCCACTGTCTCTCCCTCCCACCCCTATGACCTACATTCCTACGAAATTCAATGGGAGTTAGGGTGGACTCCTGAATCGCTGTGGCATTGCTGAAAGCATAAGCCAGAACACACAAGCACAGCCTTCGTGCTGTGAGACATAACAGGGAATAAATAAAATGGTACAAAAACCAGACAACACAGTTTATGGAAAGCTCTCCAGAGAAGATCATCTGCCTGGCTTCTGCTGTTGCCCAGCATGTAAGCGCTGCTCTTTACAAAACTTTGAGCCTCTGGGTGCAAAGAGAAAAATGACAAAGAGGTAGAGTAAAAGTCTGTAGTAAAGGCAAAACACACCGGTGCTGTAAGAGGTGTGACAGCAGATCCTCGGAGCACCTATACACACCAGCAGCATTTAAGACTGCACGTTGCAACACCTCCTGTCCACTGAGGCACTCCTATAGCTGCATTAACTTTCCCTGTGGAGGCCGGGAGCAAATTGCAGCCATGTCCTGCTCTGCACACTGATGTTAATTTGTCTTCTAATACCAAGCCGTAGGCTCGCATGTACCACTTGTACAAATCCAACAAGGCAAGTGAATTAACAAAACGGTTCAACTACATGATCTGGTTGAGACGAGTACTTTAGACTGTACCTCACTGTGAACAAATGCAATTCACAAGATGACTGGCCTGCCGAAAATCACCATGATGGATACGAGGTGGAGCCGTCTGAAACAAAGCCTCTCTGTCCTCAGCTAGGCACTTACTTATGCAGCCTGTCTGCAGTGACACCAGATTAAGAAGTGGCCCAGAAATTGCCGTGTGGTCTCTAATTATGGGAGATCCCCCACCCCATCCCATACAACGCGTTAAGTTACACAGCCAGTTACCAAGAGAATGAGTTCGATTTATTCTCTGCCCTTTACGGGGTGGGGGGGGCTCTGATGTCTCACCTTATTACTGTCGGTGTGATTTCAGCACAGAAGAATACGCTGAGACTTCCAACAGCATGCGAAGAAAACATACCCACAATGGAAAACGCAGTGGAGAATTTGTCTTTGACGCTGTCACTCATACCTGTCGAGACAAGCATGTGCACGAAAAGTGAGAATGAGGCGAAATCGCCAAGAAAGAAAAGAAGAAAACAGGTCTATGTTACTCATTCTACCTAAACAAGAAAATTTGAGTCACTTTTGTAATACTAATTTAAAACCGGTATTTATAAAATTCTTTCCCAAGCACCCAAGACACAAACATACATGAAAAAAATAATAATGTCATGCCCCAAAATGGCAACGATCTCTGAATTATTTATGCCCAGCCACCACAAAAAGGTAAAATACAAGGAAAAAAAAAAAAAAAAAAAAACACCACATCCTTGGGCAGCCTTTTAGGCACCAGACACTTCCCTCCCACATTTGACAGACAAGCGGAGGCAGGCGGCGTTCATCGAGTTGCCAAATGTCTGGTACAGCTCGGTGGCTTGGGCACTGGCAAGGCTTACGGGACAAGGAGGGAGAAACAGAAGTGCTCCCATCTCCCTGGTAATTCCCTGCAAATGGTGGGTCTGCAGACTCAGCTGCAAGCTTGGCAGCCTTCACCCGACAGCTCTGTGTGAGCAACGGTGGTGCCAAGGAGGGCGAAGCACCCCGTCAGTCCCTGCCTCCAACAAAAGGCTGCTTGCTCAGTGGTTGCATGGCTGAATGGCAGCAAGGTTTCTGTGAGAGAAGAGCAGCTGTCATGCACCGGGAGAAAACCCAGCACGTCTAAACACAGGTAAAGAAAATAGTCTCCTGGCCGTGACAAGGAGATACCCCTCACTTGACTTCTGCTCACTGTCTTTTGCAGGCCGGGGAGGGAGATCCTATCCAAGCTCATGTGGTTCCTCCTGGCCAGCACAAAGACCACGTAGCTCTGCTTGCGGAGACCACTGTGCCCCAGGAGGGGAGCACATCGTGCTGTGGGCAAGCCCAGGGGAGAGGCCTGGAGCTCGACAGCCAGCGCCCACCACCTTTCCGTCGCAGACAGGGATGTGATCGCCTTGTGAACCAGGGGTCTGCGAGGCTCCCTGCTGCTTCTTGCAGCACTGACCCCACAGGGACTGGGGACTGCTGGGCAGAGCAGACCTCAGAAAAGCTGGGCAATGACGGTTCTGTTTGGTCAGATATAGAAGGGCAGCATTGTTCCCCTGCAGCCTGTCGCTGCATTGCTATGGCAGTACTTCAGGCTGGGATGTGGTGCCAGGGGAAATACTTTCTAAAGCGCCTAAGTCCCCATCTCACAAGTGACTTTGGTACCTCAGACTGTTATTGAAAACATCACACTGGCAATGTTGCATCTGAGATGTGGGATTTCTAAGGAAGCACTGCCCCACGTCTAATAACCCCCCCCGGGGGACCTCTGCACCCTCTCCTCACGTGCTGACACAACCAGGTTCACACTGTGTGGAGAGGATGCTACACCGAGAGACTGTGCATACACAAATACACCTCCCTACGAGCAGGGCCCCGAGGCTCAGCACAGAAGTGAGCTTTCCCCCTGCACCAGCAGCAGCTATGCTCTGGGGCCTTTGGCCATGGGTTCGGATCCACCCGCGTTTGCAAGCCATACCTGAGTCTGGAAGCTGACTGTATTTTCCAATCACTGTGTCCAAGACCATGGAAGTTAGAGTTAGACAAAAATAAGAGAGAAAGGGAGAGAAAACAAGAACACACTGTCGTTATTTACCCAAAGGAAAAAGGAAAAGGTAATCCCCACATGGCTCCCCCAGCCCCCACGCACTCCTCCTTTCCGTGGCACGACTGGCCCGATGCGACGACGTGCTGTTTGCAGCCAGAGGACTGAATGCTAATGAGACAGTGATAATAAACGCGAAGGCACGGCATTTTTAAGGGACCCAGAATTACTGCTGGGCTTAACACAAAGGCCTCTTTGTTGTTAATGAAGGGGGAGAAGAGAAACTGCCCTCGTCCCGCAGCCCCGAGGGGATGGCCAACAGAGGCTGTGGTCTGAGAGCAAAACGTCTCAGCTTCAGCATCGTGGTGGCGGTGGGAGACCTCCGCTGCTCCGTGCTGGAGCACTCCTCTCTCTCTCCCCCTCCTTCTCCAATTCTGATTTCATTAGCATAATTTGGGTGTAATTAGCAAAAGTGAAACACATGTGAGGCTGTAACAGACTTCACACTCAGCAGGGTCACTGCTTCTCTCCAAACATTGTCTAGCTCTTTTGGGGAAGAAAGGGGGTATGGTCTAGAGTAGGAGGAGACAAGCTGCTCTGAATTTAAAGGCTGCCTTTCCCTCCTCTTTTCACGCAGAAATGGGGAAAGGAGAGCAGGAACAGCCCACAGGAACAGGGCATTTGGAGATGTCCATGTGCCAAGGTAGCAGAAAACACCTAGGGCCCATGGCTGCTTTCTGATTTAGCACCTTTGTTCACAAAACCATCTACACCCATCATGGAAAATGTTGTAGTGATCCTTCCAGGGTGTTCCTCCTCACCATTTTGTTGCTGAAAAACTGAAAACAACTTTTAGTGGTTCTGGTATACTCAAAAAACCAAGATGAATTTATTATAGAGACCCTGATGGACACCACCACCAGAACCTGGAGTTTTGAAACAACATGCACACACAGCGTGCACCTGCATGTGAATTGTCACAGTCTTTCAAAGGGCTGGGCATGAGATGGGGACAGGGGGGCTTCTCTCCCCTTGGCTGGCACTGTTGGACATGGTAAACATGCTCAAAGGAAATGTGCCAAGCTGGGAGCAAACACATGCAACTTTGGAGCTTCTTCAGTGTCATGAAAGAGATTCCCTGTTCCCCCCTTCCACTTCCACAAATAGCATGTACACTAAAGGTTAACTTAGTAAACACGTTCAGGAAACATGGTCTGTAAATACAGGCAACATTTGCTGGCTCAGGGCTACCCCTCAGCATGCGGGAATGTAAAATTTTTTCCATCCTCAATGCAAAAGGCCTCTCTTATTACAGCTCTGAAATCATTTCTAAACTTAGAAATGGAAAACAGCAACAACCAGTGTTCTGGTGTTTGTCTCGTATCCAGTTTGTCCCGAAGCACATCTCAATCCCCTTCCCCTTCCTTGGGGTGAGGTTTCACAAGATGGGGATCCGCTGGCTGGCAGCTGCAAGCGTGGCACATCTCACCTTTCCTCTGCTTCCACGCCTCTCTGTCCCATCACCCCCCATTTGCTCCATCAACAGAAAGTTAACTCTTGGAAATACGATTTAAAAAAAATGGAAAGGGAATATTTCTATAACAGTTTTAATAGCAGAAGCAGCTCCAAGTGCCAGAGAAATGCCACAGCCCCTGAAGGGGGGTTGCTTTTGGCATGAACAACCTCTTTGAGAAGTTGTGTCACCTCATGAAATCGCACCTATACATGAACATGGACCTTACATACATGCCACAGTGAAAGCAGGGTCTCTCAGCTGCGCGTTTCCTTTCTACCTGCATATTTATTCTAAGTAGTGAGATGCTCAGAGCAAGCAGAGGACACACACCCATTGCTTTAACTTCTGCTTGTTTCAGAGGCTATTTGGGAAGCAGATTCAAGTGGGAAAGTTTTTCCTTCCCAATCCCTACTCAGCTCTTTCCCCAGAGGGTATATCACTGAAATAAGAGTATTTTGTTTTTTTTTACATGACAGAACTAGAAGCAGCACCAACACTCAGCAAACTTCACCACTGGGACTCATCCAGAAGATGATGATTCTTCTTAATGAATCTAAGGCAACAAGTGTTTGGGGAACCCTTCAAATGAATCCAGCTGCCTAAACTATGCAGGTGTACTTGTACTGCATGTCAAATCTGAGAAAGGAAAGGAATAATATTCCCTGGTCCCTTGTCTTCAGTCTTCTTTGTGACCCCTGGAATCAACTGAAGCTGCACAATATCTTCCATGAATTTCCATGAACGTTTTCCGTGAATTCTCCAAACGTGTAAAAATCAATTCTCCCCTCCCATAAGAAAAAAAAAAAGGGGGTGGCAACAAATTTTCATCCAAAACTTGATTCTCTTTTGATAGTGAATCATTAACTCTGAGAGAGCATAAACCACTGTACCTTTCCCCTGCAAGGAAGTATTTAAAATGATTTCTGTAGGGTCACCTAACGATGTTCTACTATAACTGATATAAGGAGCCCAAAATACACCGTTACTGGCATTTCTGCTATCACCTTCCACAGGACTGCGTGGTGCGCAAGCCAGTCTTGTTCCCAAGCAGCTACTCTACCATAGACTTTTGTGATCATTTTACCCCTACACATCAAACTCGTGTGGCCCTGAAGAGTTCCCATCTCCAACTTACAGTTGAGAAGGCCCAGCTGCAGAAGCGATGCCAAAGCTGTAAGGATCATGAAGAGCAGGAGCCCTCCTCTCCTCCCCAGAAACCCAACCACGGGGCACATAGCCAGGCAGGATGCCAAGGCAATCCCAGCCATGGTATAGTAGTCCGCATAGAAGTTGTGGGTGATCGTCATCTTCGCCTCGTGCCCCATCATGCTTTTTGCGAAACAGTGGTGTATGCCGTAGCCAGTCAGCCTAGGGAAAGAGGAAAGGGCAAGAGGAAACTGCTGAAAAGGTAGCCACATACTGCAACGCAGTTCAGTGTAGAAACATGTTAATGTGGGAAGCATTTCTGCTGTAGG
This sequence comes from Oxyura jamaicensis, assembly GCF_011077185.1. Taxonomy (NCBI): domain Eukaryota; kingdom Metazoa; phylum Chordata; class Aves; order Anseriformes; family Anatidae; genus Oxyura; species Oxyura jamaicensis. The sequence goes on from NC_048894.1 coordinate 81,334,568, forward strand.
AATGCAACGCCTGGTGCAAAAAGACACTCAACTCAAATTAGACTTCCAGGTGCTACTGTAAAAAAAAAAAAAAAGCAATGAAGAAAAGAAAACAACAACAAAAAACTATTCAACCAGAGATTTGCAGACTTCATTTGCACAGCTTTTGCTCAGGATATGAGCAGCTTTATAAGGACTCTCAGTGTGAGAGTGGTTTTCCCAATGTATTTTGGAACTCCTCTTTCTCAATGAGGGCATCGTGCTGCTCCCAGTAAGTACATCCACTGACGGCAACAACTGACTTGTGTGCTCGGACAGCAACACACAGCACAATACAAATACCTCTTCCTGGAAGACCCTCCTGACCATGGCATTTGGTCATACTGAGAATTGAATCTCACTGCCCAGATTAGCCTGTTACAACTGAAAACCCCTTAGAAATGTGTGTTGGAAGCCACACATCATGCTGCAATGCTTAGTACTACTATGAATAAAGAAACCCTAATTCAATCTACATATTTATACCTCACTTCAGAGCAACGTCTCCCCTTCTTTTAAAAGTTTCTTCATGATGCCTCGCATTTACACCATACAAACCTGCTACAAGGTCACGTCAATCTAACTGTACCTCACAAAGCTGCAGTCCCCAGAAATGCATGGCAGGTGCATTACATCAATACATCTCCTGAACATCAGGAATTTGAAGCACTTGACAGTTTAAGCTGGACATTAACGTAAGCACAGAAACAGTTGGGGAATACACAGTCACTGAGTGTATGTATGGCAGCACAGTGCCTGGGGAATTTCTCTGACAACCTTGTGAATCAATGCCACAGTTCCAGAATACCCTCCCCAATATCAAACATTTCCACTGACAAAAAATAGAAAATAAATAAATAAATAAAATAATAAAAAAAGCAATAGCACGAGTACTTGCTGTTACACAAAAACGTCATTTGCTTTGGATACCTGGATTATAACTGACTCCTCCTCCAAGTGAGAGGAGGACTGAATGACCAGAGTGCATCTTCTCTTTTGTACATGAAAATAGCCTTGCTGAAGTTATTCAGGCCATGACCAACAAGCCCAATTAATGTATCATCTGTGCTTGCTCCCCTGCCTGCTTGCCCTTGAACCAGTCAATTATCTTGTTTTTCCTAGCAGGTCAGAACATTTGCTTTTAAAACTAAATACATTTATCTCCCTCGATGTCTCATCACTCCCTGTGAAAGGTTCCTTCTCCAAGCTCCACACTGCAAAAATTCAGCACAGTCCCACGCTAGAGGAACAACAAAATTCAATAGTTTTTTTTTTCTTTTCTTTTCTTTTTTTTTTTTTCACCCCATAAAGACAAACGCGAAAGCTATTTTCTTCAACACGTATCTGCTTCACACTGGATGGCAAACAGCCTCCACATGCTATTGCCAGAAGTCACTCTGCGGGCTGCCTAGTGCTGGGTTAGGGAATTTCCAAATAGGCGTTATTAGAAAGGGTGAGGGAGAAGGGGAGAGTTCCCCCGTATTTCACAAATAGAGTTAATGCTGGCTATTAAAACTGCCAGCTCAGCCTAAGACAAAACCATGGTTTCAGAACAAAGCCGTACACTGCCAGGTGTGAAAGAGGTGTGCCAGCAGCAGAAGTTTGCAAGCGTAAGCACGTAGCAGCACGTGGCCATGTGAGATCTGCCAGAGCACTGGTGATAGCACTGCACTTGCAGCCCGATGCTTGGAAGGACACACGGTGCTGCTGCCTGAAACGGCCAACCATTTCCTCCACGTTCACCGTACGAAATAGCTCCCTGCAACAGCTGGTGCTTTTCCAGGGTCATTTATCAGACACCCTGGAAAATTTGTAGTTTTAAGGGTCTTATATTGGGAAAAAGAGCTGGCCCCCATCACTTCCCATTGTTGCTCTCAGTTCAGAACCCCCCAGATACTTACGAGTTCACACACAGTACCACAATGTTTTTCCACAGGTTCCTGGTCCCCACCACCTTGACAATGCAGACTTTCTTCGGTCTCCTGGCAATCTCCTTTTCCAGCTCTGAAACAAAATAAACCAAAATTAGTCTTTCGGAGGGGACAAAGAGAAGGAGTAGCTTAGCCTGTGAAATGCAGATAGTCTCAGGGATGTTCTGGAGAGCAGGATGTTTTTGATTACACTAACACAAGCTATTAAAGAAGCTAAACAACCCGCCTAAAGTCCACTCCAGGTTTCCCTCTTCTTCCAAGCTTCCCGCAGCAACCACCTCCTCAGAGCTGAGGAGCTGCCCAGGAGTTCCCTCAGATATCACACCTTTCTCCAAGCTAAAACATTTATGTACGGAAGAGGCAGTGGGGAATTTGGTCCCAGCAAGCGTGATGCAAATGTCCCAAAGAGCTTCAGGGCTTCTGCTGACTTCCAAACCCCCACAGGCAGCACCCTGCTGCTGCAGGACCACTCTCAAGGAGGGTCCCTGAGGACTGTTACGAGACGCGTCACATTTCTGCAACACGCGTCTGAAAAGCCATTGGAAAGGACTGGAAGTCAAACCCGGTGTGTATGGAGATCATCTGAGGTGGTTTTTGTTTTGTTTTGTTTTGTTTTGCTTGTTTGATTGATTGTTTTTTCCTGAAACCTGGGTTTAAACACGGAGGCGGCTAGAGCCTGCTTCCCAAGCGTGGAAGAGGCTGAGCATGAAGGCACGCTGGCTGAACCACTGCTCCCAAGCTGCAGGATCGGTGGGACAGCCGTAGGGGCACGATAGCCAGCTGCAAGAGAAAGAAGCTGGAGCTATAAAGCAGCATCACAAAACCGATGCCTTCCAGGAGCACAAACTAGGGCTGTCTTTTAGGGCAAAGATTTCTACTGCTGCTTTCTGGACTGTTCCGAGGTGGCAGCAGGGCTCTGTTTTGCACCCTGCATCCGTTCCTTCTGTGTGCAGGCAATTAGCCCGGCGTCCTCAGTTGCCTGCCCTGGCCTCTGCTTTACTCCACTGATCAGTGATCCCTTTAACAGATGCAAGACAGGGGAAAAAAACAACAAATAAAAGCAAGCCACTGGGGAAAAAATAGATAAATCAGCCCTAATTTACAAACAAAACAAAAACCGTATTTGCTGTTATTGGAAAGCAGTATCATAAAAATAATAAACCAAAGAAATACTATTTAGATACAAATACTCGTCCTATTCACTGCTCACAGGTCACTCGCCTGTCTGGAGTAACTACAGAGAACGCTTTTGAGAAAAGGAATGAAGGGTATTTTACATTAATGATTGTACTTAAGCAGCATATTACCCGACTAGTCTCCTTGCTACCTAGTAATATCCATTCTCCCCAGCATCTGTGCAGCGTGAGGCCCACACAATCATAAAAGCAGAGCTGCAGCAGAAGAGGAAATTGGTCAAATTAATGTTTGCACTACAGGAGCACTCAGCAGGCTCAGCAACGGATCATGGCTATATTAAAGAAAAAAAAAAGGCAATAAAAATGATGGTACCTAATCTCAAAGAGCAAGGTCAAAATGATTTTTGTAGCAAGATTTTGGAAAGGATTAAGTAGGAACAAACTAATTCAGAAAAACAGCAGCAGACAGATAAAACAGAGTTGTAAAGTCTATAATTGAGCCCAAGCCAAGCCTTCTGCAGTGAAAAAGTCACACAAAGCAGTAGGAAAAGCACGAGGTTTTGAAAAGCTTTCCAGAGGATGACTGCTTATTAATTCAGCTCAAGGGAAGCAACGAAAATCACTGCCCAAACAACCCACATTTTACAGACTTCACATGGACATAAGGTTTCACTCTCAAACTGTTTAAATATGACCAGGTCTGGACTTTCATAGTAAAGCACCTCATCAGAAGGCTGTAGCTGATGCCATGTTCTTAGAACTTCCTAATTCTGGGCGTTTGTATTTCTCAGAGTAATTTTTATTTATTTATTTAGGAGAGGAAGTAGTGGATTTTATTGTCAATGTGCTTTTTTGAGCCACAACTTAGTTAAACGAAATTAAGAGAAGCAACACTTTACTTAGCTACACTTCTTTTAGGAACCAAATACTACTTTACCCTCCAGGCCTGGTTTGTTCACACGTTAGCAGTTGCTACAATCCCTATATTCTGTATTTACCATCACGTATCCTTCTCACGTGCACTCAGGCCCCCTTTAAACTTTTATTATAGATCAGTCCTTCCAATCTAATTCTTGTTACTGCTTTTCCCTGCTGTTCTACCCTCACACAACAGATAGCCCGTGCATCACAAGAACCAGCAAACACATCCTCCGATTCAGCGGGATCCTACAGGAGGGAACTGTACCCCTTCTCCACCCCTCCTCAGGCAGCAGTAGACCCTTGCCTCTGCTCTGGCAGGGGTTATACTCTACGAGTACGTAGTATTACGATATAAAGCGGCCCAAAAGAGATTCCAGATGTAGTTGCATTACAAGGATTTTATATGTGTGTGTATATATATATTATATGTGTAATATATATAATGCTTGTATATTATACAGCTTCCAACTTTACACCAAAGAATGGAAATAGCACCTGCCTTTACTGAGAGCCTTCTGGCTCTACCAGTTATCTTTTCCCCCCTCTTTTTAATTTGTTAAAAACTCCAAATCTAGGCATAAGTCGCTTGCTTCAGATGAAGCACTCCCTAAGTCTCCAGTTTCATAAATCTCCCTGATGACCTTCTCCATCCTTTATTTCTGTATACACACAAGTCAGATGCTCTGAAAACAAACAAACCCACACCAAAATCAATCACCTACAGTCAATCATTTACAGTAATCAAAATATTCGGATTGCAACAAATAAGGTATGTGACTTGGGAAAAAAAAAACACAACACCTCATCAGCTACAGCCCTGGCTCTTATTTCAGCTGCTTGCTGTCTTTGGGGTACCTCGCTTCTTGTGGAAGGACCTGCACTGCCTGACTGCAAGGGGCTGTCAGGAGAGCAGCAGCCAAGCCTCAGCAGTTCCTCAGCTGTCTGAATGCCACGGGTCAATGTTAAGATCTTAAAAGTCAAGCCGATGCCCATCAGAAAATCACGTGGTAGCAAACTCTGTCAGTTACTGGAATAACACCAGGAAAATTTCCCCTCCCCAAACCCATCTGAATTTGTGCTGAAGTCACCAGTTCAGAGGGAATTTGCATTAAACATTTTGGTTCTGACTGATTTACCAGAAGGGTGAGTGTGGAAAATAAAAAAAGCATTTTTACTCATGTTCTCAGAGGCCCATTACGAGTTTTCCCATACTCCAGAGCCCACACACACGCTAGGCTTCCTATTCAGGGACTCAGTAGGAGAACTGTCAGCAAGCTAACTCTTCATGTCTCAGTGGAAATTAAAGCTATTCTCTGGGACATTGTGAATGTCTCACAGGGAGGGAAACCCCATCAGCTTCCAGCTCCCAACGCTGCTGGATTCTCGTGGGATCCTCTGCATTTCAGAACCACGGCTTTCAAAATCGTAAATACCTCTGAAGTCTTCAGATGAAGCCACCCATGCCTGCAGCACTTGGCAGAATAGACAAAGCTCAAATCAGGCCTCCGAAGAATGAAGTCCAAAGTGACAAGTGTCCCGTGGTGATGGACTTCTGCTGGATTTTTCTGGCTGCTGAGCATTACTGCCAGTAGCTCTTTGTACATGAAGAGAGGCACTGTCAATCCCCAGAGCACAACAGCTCTGCAGCAGGAGATGGACAGGGCTGAAACGCAGAGCTGAAGCAACCTGCTCACAGCCACGCTGAGCTACAGATACACAGCTCTATTGATAACTTCCAGGATTTCTGTCTCCATGAATTCCCTTTGTGCTCACTTGTATCGATAGCTAATAGCCTTGTGTATATATATATAAATATATATATTATTTTTGAAAAGCTTAATGTTGAAGGAATATTGAAGGCTATCAGCTCACATACAGAAATTGCTGGTAGCTAAAGAGCTGACTGATGGACACATGGCAGTAAGAGGTAAAAGAATGGGAATCACAGCAGGATGGCAGGAGGTTCTGGTAGGGTGACTTGTCTTGTTCTCAAAAAATAAATAAATCTGGTTTAATAACCTCACTAGGGAGTTTGGCACAAAGCTTAGGAATGGGTCAGTGAAGCTTGCTAGTGACACTGAGGCACTACCAGCAGGACAGCATGGAAATGGGACAACAGAGAGAAATGGATGAGCCTGAGATCATATGTGGCAAAAGCAAGTTGAAAATGCAAAACACAGCTCAGCAAATCAGGAAAAATGCTTCTGCTGGAAAAAAAAAAAAAAAAAAAAAAAAAAGAGATCTTTTAACAAAAACTGGGGTGCAGCTGGCCGTATGCTACTTGATCAATAACAACTACAAGGCACCAGTCTGTAGTGTTCATGAAGTATTTTCAATTCAGACAATGAAATAGAAGGGATTTTTTACAATTCTGCTCATCACGATTTGAGAAACTAAAGGTATCAAACTAGAGGAGATGGAGGAGAACTTCAGCACAGTGAAGGAACAGGGCTGCTGCCTGCTAATGCACTATGGGAAAAGAAAATAAAGACAAAGACAGCTGCAGAACAGGAGCAAGTGGGAAGGGAAAAAAGACAGAGAACCTGGACAGCTACAGTATGTTTGAACTGAATGCTAAAATGTACCCTAGTGCAAGAGTGATTTGGATTAGGGAATGGCTTTCCAACAAAAACATGGGACAAGAACGCTAACAGCACGTAAGATGAAGGTCAGTTCATCAGAACAACCATGCAACTCAGCGACTGCACTCTCAAAGGACTGGTTGCAATAACTTGTTTCAGTCCTGTATTTCTAATTACATTCTAAAACAGATGGGAAAAAATACAGTCATAAGGTTGCCATTGCAATCTTCAGTTGCTCACATACGTTATGATACACCATGTCATTAAGTGATCATGTAGGCTTTCCCTCCCAGAACGCTTGCTGCAGTCAGCAAATGGGCAGCTATTAATGATGTCTCTACCTTTCTCATTCAACATGTGCCCTTCTGCCTTATTACCCAAACCTCACAGTGAATGCAAAAAATCAAAGGTTTCCTCAGAGGCATTCCTACAGTGCTGTCAGAGTATTCACGTACTTCATAAATACCACTGAAATCATCTCCACTGCTGTCTGCTAAGATTATTCCTACTTTGCAAGGCAGGGAGATAAAGTAGAGAGGAATTGAGTCCAGAATGAGAAAAACCATGCAATGATTTTAGGAGCTTGAGGAATGTGAGCTCTGGGTTGCCCAGAATCCTCTGCACGTAACACTCACTGTAGGTGTTGACATAAAAGCTCCACTTTTCTGCAAAGCAAACCCCAGAATTACATGCTAGAGACAGACACTGAAAAAGCCATGATTGGTGACAACATTGGAAGAGCCTGATTACAGGGAATTTTCCACCATTGTACAAAAACATCGCTGGTGGACACAGGGTACAGCTCTTCTGAACGTATTCAGCTTCATTCCCCAAGACTGTCCTCTTTCCTTCTGCAACCCCTTGCCTCATTCACTACACACCTTCCAAATTCTGCAACAAATGAGGAACAGTCAACAGCTTCATTTCCACAGCATCGTCCATCCTATGCACTGATTCGTCCATCCTATGCCCTGTGGAAAAAGTAGGTTGTAATCATGCTATTAAAGGCTCTACAATCACGCCTTCACAGCAGGAGGCTAAGCAAGGGTTCCCCAGGCAACCTGACTTTGCATCTCTGAGAGCATTACTTGTCAACATTTATATTTCTCTAACATTACCAACATTCAAAAAAAAAAAAAAACCAACAACAACAAAACACCAAAGAGTACCTCAAATGTCTTTGTGTGGTACTGTATCTGGGCCATCACGTTTCAGATACCTACACACACATTACTGCTATCTACTGATACCTAGCTGAAGCCAGAGAGGAAATCTCAGCAGAGAGCAAGCAAGCTGGGCAGCACAGAGAGTCAAGGCACACGTTTTAGAAGTGGAGTTCACAGGAGAAGGATGCCAAGACTGAATCCTTGGGCTTGACAGCTTCTGAAGAAAGAAGGAAGGAAATGGTCACAGCGCCTTTGGTTTCCATGCTCTACCTCTCCCTTTCCTTTCTGTACAGTCATTAATCACCCTGGTTTGTTGCCTCTGCCCAAACTGTTCTTATGCTTTGTCCCCACAACTCTCTTCACTCTCCTTATTTTGCCTCCTCTCCATCACCAGTCCCTCTTCTTGCTCTCCTCTTCCACTTGATTCCCAAGGTCTCCTCTCCTCGCCCCTCTCTGTGCATGTGGGCTGTGAAAGTGTCAGAAGCACCAGGGTTTTTCCTCCAGCCCTCCATGCCCAGCTCCTGCTCAGTCAGTCAAGCTTAAATAAAAGCTGACCACCACTGCTACTTTTTTTTTATTTTTTTATTTTTAATTTTAGAGCATATTTGGCTTTTCCCAGTGGCACCAAAATGCACATCCTTGGCACAGTGCTGCCTTCTTCCCCTGTCCCCTCCAAACCCTGCAGCTCTCAGAGGTGACTGCTGTCCTCGCCAGGGATACAACCAGTGCATGCATGAGCTCCTCTTCCATTTCCGTACATCTAGCCAGCAGAAGAGGACTTACCCTGGCCAGTCTTATTCTTGTTGCTCACTATTAATTGACCAAGAAATGGGATCCTACAAAGGAGCACATCCAGCAGGTTTGCACAAGTAGCATTGCGTGGTGCTACTTGTGTTATGGGCCAGGGAACTTGCTTTCTTTCTCTAGCTAGTACACCTGGCTCTTCACCCATCCCAATCTCTGTTCTGAAACAGCAGCATAGCTGTAGCTGTGATGATCTAAGGGCATGATCAAAGGTTTGTAGGGAGAGTTAATCTCTCCCATTACGGAAAGAGGCTGACTCAGACATAAAGCCTTTTCACCCTTTCTTCTGTTATTTACTTAATGAAAAAAAAACAGCATGCAAGTGTGTAGACCCAAGCCTCATGATTAGGAAAATTAAAAATATGCAGCAAAACAAAATAGAAAACTAGCTTATGTACAAAGTAAAAGTGATGGCAGCATGGTGCTCATAAGTAAGAAAAGTGAACAACCACATTTTAAAAATTCAAATAAATTCCCCTGAAAACCACAGCTTTCCTAGCTGCAACCAAGACTTATGCACACATACGATATTTGTCACCACTGTACTCCTTTTGTCTCTCCACAAAGGGTTCTGCACTTTAAAATATTTGCATACATTTGGATGCTTGATCTTTGCTGGCCACTTTTGTAATTAGGTCAGTATTCTCTGTGCTGTGAAAATATTTTGGTGCCTCCTTCCACTGACTGGCTCTGCCTTAGAAAGCAATGTCTATATCCTCTGTGTCCACAGGAGTATCCGTGTTTGTTTTCACCCAGAGCTGAGCCAAAAGGTGGTTTTGTTATTCCATCCAGTCAAGCAGTTGCTTTTGTGCTAAGGAACATCTGTACCATCACTGACCAAAGGTGAAGACAGGGAAAACTGCATCAGGGTGGGCTTCCATGGAAGCATCAAGCCTGACACCCAGATAACTGCAGCTACAGCTCCCCAAGCTGTGCATTCCCAAAGGTACCCAAACGCAGTGATGGGCTAGATATGGGTGCAGCAGACACCAGCTTGCAGCAGGTGACCTGTCCCAGCCAACAAAACAACCCTGGAAAAGGTGAAGAAAACAAACAAACAAACAAACAAACAAAAAAACACATGCACCCCACCAAAATAACAAAAAACTAGCTAATGTATGACACCTTTCAAAAGGTGTCAGGACAGCTGGTGCTTGGGGATTTCCAATTCCCCTAAATACTCTAAAGAGTAAACTCTCTCTATGCTTCCTTAGCATTTACTTCACACAGCTACAAACGACTGTCCCATAGCTACACTGGAACATGCGTTTGTTCCTTGCTTCACAGGAGAACAGGGAAGAGATGGGGAGGTTTTAGAAGAACCTGGTAGTGAAAAAGCTCTACTAAATTAATATTATCAAAACATTTAATTTGCTCATGACTGAAGCTGACTTTTTTGGATAATGGGAATTGAATGTGTTTGACATAATTTGTCAACAAAACTTACCAAGCCTGTTTTATAAGTGACATTTCAATATGCAGTTGGATAACAATATTTATTTTGTTGTAAAAATGAATTTAAACTTCTGTCGCTAAAGGAGGGCAAAGCGTTGAGCCAGCTAGTAAAGTTTTGAGACCTAAGAGTGTTTATAGATGCTTTAAAGAGGTCAAATTAGTACACCTACTTTTCCTAAGTGTTAAAGAAGAAAGTGCAACTGCATAAAACCAAAAATCTCCTCACGATGGCAAACTGCTCCTACCAAAAATCAAAAGATCTACCAATTGCCCCAAATGCGTGCATATATCTCCTGTAACAGATCATTATCTGTTACTTAGCATACACTAATTTGACTGATATACGTGCATAGAATTACGCAGAGGTTTCCAGTTGGAAGGGACTGTATGGGAGCAGCTCACCATTTAGACACATCGAGTAACTCAGCCACACAAGGCTGTTATGACTAATATTAGATGGCAACACAGTGGGCCTTAACTAAAGCGAAACAGTTTCCAGCCTTTTGAGATGGAAAGCAGAGAATAAAGTAAAGCACAAAACGAAAAAAAAACAACCCTTCACTCAGACAGGAAAGCTCCACAATGGATTCAAGCGGAAATAGGGGATATCTGCATCAGGCTGAATGGCATCCTTTCTCACACACGAGTACCAGCTTTTTGCCCATTCCCCGCTACAGCAATTATGTATATGCAATTATGATACACAAAAGCAGAAATATGCTTTCTTCTGCTTACAGACCCACCGAGACACATATGGCCTTTGGTTTGATCGTATTTTTCATTCAGGATTTCTGCTTTTTTCCTATCCTCACTCAAACGATCAATGCTCCCATGGACCCAGAAGAAGAATGCCCTTCCAGTTAAGCTAATTTCATCCACTTGATACTGCTTCGTTTTTCTCTCCCTACAAAAATAAAGCATTGCTCCAGAGCTGGCTTAGAAAAGCCTTACCATGTGGGGCTGCAGAGAGAGTTTTAAAAAGACAAAGCCAAGAAGGAAAACAAAACAAAACAAAACAACCCTACCTCACACTATAAAACAAATCCAGCATCAGCAAGGAGGCAGAACTGAGCACACTCTGTACTAAATGTAGAAAGTTTGCGAAAGGTAATGTACTGACAACTGCTACGTCTAAATATATTCGCAGACAGATAGTCCATAGCACCAAGATGTGTAATAACACTGTTTTCCACATGAAAAGGAGTCCCTTCTTAAACAGGAGTGTGCCCCTACCATGAAACTGCTGGAAAAAGTAATCAGTCACAAGTAATAGTCATAAAACCATTTTGACACTTAGCATTCCTCCGTGGAATCATAAATTATAAATGGCTTAAATAAATCCCTCTAGCACCAAGTTGCATCTTGACGATTTCCCTTAAAGGAAACTCAGGTAATTATATTTTTCCCTTAAAAATACATCTTATTTTGTCTGCAAATTCAATAAACTGACTAGCTAAGAAAGGCCAAATTTAGAGTTGGTTGGATAGCTTGAGCTGTCTCCAAGTCTAATTGTGAGACATTTCATTGCCTCAGAAACAAGTTTTTTTTCCCAAGATTGTTCATTGACTCTGGGAAAGATTTGCAAAAAGGACACAGTGATGGAGATCACTGCATTAATGGCTGCTCCAGACCCTTGAGCTTTTCAGAGCTTTCCCAGAAAAATGTCATTTGCATTGCAAAGCCATGCTGTATTAGATGCAGATCCAGGAAACCCCTGACATACAATTCACCTGCAAACATGATAATTAACACAAGACTGCCAACTGCACCAGAAATACCGTACCATTGGCCTTGGTATGAATACCAAGATGAAACACAGTCCCAAATTGGACTTTCCCCTAATCCCATCAGTTTTTAAGCATATTATTGATAAAGGCTGCTTCATTCACGATGCACTGATTTTAAGTGATGTTTTTCCGTTCTGGATACAGTCTGTCCCAGGACTGATCAATACCTTTAGCAAAGACGGACCTGAGCTACTCCAGAGACCCTTAACAAATAACAGCCAAGTGCAGAGAGAGCACAGGTGGGGGGGTGATGTACCCCTCCAGCCCCCAGAGTCATGGTAGGTAGGGTATGAAAAACTGCAAAAAACACCCTAAAACATTGCCACTGCTTTCTGACTAGTAGGTAGCCTGATACAGACTGCAGAGGACACTGTAAAATGGGTATCTGTGGGCACTGTCAAGCCTGTGAGGAGGAGGGGAGCTCTGAACCAAAAACTGCCCTCTGCTGCTGTCACCAGCAGGAACCCGAGCCCCCAGGACAGCATTGTTCAGAAGCTACAGGAGCAGAAGGCAAAATGCCTCCTGCAGTGAGGTTTTAAAGAGAAACTGGGATGTGATTTAGGTCTGCCACAGGAGTGGTGTTTTAGAAATTGTGGCTTGAGTGCCGCCACTTCTCCCAACCAACAAAACAAGTGCTGCGTGATGGGCATGATGACAACCAGAAGCCCAACCAGAAGCTTCCTTAAAACAGTTTCCAGAGGTGTGCTGAGCTAACAGCGCACTCTGCGGCCATGGCAAAATTATTCAAGAGATGTCCCTAAAAGCATATGGCACTGCCGGGTGAGACTGTAATTACTAAGACTGTTCAACAGGCTGAGCAATGTTAAACATGGTGCTGGAGTTTGGAGCAGTTTTTCGAGAAAAAAAAATGAATGAACATATGAATAGGATGGTTTTGCAGGCGGTAAATAGATTATTTAATTCTGGACAGCAATGCCATGCGCAGCCTTTAGAGAAGGGCAAGCGATTTCATCCGAGCAGCCAGACTCACGTTTGCCTGTCCTACTCACCGGGCACCACTCCTTTGATGTCACTTTCCGTGCTCATCCTGTTCTTGCGAGTGAGCTGAAAGATAAGTTCCTTGGATGCCTCAAACTGCTGCGTAGCCATCAGCCACCGGAGGGACTCTGGGAAAATACTTCAGAGATGGAAAACACGTTAGGGTCACTTTCTTTTTAGAAAGCATCTCCCAGTTTGCTGAATTAACAAGGATGACATTTTTCCTCAGTGCAAGTGATATTGCTTTATTTCACCACCTGAAATTTGACAAATTTGTGCAACTTCTAGGAAGTTTCTTTCTAGAATTTTTTTGAAGTTCTGGCAGAGAAAGAAGTGATAGTGATTAGCTGCTCATTTAAATATGTATGAGCAATATTACTATTTTCAAAAAGCAGAAAAAAGGACTTGTAAAATTAATTTTAAAAGGCTCAGAATATGGAAACTAGTGACATTCACTTTTACAGTGATTGACAAATGATACAGAAACCATCCTATCACCTTGAAATAGGACATATTAGAATTTTATAACATATTAGAGGAGTTCTGCCTACTAATACCATTGTAAAGAGCGGGGAGAAGGAGGAAGCACTGTGCACTGTGTGCAATAGACATTTGCTGCCAGGCAGGGGATAAATGAGTTGTGCAGATAGCACAGGATAATTCAGGCCACAGCAGGAAAATTTCTGACAGAAGTGATTTGAATGTGAAGTGATGGAGAGAGGAAAGAGAAGAATTACTTTCCAGGATTATAATGGAACAGATTTTTTAAATATTTTTTTTAAACATTTAAACATCCAAAAAATCTCCCCTATATACAGATTTTAAGGCAGTCTTTTATACAGGTCAGTATCGTGTATGTTCCAGACAACATCCAGTTGCTGCTATAAAAGTTTCCCCTAGTAAAGACATTATGCTAATTAAGTTGCCTTAAATGCATACACATAAACAGAGTTATAAAATAAAGAAGTTTACTTTTCATCTGCTTGTTTCCTTCAAATGCTGATATTCACCTGATGATCACATTATTCCCTGTTCTTTTTCCAGGTAAGCTCATTTTATTTTCATACAAAACCAAAATAAATACGCAGATCTTAAATGAAAAAGCCCCACACTTGCATCAATGCAGATACTTTCAGACTTGACTATAAGCCCTCTTTTCTTTCTTATTTAGGCCTCATTTTCACACATCTTCTAAGAGACCTTCCTAAGAACAAATTTTAAAACTAACTTTTAACTTCAAATTTACAATAAACCTCAAATTTCCTTCACAAAGTGCCAATCCTTGCTGTGGACGCTGCCTCAGTTCTTGTACTTTTAAGCAGTGATGCAGTCAATTGCGCTGTTAGGGTGCTACCTTTAAAGGCTGATGCAATTTGGATTTCACCCTTAGCAAGAAATTCATCCTAGACAAAAAATATATAGGTATATGTGTGTGTGCATATATATTTATACATGCACATATTTATACATGCATACACATATATACATGTATACAATTATATTAAAAGAGGAAAGTCAGGCAGCCTGCAATCTAAATGATATTTGTCCTGTTATCCAAACTCTGCTCTGGGTATGTGGTGGGTAAGTAGCAAGCAGTGAATTTTTCCAGTTCCTTTGTTCCTTTGCTTATAGCAACTAAACATTTTAATCTAGCCAGCATTACCTGTAAAATTAATTACCTAGCCTGCTCTCAGTCTTACGGTTTTGTACTATCCTGCTCTCGCAAGCCTCTGCTGTGTTGTGCCACCACTGTGTGTCACTATTAAGACAAAAGCGCAAAGAAAGATATTTGAGAAGTTTATAACGTTCTGGTGAAGACAGACCCGGCACCACCCAGGTGGGAGCCTCCCGTTTCCCTAGGATAGGCAGCGTCAGGCCTGGAGCCCCATGCTGACAGAAGACCAGAAGAAACCAGAATGGGAAGAGCAACGTGTGGGAACGGTGCCATCGGCCCAACACACGCTAATTTGGGAGAAACCTAAGCAGGGAGGCTCAGGGCTGGCCACCTCACGCACATGTGGCATCCAAGGGTGCTGCTCACGAGCGGACGTGTGTTATATTTAGCACGGCTCAGCCAGGCCAAAGGAACCAACAGCGACAGCCCAGAACCACAGGGCAGGTTTAAGGGGAAAATTTAGCTGTGCAGCCACAACAGCTAGGCTGAGATGCGTCCTTTCAGGAAGCTTTTTCATCTTTAAAGGGGACACAACAGCCAGAAAATTACCAAGTACCACTTTCTGCTCAATGGTTGAGCCATCTCCCGGGTCCCCATCAGGCCTCAGCAGGTAAAACCAATGTGAGCACCCCCCAAAAATAGTGTTAGGGGCTTGTGTTGACTTGGACGCGATGGGAGGAAGCAATACTTACACCCAGTAGAGCAGCATCAGCAGGAAGGGGCAGATGATGACCGCCTGGAGGACCTGCCAGTCCCTGCAGAGGGCCGCCAGCCCCGGCATGAGGAACTGCCCTGCCATTTCGATGAAGCTCGCCACCATGGTGATCATGAACCGGTGCGCAGGAGGACAGAGCTCTATCCCTGAAACACAGAGCACATGAAGCTGCGTCAGGACCCTCCAGCAAAGGTGCCCACAGGACTACCTCCCCCTGGCCAGGTGCCTAGCTTCACAAAGCTCTCAGGGTCTTAATGTCCTTCAAGACCTTCAGCCAGCGTCATGCATGATCATATAAATCTTGTGTCCTCATGCACTTAGGCTTCAAATACCCTGGCAGCAATGGAGAAGCTCATTAACAGCTGGCTGTGGTGCTAATGTTGTGACATCCTGGCACCTCCTGCATCTCCTGCAGCCCCACTGCATCCCAATTACCAACTTTCCTTCAGCCTGTGCCCAGGGGAGCATTTTAATAAAACCAATACATACGTAACATACATAGATAGACTGCTTTTTAAGGAAAATGGAGGGAAAAAGGTAATTGATACATATGGTGTTGAACCTTTTCATAATACCCAGAGACACCACATGCCTTTCCAATCAATCTGCTGAGAGACAGAAGAGCACCACTGCTCTCAGCAGGATACCGTCTCTTAACTCACATGGGATGCCACCTGCCCACAGCTGAACACGCTGTGACTCAGCCAGTTTCAAGCTGGATTTTGCTGAGTGGGTTGTTCCTGGGATCGCTTTTTGTTTTTGCAATATCTAATCTTGATCAACTTTCAAACAAGACAGCCTTCTATCTGTCTTATCCTATCTTGTCCTCTATCCTTCCTTCTGCTGTAAGGCAATTTAGCACCATCACTGCTATCTGCAGTTGTCTCAGCTGCCTTGTAACAAGTGAGTTCAGGAGACAAAAACTTCCTTAAACCACGAGTTCCGACTACCTTTATTCAGTCTTCAGTAAATAAAATGAATTTATCAGAAAGGCAGCTTTTTTTTTTTTTTTTTTTTTTAATCTCCAGAAGAAATAGCAGTAAAATTGGACTGCCTTGTGCAAATACATTCCAACATAAATAATGTTTTTGCCAGTAGGAATACAATAGAACCCACTATTTCAAATTTCCCACTTGCCTACACTCACTTCTACAGATTAATAATCAAGCACATAAACCTGCCACAAATGTTACGCAGAACTTATCAGCATGCTGATACAGAAATGTGGGCTCATGAACGCTCATGATATGTTGCTGACAGCACTGGAGTTTTTCCTTGGGTTGTTTCCTATGGTTGTTTTAAATTAAAATTTAATGGTTGTTAAAATTGTAATTGAAAAGCCATCAGACAATAGGAAGAGATGACAGCTGCTCATTCATTCACTCTCTCGGCTGTAGCTTGTTCAGCTTTTATCACTGTAACACAGATTTATATTAGCTGACCAGGAACTAGCTTGCAGATCGAATGTAGGATTAGACACCACACACTTTTTTTTTCCTTCTTCTTTTCGTTTGGCCAGTGACAAAAACTACTGATGGATTTTTGCCAATACAAAAGGAAAATGTGTCTGCTGTGAGCAGCCCAAATTTTCATTAGCTTAACCACAAACAGAGAAGCTTTGGAAAAGGAAGGGGGGAAAATCCTCAAAGGCTCTCACTTGGTATAAAACGTTTTTACGTTTTAATTAGGAAAATGAGATTAAAACACAGAGCTTCTTATGACATGAATATGGCTTCATTCTTACTAATGAGTTATCCCAAGCCCGGGCGATTTTTTTAATTCTATGCAAAGAGGTCACTTCCGTTTTATTTTCTAATCTGCAACTATGAAGTGTTTCTGTTTGTTTTGCTAAACCTTAAAGTTGTAGTTACTCATGCTCCAGTGTGCCTTCATTAAGTACAAGGACGAGTTTTGTTGCTATAGGAACGGGAAGCCTGCATTAGGTAGGTAAGACATTGGCATTTCAATTGCACTGCTTGGGTTAGTATGAGATAAAAAAAATAACCGGGACAAGAACAACTTCTGGATGAAGTCAGAAAGAGGCATCAAAATAATAAAAATATGTGGTTTTGAGTCACTGGTGCATAATACGTATCGCTCCATATGTGGCAGTCATTCACTGTATAGAAAGGAAGTGACTTCAGAAGCAGCTTCACTTCTGTTTTCTTTCCTGGATTATCACAGGCATACGATCACCTTTTGCCCTTTCCTCCAGAAAAGCTGGAGAATGAAAAAACAAAAACAAAACAAAACAACAAACAAACAAACAAACAAACAAACCTAACAAACCCTGGTATAGCTGGGTGAGCACAACTTTTGATTGACATCAGTGGACGCTTCATGTATATGAAATATCACATCTCTGTGGAAATGTTCTACATATGAGGACAGTCTACTGGCTTTCCAAAACTCTGGCTTCAATTTGATACGATAAAATATTCAGCTCTGTGGTTTTTAGCAAGCATTTAGCAGTCAGACTTGTTCCACCTCTGCCCCAGGACTAGCAAAGGCTTCCTGCACCCTGCTGATGCTCTCACCGGTGCCTTGATGTGCTTGGCCACCAGAACTGTGTCCACACCAGTTTTTCACCCAGTTCACACGATCCATTACTGGCTCACATACAATTGCTTCAAGACAGAAATCAACTTTATCCCTCTGTGGCTCAGCTGGCAAGAAAGCTCCATTTCTTTCCTTCAGCAAAAACGTTTTCACCTCAATTACTTTGCTGAGCAGAGAGAGTCAAGTAAACCCTTGTCATACACACAAATCATGGAAACAACCATCAGTATCGCAAACTCCTGGATATATCCATCTGCTCCACTTGGAAAAAATTGTGTGGGCAAGGAGGCAGGCATGGAAAAGATCTTGCTTACTTGTCCGGTACTTCTCTTCCTGAAGACAACTGCCTAACCCTATGCGTGGTGCAGACGTGAGCCCCACGTGCCCCATGAGCACGAGACACACCACAAGCCTCATTGCACAACACACAATCTGGCTGGGAAATGCAGAAGCTTAAAGTGTAGAAATCTTTTTTTGGGACTCTTTGCATCATTCCACTACAGAAATGACTGAGTCAGTGTTCACCAGCCTTATAGGTCATAAATCTACTGCAGTGAGACTCTGCATGAACCACGGGCAGCTGACCAGGGCATCAAGCACTTCTGGTGGCTGCTTGGTTTAATTCAAGCAAAAACACTCAAGGTTTGATGCACTGTGCAGAGACACATCCTGGCACTGAGGGAACAGTACCAGGGCCAGTGAGAGGGAGCAGATGAGCAGGCACCAGAAGGATGGGCAGAGCATGGGACTGGCACGTGCCCATCATGCCAATCATGTCCCATCCGTGATTTCAATCAAGTAACAAAAGGAGGAGGAAAAAAAAAGGTATCAAGAAGTTGGAAGGAACATGACTGCAGTCAAAAACTGAAAGCCCCAAATCAGTTTGCTGCTGCTTGCCTAGAACAGCCTTGGGGATGTGATGAGGGCTCAGCAGCCACTGCCTCGCGTCCTCTGTGTCACACAGACCATGTAGACACGCATGTATTGGTACTTGCGCTTGCATAGATGTGAGAGCATAAGCAAATGAAATCCATGAGAGAGTGAGTGTGATTGTGCAAAATCTTCCCACTCAGAGACTTGGGAAGAAAAATCACTTTGTCCTGAAAGGTCTCTCGCTGAGTTACTCAGAAATCCCATGGGAAATCTTTTCAAATATTAGCCAAGGGAATAAGAACCACAGCAGCAACTTTGGCTGCTCCCGATGACAAAGGCCAAGCTCAAGAAAAAGATGTTCAAAACAACTATTTTTTTTTTCTGTATATTAAGAGGACAGAGTTCAGAGCACTTGGAGCTCCTCTGCAGCTTCATACACTGTCCTTTTCCAGCACTGCAGCAAAGGCCCTGCCTGGCCCCTAGCAGAGCCACATGCACCCCTGGGGTGTGTTAAACCTTCTATATAGGGGAGGCCTTTCCCTCAGCACCTGAGAGGGCTCCCACTTGATGCTCCCCACACTTCCCAGTGGGAACAACCCTGGAGATGTCCTGGTCTGGCTTCCCTGGCCAGTGCAGAGCCAGCCCTTGGGTCGCAGAGGAGCCAAATTTCACAGAGAATGCCAGGGTAAGAAAGGCACTGATGGACCAACAGGGCAGAGCTTGGTCAGGCTTTCTGATCACCCAGCTTTAACCAGCAGGTTGTCAGGGCATCCTCTTGCACATTAGGTGAATGCAGAGATCAACAGAAGTTTCCAGCCTGCAGCATTTTTGAAATGTGTCTAAAAAGCACAGTAAGTAGTAGTTAGGACCTGGCAGACTATACACTGAGAGCAACATTGTCATGCACAAGTCCTCATCCGATCCACACTGCATGGATTTTTATTACGTGACAACACTGGCAAGGCTGGAATAAGGTTTTCTTGACAGACCAAAATGAAGAAACAACTGGAAATGAGAGCTTTGCTATTTCTCAGCAGCCACAGCATGTCACTGGAGACAGGCAGATAAGACCTACCAACCGGGTTTTGGAACACCGAAATTAGTTTTCTTAAAACAGGATTCATTTTCTCCCTCTCACACACAAAACCCACTGCATTTCACCTGCTATGCAGCCCTTTGGGATCTTTGTTAAAAAGAAGTGAAAAGCAGATTCATTGCATGGACCAAATGAAGTGCCTAGAGGCCCTTCTGCAAATGCATCTGCGGTTTTACGAAGAAGAAGTTGCGTATAAACATCCGTGAATTAATTCCCTACAATTGTCCAGTACTTGAACCGATGCATGCTGTTTAAGTCATTTAATCTGGAGACCAGTGCGTCTGGAAGTGCTCCGGGAGCAGAGCAGACACTAAGATGTTTCTGGAGTGATGCTGTAGGCAGATGAGGTATGGCACATCTCAGACCTGCGTTTTTCAGAGCATCTGCAGAGAGCCATTAGTCCTGAAAGCTCTCACTTCTTTTTTTTTTCTTTTTAATAGTGTTTGGAAACCTATAGATAGCTTGCAAAAGGAGCCAGGGGTCTAGCTTGTTCCACACCAAAATTAATTGCCCTCACCAACAGCTCACCAAAAAGCCTCATTTTTTTGGAAGAGGACAGTCCTCCACCACACACCCCTGTGTGGCTGACAAGGTTTTACAAAGCCGAGGGGCTGGCAGCTCTGGCTGGGGTGCAGATAAGAGGAGGGAGCTAATGGTGAGCCTCTGCAGAGGACACACGGACAAGTGACTGGGGAGGAAGGACTGCAGTAACACCAGGCTGACATCAGCTTGTGCTGCCACAAGGCATGGCTCAAAACCTGCTTAGCCCAGCTCTTTCAGTCCCCGTTGGGTGGGCTGTCATTGCTGTGAAGGGATTAAGGGCCACATCTTGTCCTTTCTTACTTGGTCTTACCCCTTGTGTGCTGGTAACAGACCATTTGCTTCAGATTTCAGAAGCCTTCTCGTTTGTCCTCAGAGGCTGACATGCATTCTCATAGGATATTTGCACAATGAAGAATAGCAAAGACTTATTTAAAATAAAAGTCATTTGCAAATAATACATCAAGAGGGAAAAGAGGTTAAATCCCACTGCCTGAACAACTCTCTAGCATTCACTCACTCATCTCCAGTCCCAAAACACAAAGCAATTCTTGCAGTGTGGTCCAAGCATTAGCTACAACAGAAACCACAAGGTAGCTGCTTTCTGCGCCTTTGCAGTTTTCTCTCTCCCCTCCCAGTTTCAGACCATGAGCTGCCAAGACTGTAATTATATAGGATTATCCCCTGGAGAAAACAGCCAGGGCAAAGCACCTGAAGTCTGGGCTGCAGCCTTCCCACTCAGGGGGGAGGAGACAAACTGACTCTAGATACATTTTCATGGTTACAGTTCTAAAAATGCTACCAGAAAGAGGAAAAAAAAACTCACCATTTTTGGCAGTTTCTACCATGTTACTATATACCCAACACTCCCTCCAAAGGCTCTCAGGTTGCAAGCCCTACCCGCAAAAGGGAGGAAAACAATTGCAGCTGCACAAAGTCCTTGCTGTCAGCCAGGCAGAGGAAAGCCCAGGCAATATAGGTGTAATTTAGCTGTAAAATGCAAGACACCAGATATCACTAATGATGATCCTAATGCACCAGAGCTGCGTGTGCCTCTCAGACCCAGGAGCTGCCCAGCTCGGTCAGGAGTAAAGATGAGGTTTTGCGTTTGGAGCACAACTCTTGGGCTCTGTGTATCAACAGAGCATAGAAGGAAAGGAAAAACATCCCTGAGCACTTAGCTTCCGAGCTGCTCAGCACTTCCAGCACGTCCCACCATGGCTCTGCTCCCTGAGTCATTCTCAATGATCCTGAGAACTATGCAGGGGTGACCCCGTCCTGCTGCTCCATATTTCCCAATTCCCACCACGCTCTCTCGAACCTCAGGGACCTCGTCCTCCTCCAAGACTCCCGTGGGGTTTGCCCTCGGCCGTAAGCAGATCATCCTGCTGGATATTCCTCGAGGGGCATGGTCCCCATGCCTGCGGGAGGCTCGACCGCCAGACAGGACTGAGCAGCAGCTGTTAACAACCCCCAGACAAGCCTTTCAGTTTGCAGCTGGCTGCTAGGGGGAAAATAAATAAAATAAATAAAACCCAGCAAATACCTGCCTATATAACCAAATTTCCAGGGGTTACTGGACTCAAACTTGCAAGCTCTGCCAGCCTCAGCCAGGGGCTAAGGCCACTCCTTGCCTCATTCAGCATGCTCCTAACCCAGCACGGGCTGAAGCGGCACAGGTTAAGCCTGCGTGCACTCCCGCCTCTGCATAGACACCGTGCTTTTTCTTGATTGTTTCTGCTGTCACCAGAAGCAGCTAAGGAAGCGCTGAGTGTAAATACAGTTTATTAAGGAACAGCAAATAGAGCAGCATAGGGAAGGAAAGGTTATCACAGACACTGCAATCAGCCAATTCATGTAAACAAACGACAGAGATGGAGTGAAAGGAAAGGAAAAATCTAATTTCCTCTCTGGAGAAATCCAATCTGTTGTCAAGCAAGGACAGCAGTAATAGACTAAACCTCCAACGACCCAACAGCACAGCAGGACCAAACTTACTCTAAAATACATCTATGAAAGGACATGGGTGCTCCTTCAAAAGTACTTTTCTACACACCATAGGTTTGGGGAGGGTTTCTCTTAAACACACGCTAGCCCACCACGTGCACCTAATTAATGTTTTTAACGTGTGTCAAACCAGTCACCCGTGCGGTGACACAGCCTGAGGTGACAGATGCCCCAGTGACACCTCGGCGGCGGTGCTCCTGCTCAGCACAGGTGCCTGCTGCCTACCGGAGCGAGCTGTGAGATAAGACGGTATCTCATCTGAACAGACATCTTTCTCACCAAAACCGCACCGTGCGTTCAGCTGGTGTACGAGCACCAGGCCTGTGCTACAACTGCGGGCTCACTGCCAGGCCTCGGTCAGCGCGAGCGCTGAAACATGCACAGAGACATGCAGCATCAAACGAGTGAGCAGAGCAACACCTCTTGTCCAAAAACCAGCCAAAACCACAAGGCACTGCTTTTCCTGACTCTCCCCTGTAAGAGAAACAAGCTGAAATGATTTCGGGAGGACCCCTCCAGCCATCTGCAGCCCACCTTTGGCTGCCCGCAGCAGCAGTGATGTTGCACTGAGATGTTGCTTGCAAGACAAACTCCCAAAGCAGGCAGCTGGCCACGCAGGATACCTTCAACACACCACACTGCCTTTTATTACACCACGTAATAAAACCAAACAAATGTTAAATCACATCTTTGGCACTGCCAAAATAGTTGCCATCTATCCTGCTTCCAGAGGAACGCAGCCCTGCAGCAGCACGCAGCCAGCACTGGTTTTTGGTGACAGTTCCTGTGTGAACAATGGCGTTATGGAACAAAACCCAGAGGATGGCCCTGGAAACCACAACAGCAGTGTCATATATATAATATATACGGCACACAATATATAACACAATTTCAGAATACAGGTGACTTAATTTAAGTGTGATTGCAACAGTGACGAAAAAAGCTTTGATGGGAGATAGGCCTTCATATACATTAACTGCCTATAAAAAAATTTCCACCTCCATTCTATAACTTCATATTCCCCCCACCCCAGACTCTCCAAAACCATGTCAATGTTGTGTTTTTATTTGTGTGCCAGACTAAGATTGCATGGAAACACGTTGCTTTCTTCCTTGTTCCAAAAAGGTGCCTTGCTCTAAAGGAAACACACAGCTGATCACACGAGTATTTTGCAAACCTAACACCTCTGCTGTTCACAACAGCTGGCCCCTTTTCTCTTGGCAGGATCTAAATCACAATTGGCGTCTTTTTGACGGGAATGAATGAGAGCAGCTGAAACAAAAAGCACAGTGCAAGAAGCATCAGAGGAGCTCATTTTCTTTTATGCTTCAGATGAAAGGATTCTGCATCTGTATTTGTCAGAAAATTTCAACAATATTGTAGCCACTTAAAATAAGAAGAGAGAAGACATTCAATAGATGCGAATCTGCATGGCAATCTCTTAATTAACCAAGTGGCAAATAAGTCGCTAACAGCAGCTATTTCTAAATTTCAGTTCGCAACCTCCAGGCAGATGACAGTCCCCAAAAAGGTGAGCACGAAAAAGTAAACCCAAAACAAGGTGTTAGGCTGTTATTAAACATTTCTGAGCTCACCGAGGCAGTAGGGCTGCAAGGGGCAGTGCCAAGCAGCCCCACTTGGGAAATGCTTCCTGCAGCCCCTCTAGGGGCTAGGCAGCCAATTCAACCAAAAGCATTTAGTGAGCACGTTTGTGAGAGGCTGTCACACACTGGGCCCCTGGGGTATTCTTGTTTTTAAAGATTTATGCCACCAGGCACTCCACACAGTCATCTCGTAAACACTGTGAATGACGAACTCTGGAGATTCAGAGCCAACAAGCCGTTGTATTTCGGGAGCTTTCATCAAGGTGTCCATCTGCTGGAGAAGGAAGTGCTGTTTGGACTAGCAGGTGACCTTTGTGTTAGATAGTGCTCTGTCTCTGGGATTCAGCATGAAAACTGACACAGACCTGGGAAATGCGAAGACGGGGATACAGAATGAAAATGCCTGTGCGGGGAGCGAGGAACATACCGAACAATACACAGCACCAGAATCAGTGCAAGCAGGATGACCTCTGGTCACACCTCCTCTAATTTCAAACCCATGACAATATAAAAAGTGAGACAATGAGTGTTTGGTAGTATCCATGGCTAGCAAATTCCTGTTGATACAGAATTGGCCAATGCACGGTTGGAAGATGTGTGGGTATTGGTTTTCCTCTTCCATTTTCCAGCTAGCTTCTATTTTCCACATAACACACCCAAGAGGGAGCAAAACAAACAAAAAAACCACATGCCCCCATCCTCCCCCCCCTCCCCCCCAAAAAAAACAAGCCAACAACAACAACAAAAAAAGGAATTGAACCCCAAAAAGCCTTTGTAAGGGAAAAAAGTTCCTGCATTATAGTCTTAGCAGCAGCCTTGAGAGACCATTTGGTGGATCTTGCCATGGCACAAGAAGACAAACTGCAGGGTATCGAGAGAGCTTTTCCACAGTTGTTTCTAGGACTCCTCTTGAAAGAGGCGAGAGGACAAATACAAATTTTCTTGCATGGCTTCAGCAGAGTGCCATCGGGTTAACTTGGGAGGGCAGCATCTCTTGTTGCACACACAGAGTTTAGCACAGTGGAACATCTCTCACGTTCCTCATGTCATGTATAGAATTTAAAACTTTAAATACTCAACACATAAGTGTACCTTAAATTTATTCCTTGCTAAATTTACAAACACCACCTGTGAACAGCCTTTTTCCCTGAAGAACCAGAATCCTTCAGAGAGGTAGAATCTGACTTGAGGGTGAAGGACAATAAAAGACCTACTGGTGTTACAAATGCTGTGCTAGGTATGCCCATGCGATACCAAAACAGACCATCCAAAAACATTTGCTGGGATTAGAAGTTTTGCAAGGATGGGATCCCTGAAAAATATATGAGTTTGGTCTCCTAGCAGACCAACAACCCAAGTGGACTTGCTCTAGAAGGGTAAAATACCAATATAACCTGATGAAACTCTGGTAAGAGCTAAATATTTCTGCCGAACAGATAGCAAAACATCTCCATTTCCTATTGATTTACAATAACCTTGAAAATGAGAAAGCTCACATTCCTTAATATCCTCCTTTTGTGGAGGTTGGCAAGTATGCTGGGGAAAAAAGCGACTTTCCTGCAGAGGATGCTCACCCTCGCCAGTGAAAGACCTCTTTCAGCAAAACCCTGCCACTTACAGAAAAGCTTGAAAGATGGTAACACTTGCTGATTTGTTCCAAATAAAACCAGAACAAATTGCTTAAGCAATTAATAACACAACATTTAAAAGAAACTGAACTCCCTGGAAAGAATCCAACTGCATTTCATAGAAGCGGGTTCCACTCGCTCTGATAACATTACTCAACTTTGTACACAACTGCGGCTAAAACCATGAAGATGCATACATGCACTACCTCTGCCTCATGGAGATCAATATCTAACCTCTTCCTTACCAATCCCCAAGCATTTCTCTGTGTGACTCCTAGGTTTCAAAGAGCAGGTACAACTGAGTGGTGCTTCTCTATCTGTGCCAGTGCAAAATCAAAGGCAAAGCAAGACCTGTGGGTAGAGGCACAGAGTTGCCTCCTGTGCAGGCAAGGCCAGCAACGCACAGCATGTGGTGCTGGACATCCCCTGCTGAGGGTCCGGGTTCAGGTACATCAGGAAAAACCCCCACATTTACCACCCTCCTGAACCAATAGAGAAGAGAGTCAGGGGAGACAGAGATATGTTTACAGAAGCAGAGGAAATTTGAACTGCTGCTCTGCCTTGCTGAGCGATGTTTCTAATCAAAAGTTGAAGAAAAAAACAGAAGACATTTGGAAGTGCTGTAAACCCTTCAGCTATGAAAGACATGTGGAGAGTGCTGCCAAAGAGCAGTCGTATTTATTACACTGAACTCCGATGCTTGCGCAAAGAAGGGTAAAGCTCAGAGGGCTATATAAATGGGATGTTTCTTGAATTATGAGACAAGGGAAAAAATAAGTAGACGAGGAGTAACACGAAAGAGCCATAAAAATAAATAAATAAAGAGCAGAACTGTTTAGAATTACGGGTCCTACGCAATAATAAAAAAAATAAATTCTAAGTTATAAACCAAGAGCTTCTGTCACATACCTAAGAGGGATAGGTGCGTTATGCTATTTATGAACTAAAGGAAGAAAAAGAGCTTTATTGTTTTTCGAGTTCTCACTACTTGAAGCGTAGTCTTAAAAGGAAGAGCTTTTTGCCTGCTTCAGGTCTGACTGAGGGCTCAGAAGAACATCCTAACCACGAGGTCTAGGATCAGAGCAGGCATGGTAAAATTCAATGGCTTAGACTGTGCACACATGGGTTGAAGACTACAGCCTCGATACCTCTGAGCCCATCACTCAGCGTGACCAGAAGAAACCATATGCCAAAAGCGCAAGGCCTACAGGTCCCACCGGGAGAGCAGGGATGGGGGTGACCACCAGCCTGCTGAGGTCTGCCCACCCTTCCCAACAGAGACTGGCTTGACTACCCCCCCAGAAGCCACTTCATGAGGCTGTAGGGAAATGTAAAGCAAATGAAAGTCCCTTTACACTTCCCCCCTCATTTGCACGATGCTTCCAGATGTTCTGCAGTACTGCTGGCCTCCCAGCCAGGCACAGGCCTTTTACAAGGGCAATTTTAAGCTCGGCTTTCTAAGAACAGGCACTTCTGTTACTGTCGCTGTTTCCTTATTTTAAGGGATCTTCCTATATGGTTAAGCCACGATAAAACACCGAAATTCTACAAAACCATCCAATAAACAACACTTCAGTCAAGCTGCTTCTTCAGTCATTTCCTCACATTTATAGTTTCACCAGATGTTCCATATGGAAGAAGGAATGCCAGTTCTACCAAGAGCAAGAATAGATGGAAATAAACAACAAGAAAAAAGTTTCTAAATAAAACTACTTCATTTTCAGCTTTTGTCCAAAGGAGAGGAAATGCCTGGTGTTCATAAATGCTGGATGACAAAACATCCTGAGTCACAGGTGAGCACAAGGTGCCAGGCATTGGCTTTGCAGCACACAGCCTGCCAGAGCCTGAAAGAGAGCTGGCTTTCAAAGGGTTACTCGGTGCTGCACTCTTCCACAGTGTTTCAGTAACTCTCAACACCTCTAAACCCCACTCCCCACAGTCTAATTTAAGGGGAAAAACCTCTGTTTGGGGTGAGCATGTGCTGTATTCAGCTAGCATACACAAAATTGTGGCTCGCCACGACTCCTCCACGTCCGTGTGCTAGCAAAATGCACCATTAATTTATTTCGCCTGTAAAAATTATATATATGTAAAATATAAAAACAAAATATATTATAAATATATACATACATATATAGAGACATATATATAATTTACAACCATGCCTGAATAGGCCAGAATTTACCTGTGAAAGTACTCCACAGCGCTAATTTCAATGCAGAAAAAGATGTCTATCAGTCTGGGTATACAGGGTAATATCTGTAAGCAAAGAACAAGTTCCACAAGCTTCTCTTGTCTTCAAATTTCATCTGGTTTGATGGTTCATCTGGAGTTGATGTCAAGTGCCCTGATGCTCGCAGGCCTACGGCTATACAGCTATACCAAAACCCAACAGCCTCCTCCATCTGAGGGGGCAGAGCTACAGGCAAGCAACAACACCTAACTCTAGACATTACAGAGAGCTGCATCTTCCAGTGTTCACTGTGTGATGGTAAATTGCCAGGACACACACAGGCAAACAACCTGCAAAAGTTTCACTGCCATTAATGGGTTTCCTTTACCCTCAAATGCAGACAACGCACTCCTGTGCCTTTACCCCTGTGGAGTTAAACTGTAGGTACAGACTTCTCCATGAGTTGGATTTTCCTTTAACCTGTCCAGAAGCTGTTGCTCAGATCACTTTGCATCTGGCATCACACACCTATAAATAACATGGCCACAACACAGCCACGTACTCACGTGCATTTGATTAAAATAAACTCATCTAAGAGGAGGCCACCTTTGAAATGGAAACAAATGGACACAGGAAAGCTGAGGATTTACTCACATGAAAATTGCAGAGCTAGTTACCGGTGGAGTGCCACTGCCATTGCTGCACTGCTCTCACCAGCAACTCTTCTACATAACCACAAAAATCAAAGCAGAAGCAACTGTGATGACAGTTTGTTTTTTTTTTTTTTTTTTTTTTTTTTTTGGGTGGGTTGGTGGAACTGAGGGAAGGACTGAGAACCACACAAAACAAACATAAATAAAAATCAAACCATCACCCAGATACGAGCCTAACCACATCAATACATTTATTATTACAGCTACACCTGACAAAAAGCACTATGCAAGCTCCTAAAAGGAGAAGGCAAACATAGGTAGCACAGAAATTGAACAAGGCAAATTGTTCATTGAAAAAAAATAAATGCCTGCAGCATAGATACCAAGATAATGATGCAACTGGTTTCCAACACTGCTGAGCTCCTCAGAAGCAACACAGCTTGGCATCAAGTGACGACACAAGCCCTACTGCTTTTCTCCACTGCGCTCCCATGCTTGGGGCTGCTTCCCAATTACAGCCAATTTCTGAACTCCAGATATGAGAAAATTGGAAATGCTGATACAGACAGGCCCACAGGGTTTTCAGCGGTTTTAATATTGACCTGGCTGGCTGGTGGAGAATCATCTGCAAACAGTGGCGCAGATTAAGATCTGAAGCGTGGTAGCAATTTCATTTCAAAATCCTCCTGCAGAACAGGAAAACTCCCCGTGCAGTCCACCACACAAAGGAAAGGAGGTAGCAAAATATATTCAGGTTCTGTGCAAAGAAGGAAAAGTGCAGGCGCACGAGCCTTGCACTGATTTGTTATTGGCTTGTGAGTAGCTAGCACACAAAATCAACTATACAAGCAACAGCTGTATTTTTCATTTCAACAATTATTGCACATCCTTCCTAAAAGATACAAAGATTCAGAGCTGATTTTTCCATTTTAGCTAATGCCTGCACAAGCACAATAAAAAAGGAAACAGATGTTGAGGGGTTAAGAAAAAAAAAATGCTTTTAGTATCCTCTCCGTCACCAAAACATGAATAATGTAACAGAGGTCAATGTATTCAGGCACAGGTCCTAAATGCATCAACTGTAAACTTAGTTGTTTGGAAAAACAGATTAAAGTTGTTTAGAGATACACACAGAATAAGTAACAATGCTTGGAATTGGTACTTCTAAGAACATCTTCATGCCTAGATACTGTATATCCTCACTGAACTATTTATAACAGATTTAAAGCTCTAGGTCTAACCATTAATTTTCATACATCATATCTGATTCACTTGCCTATTAAAAGGATTTTCCCTTCTCCGCAGTAGTCAGTTATTCATTAACCTCCTAGAAACATTTGTAGAAGGCACAGTTTATTTCAGGAAAGAATAGGAAATCATTATTACAAAGAAATTTGAACTTGTTATTCAAGACAAACAGAACAGCAGATAACGGGACATAACAGGTCAACATCAGAAGAACTATTCTGGACATTCTTGACAAGGACAATTGGTACTCTGTTAAAAGAGTATCACCACAGCAGCAGAAAGCCAAAGTTTTCAACCAAAAAATGTATTTCAAGAAGGAAGTCTTACGCTGAAAATACTCCTGTAGTCCAAGAAACAAGTTCTCTTAGATCTGATGATTCAGTTCAGTTTCCACTTTGTGTCTGACCACCTACTTCCACTTCAACAAAACACACTGCATTCTGAAGTGGCCAAATAGGTATTTGTGCTACCAGAAACACTGCCATGTACAACAGACAAGGCTTAATCAAAACAAGAGCACAATGTGCAGCTAACCCAAAGAACATGTTTCTCTTGATTACACCTTGCACCAACAGGTATTGCCACCAAAGAAAAAGGTTGCTCTGTCCCCACCTCTTCCTTCCATGGTTTCACACAAACCACTCGGTGACTGTGGGCTGCAGCATGTGCAGTTAGTTAATATTTACCCCTATTTATACCACATAGCTCTTATCGCCAAAGGATCCTAACACAAAATGTACTGCCTCTCAAAACATGCAGGAATTGTTCCACCTCTGCTCACAGGCTGGCAGTTTCTGATATAGGGTTAAACAGCTCTGTAGAAATCCACGGCAGTACTTTACTCTAGCTCAAGAAAGCAGCAAAACTAATCCTTGCTCTGAAATGTGATGGGGAATTTGCCTAGGAAGGAACGTGGTCTGCAATGCTCTTTCACCATGAAGTGATCTGGGTTTCTCTTCTATGCCTTGGCAGAACATTGGTGGGTTGGAAGGGAAGAGCAGTTCATCTTCATCTCCTGACCTTTGTCTCAAACAGGACAACTACAGCTGGCCCTTGAATTCTGGAAATGATTTGTAATGCTTCAGAATAAAGAGAAGCTGCATTTGCTTCAGGACCCAGTCTCATAACAGTCAACATGCATTGCTGTCGCTCTCCAAAATCCTGGATAATTAAGAATACCACATGTCTGAAACATTCATAAGCTGGGTCTTATAACACCCAAAGCAAGCTTTCTGAAGTTTGAATGGTTAAAAGCCGATTTCAAAAAAGGAGTATTTGAGACATTATTTCATTCTGAACCTGACAGAATGAAAATATTGTGTTGATTAATAACACGGCAGAAAACAGCTGGCTGCAAAATTATCTGAAGCATGGTCAACACCTTGCTCTCACCAGTGCTATTTGCTGCTGGAAAACCAACACTAGTCCATCTCCTTTTCTGGGAAGTGGAGATCATTTCTTCCACTTCAGTAAACTCCCACTCGTTCAGATTTTTTTTTTTCCCCAGGGAAAACAGAAAAATAGCATGGCATTTAAGATTATAAAATATATTATTTTCATTAAACAAAATAAAATTACACATGAAAGTACGAGGTAGGCCAGGCAATGGAATTAGACCAGAAGTTGGCAGTTCTGGTTCCCAGCACGCTCCCAGCTGGCTGTGTAGCCCCAAGGACAATATTTGTCACCAGCAGGCATAGCAGGGGGACAGTGACCACTGTCAGAGGCCTCTCTGAGAGGCCACAGGGTCTCCTTTGAACTGGGATAGCTGTCTGAAAGAATAAGGTCCTCCTAGGTCTCATAAGCTAACTGAGGCACGTGACAAAAGAGATAGACCTTGAAGAGTATATTTTTTTTTTTCCCTCAGGAAGCCGACAGAGCACGTCTTCTGCATGGGAAATCAGGGAACCTAAGTTGGTACCACGTGAGAATCCAGACGTTTCTCTTCCTAACGAGCTTCCTTGGAGACACTAGCCAAAACACACGTTTTGCCTATTTCTCTGCTGCAGCGGTACTTACTTTCAAAGGCAGGCAGCGTGCCAGGCCCCTGCACCAAGCAGAGATGCAGAGTGAGCAAAGGGAAGCATCCTCACCCAGAGACCACCGCCTTCCCTCCCAAAGGGGCTGCATCCCAAGCAGCCTGGCACCCATCTCCTTTCTTGTGGCCGAACCCACCCATCCCAGACATTTCTGGCTTTCTACTTGTTCATCACCACTCCTGCAAACCATGAGGATTGTTCTTCCTTTCACTGTGACAGCAATCAGCCCAGAAGTCCTCTGTGCCTAACAGCAAAATGTTGTGCCTTGGCTGCTGTCCCGTGGAAAAACCTATGTTTTTCCTACTTGCAGCTACATTTAAACTTACCTACCACCCTCTGCATCATCTTTTACAGCTATGACTAAGTTGTTTCCAGAACTTGAGAACATTCGGTCTCCCCTGTGACTGCAAGGTACGATACCTTCAGAAGATAGAGCTGCCCTCAAACGTCAGCTAAAGCCTACTGAAATCTTAAAACACTGAAGTAAGCTGATGGTGCTACGGGGTGTCTTGACTGCACAATTTCGTTCAGACTTTGGGGGGGGAAATAAAAAATAAATCACAGAACTGTTAAAGTAGAAACGGGAACAATACCTATGTCTATGCTACCTGCTTTTTTTTCATAGAAATTCAACTTGTAAAAAAAATCTTAAAAAATCCTTATTTTCAGACATACCCCCAGATTCTGAGGTGGTATTTTATTACTATTATTACCTTTTATTATTATTTTTTTAAACCTCCAAGGCACTGAGACACTGCATTGCATAGGATCAGCCTGCTTTCCTAGAAAGCCTATTCAGATATGTTGGTTTTCATCTGGGGATAACTCAGGTATGATGGTTACCCAATATTAAAATCAGGTTACCAGCAAAAGCAAGACCTGCTGGAGTGGGTAGTGGTTTAGGAGTGAGGAATCCTTCCACTCCAAATCACATTTTTGTGCACTTCTACAGCTGGATTTAAATCAGACCTATTTGAATTTCTCAATCAAATCCTTTTAATTGTACAATTAAAATCACAGTTAAAATCACAATTATGCTTACCATAATTAAAACTAATTATAAAAAAAATGAAACTTAAAATTTTACAAATTAATTCAGAATACTCTTCAAGTGAAACACGGAACTGCTGTCCAAGTTTTAAAGAAAGCCAGCCAGTGAACTTGCAGAAGCTATTGACTAACGTCCTAAAATGAGAGTTTGCTGAAGGTGTTTTGAGCTTTTGACAGCTATACTTTCCCCCAGATGTGCAAAGAATATTTTGTTAATTTCGGTTTGTTTAAATTAGCCGACTACTACAGGCTTCGAACTTGACACTGAAAGATATCTATGGGAGTAGGGAAGTTTCAAGACACCAAAAGCTTGTTATTCTCTTTCCTCTCCAGCATCTGCTGTATTATCTACCATAATATCAAACTTCTTAAAGGACGTGGTGAACAGAAACAAAAAGCCCCCTTTGTTTTACAAGATTGGTTTGCAATAAAGAACAGAAACATGTTTTTATAAACTTCCATTTTGCTTAAGCAAAAGAGCTTGCGAACATGCTTTTATTTCACTAATAATCAGTTTATAAACAATATTTGTGCTTTTTAATTCCATTTTCCATCCAAGTGCAGCTTGGCACAAAACACGAGGAAAAAGCATCTATTAATCAGGGACCTGAGCAAGCGTGAGCTGAGTCCTACAACTGCTTCGGTAAGCATGTGTACAGAGATACAGTGTGCACCCACCCAGTTTTCCAGGAGCACTGCCAAATGAATGTAAAAACTATATTTAATTACGAGTCAACATATTTGAATTACTACCAGCCAGTGATCAGTTACTTCCTTTTTGAAAAGCATCTTAAATAATTTAGCTCTGATTTTAAGCTAGGGTTTCAGCCTGAAGGCTGGAATAGATCTGTAGCCAGCTCTTGGTGTTCCCCACACCAACTATCCTGCCTACTTTACGAGAGGATCCAAAATAAGGATTTTGAGTCAGCAGCTGGATCCACCTCTTGCAATGACTAGCAGAGCCAGCGCAATTTTGTGGATTAAGCGGCGTACGACCCTGTTGCACACCCCGACCTAGCTGAATGGGGCTGTTTCTGCAAGTAGGAGTTGAGCAGCTTATGAACAAATGCTTATGACCTGACCCTGAAAACACAAATGCTCCCGCATCCCAAAAGGTACTTTGTAATGATTTCAGTGATTATAGGGCACAAACTTCTAAAGACACTGAATTATTATTCTTTTATACTGATTGTGGTTGGTGAGGAAGAGTGCTGAGAACAAGGTGTCCTTGCTCTAGACCTTACAGGTGCAAAACAGCTGTGCAAAGCTCTACTTTCCTCACTTCTCCTGCCTTCCCTATACAACCATACAAAGGCTCTGCCTCCTTCAGTTCGCTCCCCCCCTTTTCCATCAACTAAAAACAAATGCTATTGGAAGGATGGGCTGAGCAACATTTCTTCTTTTGGCTGACAGACAAAACGTTCAAAAGCATTCTAAAACTGCTCTGTCCATCATATTTTCTGACTCAAAGATGTCGATGGTTGTCACTGTCCAATACTTGCCCACATCAGCCACCATAAAGAGAAGCTTTAGACCTTGCTTCATGCAGCCAATCTTAAGTGTGCTATTATGGAAGGAGGAAAAAATAAATAAACCTAGCACCAGAAGAAGCATCAGCAACCTCGGCAGGTATGTGGAAAGTCACAGTTTTCAGAGTGGCCAGTTCAGTTCAATGCCAGAGGCAGGACAGTAATATCTGACCTGTGCAGTTACAGTGGCAGACAGACAATAATCAATTGAGATCTGCTGGAAGGGGTTGGAGAAAAAGCTCCATACGATTCTGTGCATGCAAAGAAAGGAGAACTGTCAGAGTGAATCTGTACTGAATAAACCTATCATGCCACATGGGTGCAGAGTGCATCTGATCCCACAAAAACCATCTTAAAACCACATTTACTGCATCATAAAACCACAATCTCTATATTCTGGCAGACTGTAACAATGTTTTTCTGATGGCATTTTGGTTGAGACAGAGCTGTGCAGCTATGGGGTAGTGGAGCCCAGACCATCGCTATTGCTTTCCGAATTTTCTAAACATTAGAGTATTTTGCAATATCAGAATTCCAGATGTTTAATAACACTTTTTTTGGAGAAAAAAAAAAACAAGTAGGGAGCAGTGGTGCCTTTGATTTGAAAAGCTCTTCCTCAATTAAGCTGTGGGGAAGAACACTCTACAAACTGCTTTGACATTAAATGTTTGACACAGAAAAGGCAATGCTCAGAAACAACGACTGTATGACACTCTTAACCTGGATTTAAAAAAAAAAAAAAAAGAAAAAAAAGCATTCTTAAATCTCAGAACCAAGAATAGATAGCACACAACTCTAGGGAAAAAAAAAGCAACAAGCCAACACGTAAATGCATTTACAGAGCAAATGATACTTTGGCCTGGGAGATTAGACAAGTGAATTCAAATCCACTTAATTGAATTTGAATTTACTTCTGTGTAGGTTCACTACAGTTCCGCCCTTTAAATATATTCTTATGGTTTCTTTCCATTTCCCAGAACAGTCTTATCACCAGGCACGTACATTCAACTGGGTTGAATGATCACAACACATTCTTCTCATCCAAGCGTTTAAGGAGCCGGTCAAAGCACTATAAGCAAGGAATGCACATCCTTATAAACAGCCTCGTTCCAGCCTTTTCCAAAGAACAAATAAAAGGGAACCAATGTGTTTACATTCAAGTGGGTTTGGTTTTGACCTTCAAACAAGTGAAAATTTCAGACAAATGAATACACCAAGTAAAAAAAATGAAATGCAAGACAATTCTAGAAACTACCCAGCTTCCCTCCCAGGAGGAGCCATACCCCAAAAGTGTCAT
Organism: Oxyura jamaicensis; assembly: GCF_011077185.1. Classification (NCBI taxonomy): domain Eukaryota; kingdom Metazoa; phylum Chordata; class Aves; order Anseriformes; family Anatidae; genus Oxyura; species Oxyura jamaicensis. The sequence continues at coordinate 81,370,053 of NC_048894.1, forward strand.
CAAGTATCTTAAGAAGAGCAATGCACGTACAAGGATTTCCTTGTTCTGCTAGTCTGTGTTAGACTTAACTAAAAATTCTTGCTCTGACTGCAAATACATCTTGGTTTTAATCAACAAACCAGAAAAGCGATAGCCCAAACTCTCCTAGTGCCTGCTGGTCTGGATTTCTCCAATACAAACCAACACAACGTCGTTGTGCACACATGAAGTCCATCACTCTTCTTCGATTGTTTCTGTTCCAGAAAATTTCAGAAAACTGAAGCAAGGTCAAGAAATCCTGGTCCTCCCACACAAAGCCTTTCTGTGATCAAATATTCCCTGCTAATGACTGGATGGAAGATTTTTTATTTTTTAACAGTCTACACCATCCCTTCTCTCTGACTGCCTCTCCCTACTCCTCAGCAGGAAACACATCTTCCACAGTACCCATCTATTTTAACCACCAATATATGACACATAATTTGAGGACACTACAAAGACTTTGTCTACAAAATGCTGAGACTTTTGGACTACAGAAATAGGTATATAATCAGTGTGAGAAAAAAACACTCTTCTTTTCAACAGGAGGAAACAGAAGGCTCTCCTCCTCTCTTTGGAAGGAGTTATGTATTAAGTATAAAGCACCTAGCTCAAAGACCCTCATCCCCCTCAGGAAAGAGGTTTGGAAACAACATGGACACCCAAGAGGCCATGGCCTTCACTCAGAGGTTGAGGACACCCTGAGACGGCTGCTCTACCACCCCTGGCTGAACTCTCCTGCCATGCCAATGCGTATTTTATCACCAGGCACCAAACACTACCTGGCAACCAAGTTACCTGCACCTGCTTTGGTGACTACACCTTAGTCAGACCTCAAACGACCACAAGCCCTGCCCAGCACAGGTTTCGGTAAAGTCTCCTGTGAATAAAGTCTGAGCAACCCGTCTCGGAGCTTCCCACCTACTTATTTAACCTAAAAGGAGAGGCCACTTCCTTTCATCTCCAAGCTGTTCTGCTTTTCCTTTTATTCAGCTGCTTTTAGTGGACTCCTCTGCTTCAGGAGCTGAAAATAATTTACACTACAGCCATTTGTCCAGGAAGCTTCACGACACGCAAGAATTTCCTAGGCCTGTTAGCCATGTAATGAGACTGGAAAGTTGGAGCTTAGTTGGCAGAGTCATTAGGTCAGTCATTACCACGGCTGCACAGAGGCATGCACAGGAGTTTAAGTGAAACTTCCATGGCCACCTACACAGGAGGAGGATGTGGGCTGAGGTCTTGTTTACAGAAGCACTTGATGTTATAAACACGTGGAAACTTGGCGATGGCTAGCAAAGCTGAAATGCTGTATGAGCTTTTACCTGTTCTGCTAGCTACTCCAAAACCCTTGCAGGGGAGTCCTCCTGCCCTTCCACTGAAGCTCAGCACCCTCTGAACGTACTGAGTGATGAACATTTTAATGCTGTTGGGACAACACGCAGCAGCTGCCATGTTCCCTGCCCACCTCCCCAGTTCCAGATGCTCCTCCACTCTGACTCCCCTTTAACTTAACAAGCTGTCCCTACACAGAGCCACGACCACGGGGTGACACATGGCCAACTCCTTCCTGCACCTCCCCTCCACCCAGAGGAGCAAGTTAGCACCTTCAGGGATTTCGGTGTGCTCATGTGGGGCTGAAACTAGTCAATGGGCTCAAAAAGCTATGGGGGGGCAGAGGAAAAAGGAATAAGAACTGGCAAGAGGAAGAGGGTACACAGTGACCTAGTGAGATGAATTCGTTTATTTTCAAATGAAAACAGGCTTAAAAGAAAAATCAGTTAATGGAATGACAAGCATCTAGGCTCAGAGACACAGGAAATTCAAGGCAAAGTTGGGAAATGTGGAGTACTGTTTCCAGCTGTGGTCCATGCTAGAGCCATGTAACACGTCACTTGGGTTGTTTCCTCAAAAGACAAGTATGGGGACAAGCTACAGAGCTGCTGACAGAGAAAGGACTCATAAAGGAAACATTAATTGCTCTCACAGGAGCAATTGCACCTTCAAAACTAAAAACTCTCCTCTTCTTGGCAGGCCAATGAGGCCTGCAAGCATGTTTGAAGTGGTTTGATTCCCCCTCCACACATCACACTGATTTACACTGTCACTGACGAGTAAGCCACAACACTTGGCTGAAAGAAACATCCAAAAAGTTCAGTTTGGATCTGCACTCTCAAAATTAGCTACAGACCCATTAAAAAAATATGCATAATTTAACTTTAGTGCAGCAAAGGTGGACCTTCTCTTCTCCTGTGACATCCACCCAGTCCTTGAGCTGCTCATGAGTCATCCCTCACACTCCCAAGTTGACTACATATTTTCTACCATCAGATTTGCTCTTAGAATTGTAAGATCAGTTAAAATAGGAAATGTATGGCAAGTGGTCATAACCCAACAAGAAAAGTTTTCTTCTTTCACACCAGGTTGGTTTGATATTCCAGAAAAAAAAAAAAAAAATCTGCAGTTAGTATGTATAATATCACAAGTACTACAGAAAAGGGAGAATGTGTTGGCAGCACAGAGCATTAAAATGACACAGGCAATTTGGCTGCCAGCAGCAAAGAATGTTTGGATTAAATAAAAAGTGTTAAATGCTTGCCTGTGCCAAGAAAGCTTGACCCCTGCTTTTGAGAAAGATATATAAATTGGTTCAACAAATTAACAAAGTTTCAATTACACGGTAGTTAGTGCCTGGAAAAAAAAACAACACACTTTATACTTACTTACTCCTTATAAACTCTGCTGAAACCATACAAGCAAATTGGCTTGACACTATTAGCACTGCAAATGCAACACTGAGGTTTTCCCCCCTACTTCTGCCAGGTTCATTCAGCCTGGTCACAGCCAGTAAGCTCAGTCTGGTGCAGGACAAAATGAAAGCCAATAAAGATATTCTCCCCATTCTTTCTGAAAGCTTAGTGATAGAGATGAATTAGCAAACTAAAATTCAATTCAGCACCTCAAAAGCTTAAAGTAAACACCTTAAAATAACACCCTAGAGCAGCAGTGCTCTTTGCAGAAACAATTCTGTGCCTCAAAATCCAGAGAATGAAGAATGCATGACATATGGCAAATCCAGCTTGATACCTGTATTTCTGCATCAATCCTACCAGCATTGGTCCGTCTATTTATGAAAGTGGCTATAAGCATTCATCTTGAAGAAGTGAGTACTGCCTTACATAAATAATACACATTTCTGAGCCCAACTAGGGAATCAAAATTGAAAACAAGAAAAGTAAAAAAGGAAAAAGAAAAAAAACACAAGTGAATTAACGCGCTTTGTCATGTTGGCAGCTAATCAAGCTGTCTTCCCTATGCTCCCCCCTTACTGTCAATCATCTGATTTCATTTCAGCTGCTTTTACTTCACATATTACAATGTCACCCCTCTGCTCACAGATACATGATAATTACTGATAAAAGACACATGGGAAATTAAGTTAAAGAAAACAGGCTCAGGACAAAGTGGCTTGTGTAACTTGGTATGTAAGATGCCAGTTTTTCACAATGCCAACTATATGGTAACAAACACAGAGATAAATATATCCCAGCTACAAGCAAACATCCCACAAACCCATAGCCAACCCACATGCAGAGTTTTGCTCGGGTACGTTCCTCCCTCCCTCTCTCCCCCATCTCATTTGCAATCACATGAACACGAAGATCACTTTGCTGATGCCTCTCAGTTATGATCCAGGGCTGCTTGTTCTCCCTATACATAAAAAATTCCCAGAACACATGGAAACACACCCCGAACATGATGCAATTGCAGTTTTTGTGCACCTCAGCTCTATCTGGAGCAATCTGCCAATTTGCACTCATTTAGCTCGGATGACTTGCATACTTGCCAAAGAGCATACAAGTTGCTGGGAGCAGTGAAGTTCATTACCTACATCAATTTGGACCATTGCTCTCAGGCCAGCATGTGAACTGTAGCACAGTAACACTAAGTTTTGAAAAAACAGAAATGCTGATTGTTCCCACAGTGGACCTGCCAGCCTCGAGATGGGCTATACCTTGGACTGAGGGGGAAAACAAAGTTTTATAGACTGCCATTGAGAAAAGAAGCAGTTTAAGGAAAGGCTTGACGTCTGAGAGGACATGCTCTTCCTTCAGAAGCAGTTTCCAATTTTCACAAAAGGATAGTGGAACAACCCCAAAGAGCAGGGAGAAGTGATGCAGAACTATGACAATTTGGTCAACACCTATCAATATATTATTGCAGCATTGCTCAGACCTTTCCAAAGACAATCAAGAACACTGTCCTCTTAACAACAACAGCACAACATCAATGATTTAAATCCTCACAGAAGGCACAGCTCTTCCAAACAGTTTTGCTACAGCCCTACACTCATGCTCTGAGGGCTCTGGCCCTGCTGGAAGCAGTTACGAATGTTGAGGAATGTTTTAGACACTTCTTTCATCAGTTCCTTTGGACACATGAATAGTAATGGACCCCTGCGCAGAGCTGAAAGCAACATAAGACTAGAGCCTTGCCAAATTAGCTGGAACACTAAATAAGAGCAAGAAGCCTAAAATGTATCAGATGAGAAAGTACCTGAACTCAACAGATGTTGAGAGCTAAACGGAGGGTCTTACGATTCGAAAGACTACAAGCAATGAGCCAAGCTAGGTCTGTCCCACGACTCAAGCACATTTGAAAATGCAGAAGTGACCAGAAAGACACCTAAATGACACAAACAGAAAATCATCAAGCCAAAAACTGAGTGCTCCAGAGCTGCAGCAACAGGTGAGGACATGAACTGCTCAGTTCTTCACAGGGTCAGCCACATACAACCGAATTTTCTCCCAAGTGAAGAAGGCAGGCACATCCCTACCCCCTAATCATTTCAGAGAACAACAGATATATTTACTTTCAAAATCTCACACCTGATCTTTACAATATCTCAAGTGCTATCTGTAACAACAAGAAAGACCTGTGGTTTACATTGTAGACCCTGCATGGTGGTCTTCTCTTTGCAGAAAGCCATTTCAACTTTATCTGCACACCTACTTACGTGCCTCTGTTCTACTTCCTGTGCTGGTATTTCTCATGCTGAGGCTCAGACTCTTGCAGTGTGGAAATGAAGGTACTGCCAAGAAGCACGACTGAATATAAATGGATTCATCAAAAATGAAGGAAGCCTAAAATACTATCGGAACCTGAACACTCCAAATATAAAGTTTTTATCCTTGAATCAGCACATTTTGCAGTTCTCTGTATAGCTTTCTTTTCCTGTTGTTGCTTCAGATGACCTCTGCATTGTATGAGATATCAGCACCAAGAGCACACAGAAAAACTTCTCCGGAAGAGACTTCTTTGCACCTCCCTCAACCTTTCTGAGTGTATCTAATAGAAATGCCTGCCTGAACTTTTCAGGTTTCCATTCAAGGCTGAAATTGATTTTGATTCTTCAATGAGAAGTTCCTCCCATCTTTTTTTTAGTTGCTGTTAAAGTTTTTTTGATCATTATTTAAAAATAGATCAAGCAACTTCTAGATTTAGAGGGTTTACTCAGCTGATTATCCAAAAATATTCACATACCTTTTTTTTAATCCAAGCCTCCATCAAAGTTACTTGGAAAATAATTAGCAGGATCTTCTTTGTTGTGGCTGTCTAGGAGCTATACACACACATTCAGAACGGCAGAACTTCCTGGGTCATTTCTAGTTCATTACACCTCTGGGTCTACAAATCTCCACCACACCAATATTATTATTAATTAATATACGAGGGAGAGAGAAAGAGAGAAGAGGGGGAGGGTTGGAAACAAGCATAGAAAATTATCTTCATCACAAGAAATGCTTAAGACCTCTTCCAAGACGACCAGCTTCAAGCATATTAACTACCATCCTGAATGCAGACCGACTTACATTCGTGCCCTAATGCTTTTCAGAATCAAATCCCACTGCTTAACACCTGAGCTTGTCATCAAGATTAAGGCAAGACCTTCAAGTTCATGAAGAGAAAGACATTGCCTGAAGCACTGCTAGTGACAAACAGAGAATACAGACTTAACAGCATTAAAAAACCTGGAAGACCTGGTTCTACAATCCAGGATTTCCACAAGAGCATTCAGAAAGACCAAAAGAAGACAGAAACCTCTTAATCACTCACCTGATCTAAAGCTCTCAGTGCTTTAGATTTAGACTTTGTTCTGAAATGCACAGTGGATGTGTGCAAGTGATCATGTCCTAGCAAGAGAAGCAAGATTCCCACCTCCTTCAAAATAAATAAATAAATAAATAAATAAATAAATAAATAAAACAGACTGTTAAACCTGAGATGGTTAAAAACAATCTGTGAACTAAAGGAGGAAGCAATCAATTTTTAAAATGCTGACAGAGACCTATTCAAGCATACAAGCACTCCACAACTGAGCATAGAGCTGATGCAAGAAGGGGACACAGAAGGGGCAGACATCTCAAAAATGCAAGTTATAAGCATTCACAGGACAAAGAGCAAGGAGAAAAAACATGAGAAAACCTTGGGAAGTTACAAAATAGGAGCAAAAATCTTACAATTACTGTTGCTTATTCACAAGATTTATAGCATTCTTTATCAACTGGCCCTGCTATAATCTATTGTTAATACACAGTAAGCCCTATTTTATATAAGCTACCAAAAAACGAGTACAATGGGGACAAATGCCTGGCATTAGCCTCGTGCTGATATGTGCTCTGCCAGTGCTGAGCTTATTGCAATTCTCTCATTTTTCCCTGAGACCTGTGCCTGCCTTTTAGCTCGTTACAGCCTGCAGTGGGCTGTGCTTCTTTTACTTTATTTTTTGCATACTCTTCTTTTAATATCCCAATGAATAATTTAGTTCAAATGATAAATCCTTTTGTGTACTTCGGGCATTCTCTCCCCCAGACCGTCGATGCCATCCCAAAGTATTGAACTGAGGGCACTTAAGCAGGGCTATCGACCGCTCCTACCTCCTCTGCTCGTATTTGGCCTGTTTCATAAAAAGTATAGTTCAGAACATGGGTCAGCCCACAACCTGCAGCGAGATGCATCTCCCAAAGAAAACTGGAAGGATGCATCAGATCACATTGGTTTCAGTCACTGTCAAACTACAAAACAAGGGAAAGGCAAAGTGCTTTTGCCTCACTAAAAAACACGCTCGCATTATTCAGCTTGCTGGAAACCCTGCACACAACAGAGAGGGGGCACAAGGTGAACAGAACTATAAAGGTTGGGAAAGACCTCCAAGACCATCTGGTCCAACTGTCCCCCAGCCACCAACGTCACCCCCTAAGGTCTGAGGGGTTCAGCGCTGCAAGGAGCAGAGCAGTAACTCTGCTGGGAGCAGCCCCGTGCCACCATTAGCTGCTGGCCAAAAGCACTGCAGGGGCTTGCCACTGCTTTCCTGCCATGTACTGTGCAGAGGATCATCTCATCAGCATCTACTTTACCATCTCTCGTGTTCAAAAAAAATCCCTTCCTCGCTTTGCCCATCAGCAGGACCAGGAGGAAGCTCTGCTGAGGTCCTTTCACACACAGCATGCATGTTCTCTGCAACACAAAAACTGTGCCACGTTTCCAAATAGTATCTCAGGTTGTTTACAGAGACAAGCCGACTAAAGATATTTTTATCCTCATCTCCCAAGACCAATTTATAATTAGTACAGCCTTTGAACAACACACACTTGCAGCATAGCGTCAACACGCTGACTCAGAAGAGGGCTTTCTGCAGAGCCAGTGGCCTTCCCAGGACAGCTTTTCTCAATGACTTCTGGTGTAACAGAGTGCTGGGCCACTCTAACACAGACACAGGGTGGCTGCTGGGCATGGAGCAGACTGGGAGCTGTGCAGAGAAGGAAAGCACCTCATGGGTAGAGCTAGGATGCCTCCAAGGATCAGGAAGGCACCTCACAGGTGTAGCTAGGAAGCCTCCAAGAATCAGTATTCCTTCTCCAAGTGGATTTTGCTCTCTACAGCCTCTGTACCACTGGTCTGAAGTCAAAGTTCCTTTTATTTACAGCATCCCTCCCACTGCTTGAAGCCTCCCCGCAGCTCTGCGCTCAGCTCAGGATGTGCCGGCCACCCTGCTCACGTCTGAAGTGCCCGAAAGTGCACGGAGCCTCAGATACAGGCAGCTGCCAGCGCTTTCCACAACACACAAATACCACACTCTGTCTGCAACAAAGGCTCTGTTGTGTGACAGCACAGCCCGAAAGTGGATCACAAGAGCATGCCATGGGATACGGCTGCCAGAAGGGCAGCAAGGGGGTAGGAACGCAGGGAATCCGAGCCAGAAGGGGGAGAGCAACAGGAAATCTGGATCCAGCTGCCTCCTCCTCCCTCTGCCTGATTACAGAGAAATGCCAGGTCACCCAGGATTCGCAGTGTTTTCCTCACCTTGACCACATTTCTGAAAAGGACAGCTGAAGGGACAGAAGGGAGAACAGCAAAGAAGGCCCCAGGGTCCCACTGCCCCCAGGTGCTGGGGTGCTGCTCCCATGGGGTCCCCTCCACGGCCCCAGGAGCCCTCCTGATGGCAGCGAGCATGTGAAAGGCACCATCTGGAGGACAAGGGAAGCCAAGTTCAGATGAACACCTCGTTTCTCATTCCTGGGACAGGGAAATTATAAACCCTCCACTTGCCCAGCACTGCCGGTTGCCAGGGCAGGTAGCTTCACCCAGCAATTTGTCTGCCCAATAAAACCACGCAGAAGTCAGCACCAAAGAAAAGCAGGGAGTAAAGTCCATAAACTACAGCAACATTTACCCTGAATTCTTCTCTACTTAAAAAGGAAAGTCTGTGGGCTTAAATGCGAGCAGAAATATTTATGACAAACCAAGCAACCCTCCTGAACATAATTAGCAGTCTCATTTTGTTCAATCATGAGGTCACCAAGACTCCTCTCCCTACCCTGCCAGTTTTCACTATAAAAAAAAAAACACACACAAACCACCAGAAGCCTCATAGATGAAGCTCACACTAAATTAACTTGGCTTCCGCTCCTCCTCTGGCCTCAAATAAGCAAAGCCATTACCTCAGGAGAAACACAATTTGCTACCTGCACCAATGGCACTCTAGGACGTTTCAACACAAATGAGAAATGTAATCAAAACAGTCACTGCAGCGAGCTGAGAAACACTGTCCACCGAGACCCGCTTAATTAGATGTGCCCATGCTGCTCCTGACAAAACGTTGTCCCATTTCCATAAGTTTCCTTGCCACTTCCAGGCTGCCTAGACTCTTCCTCCTATGCTAGTTTTAACCCTTCCACCTGCCAAAAGCTTGCTTTGCTCTGTTGTGCTGGCGGCTAACCAAAAAGTAGCAAGACCATCCCCTACAGCAAGTTCTGTTACCACAAAACAGCCCTGATTTTTGCTAACGACAGTTCTCACATTCTCAAGGATGGCAAAACACTAGGTGCATATATGCAAGAGGCAGCACCTTCTAGCTCCCATACATTGGCATGCCTCTGGGCTGTAAATCAAAGGTTTCTGAGTCTTGAATCGGCCTTTGGTGCCTAAAAACCAACGGTTTCATTGCTTTGCCTGAACCACGCTGACTGTAACAACTTCAGCAAAAAGAAATAATCCCATGGAAAACACTGGCCACTTTCCAAGACAAATAAATTGCTAAAAGCCAAGAACAGCTCAAATTGTAATTACAGACAATAGCTGGTTGGATGTTGCACGTGGAGCAGCCAGGAAAAATGGATACACACTGATCCTCTCAAACGCAAAAGAAATCAGGAGAGGCAGCTTGTTACCTGTATGGTGTGGATGGGCTGCAACTGGGATGGTATAAGGAAAGAAACCTGTGAAACCCAAAACAAATCTCTTGTGAATGTGCGCGCATGTCAGAGCCCTCCACACAGAACTGGCTTCCTGTGAGAAGCTGAGTCTATAACGCTGGCACTCAGCTACGCTCCGCAGTTCCTGGAAAGAAGACGACTCAGCTTTGTGGTATCCAACTCTCACATCTCTGACAAAACGAAACGGCAAGCTACTAGGCTTTTCTGTTGTTGTTTTGTATAACTACCCCTTTTAAGATAAATTTTTGAAAACAAAATTAGCAATTAATTTGCTTCTAAAGTAAAATCCATAAAGCTTTACAACAAACTGGCAGTATTTCTGATGACTCAAAGTACCACTGCTCTAGTAGCATTCCAAGTTAAACTGCAGACCTCAGCAATCCTAGCAATGTGTGCTCTCAAACACAGCTGAAGTAAAATGAAGAGCTGTGCGTTTCTGTGATCACAGTGGGAAGTGCATACTTTGTTCTGAATCTACAGCACTGCCTTATTGTAGGGTGTCCTGCTGCAAACTGACACAAATGACCAAAAAAGCACTAAATTGGAAAATAATACTGATTTTTTTTTCCCTACTAGCCATCAATTCTAGCCAGTACTCATGATGCGTGCAGTTACCCACAGCACTGCAGGAAGCCAAGAGCACAGATTCGGTTTTAACCAATTTTTTGTGCTGATTCAGAAACACCCTCCTATCTGTGACACCAGACAGCAGCCATACAGTTAAGTTGCTCTAGGCATCTTTCACGAGCTTGTTTGGGGACTGAAAAGTGCCCCAACAGAATGATGAGGAGAAAAAAAATGTTGCAATAGGCTTTTGCCTCTAGAAACCTGGGTTACAATCTGGGTTTACTCATGAAGGCAACACTGTGTCATCGCTGTGTTATCTTAACTGCATAGGCTGCTACAAAAAAAAAGGTTAATGAAAAACAAACAAACAAACCCAAAACACAAACTGAGGAAGTCTCTATTTACATGTCATTGACTGCACTGCAGAGGCCTTCAGAATTTAAGCTCTGTATACATGAAAAAAATAAATAAAACAAAGCAGGGAGGGGATCGATTCAAAGAGCTTATATTGGCCATTAGCACTCAACATACTAGCTGGAAACAAATCTTGCCACAAGTAGGGCTCCCCATTTTTTCCTCCCTCTTTTTCCACTCCTTGGGCTTTAGAAGCTAAGTCAGAGCCCCATTATTACTCCTTTCTTCTCAAACTTCCTTGTCCTTCCCCCTCCCCAATGTTCCTTTTCCAGCCCCATTTTCATGCCATCTCCTTCCGTTTCCTCAACCCTGGGGGATCCCTCCACCTACTTAAGTAGGGCTTGCATTAGCTGGCTGCCCCAAAGCCATCATCTTAAGCACGACACCTCTTCCTCCAAGGGACGGGCTACACTTCCAGAGACAAGCATGTGCCTCTGCCAACCTCCTAGTCTCGCTTCCCTTCGATACAGGGGTCGGAAATCCACCAGCAAAACGTGCCCTCAAGGATAAAAGGCTCTTGCCCTTGCCTCACGCTGCCCAGCATGGTGTGCAATGGATGGATGGAGACTCTTCCTCGCCAATCACGCCTTGGTGCCTGATGATGCGATGTGCGATCTGTGGTGGGCATCGACCGTACTTAATGGGACGTGGAAGGGTGACCGGGACAAAGCCCAGCACACAATTCCTCCTGGCAAAAGCAGGAGCTGCTCAGTCCAGAGGACAACGCCAGAAACCAAAGGGGATCTCAGAAGCAGGCAGGAGCTGGCACAGGCAGACAGCAGCAAGCACGCAGCCTTCCCGCTTCACACCACTCATGCTGCGGCAGACGTGATCTGCTAATTCGTCACCAACCCATGCCAACAAGCCAGAACAGGAGTGGCACAACGCGCACACAGCAGACAGGCACGCAACAACCTTCCTCATTCGGGGGAAGCTGCCGCTTACTGCCGGTGGCTGCCAACAGACTTGTCCTCTGAGCTAACGTGGGAGAGCCCTGCAGCACAGAAGTGAAGGTTTCACCTCTAAGGGGATTACAGACACTTATACAGGAACGCACAAAGACTGGGGGGCTAGCCTCCTGTAGGCGATTCTTGTGCCGACCCCTTTCAGGATGAGGTGATAGACATGGGGATGTTAAGAATACATTAACCCTAGACAAAAAGCCTGCAGCTCCCGAAGGGTAGATTAATTATTAAAGCAGCAGCAATAAAATTATTCAATAGCTCAGAGACATGCACCTATACTATACACAGGTAAGTGCTCCAGTAACCTTGTACTTTAATTTGTAGGCTCACTTCTGTTCTCACCCCCGCAGGTAGCATCGCAGCCGTTTGAAACTCCACCATTTTCATTAACTTCCCTTTGAAAGAATGAACTACAAAATATAAGTAATAGGTACCCTGTACGCAACAATAACAGCTTCCTCCCTCCTTCCACCTTTTCCCTAACTCAGCACCCAAAAGACTAGAGCATGTTTGCTTCACCCAGCACCAAACCAACAGAGGTGATTAAGAACTCTTAAATACATCTATTTTCCTTTAAAATAATCAGGATGACAAACACCAGGAGATTACAGACAAGACTTGTCAGACTTTGAACAGACACTTGTTAACACCAGTGCCTTTCAGAAGCCAGGTTACTCACTAATACACCCTAAATTCAGGTATCCAGAACAGGAATAAGACACTAGCCCTCAGACCACCATAACTTTGGGGCAAAGCATCCATTAAAACTTTTGGGGCTAGCAGTATCTAACTCGGTTAAATGCAAAAGTTGGTAGGGACGCTGGAATCTCAGCAGTTTCTCAACAGATTGATTTACTGTATTGTCTCTCGAGGGGAGAAGTTTTAAGCCTCTGATGTGTATATCAATGTACACAGCTAGCTTTAAGGAGGAGATGACAAACAATTGCTAAGTTGGCTGTCCTCCAGTTAATCAGCCTGCTTTGACTCTGATTCATCTGTGAACTGCTGTTGAAAACCAATTGCTTGGTTAATGGGGCAGAAAGATGAAATCAGTTTCAATATGCATCTCTGAAGTGTCCCTCTTATGTAAAAGCGCTGCCTGTGGGAGTGGGACACACACACATTTCCTTCTGCTTGAGCTAGTTTCACTTCAATTTGCTACCCCTACAGGTACTGGATTATAAAATTATACTATCTTTTTGGCTCACAGGATCCTCATCACTCTTGCCTGGTCTTCAGGGAGACAACAGCCATGCACCCAAATGAGATGGGTTCACACTGACTCATCAGGTGTTTCATTAAGAAGCTGTGCCAACACAGAAACTAAAGCCGGTAAGCGATGGGAACACCAGCTGCTCTGCCACCAACACCCACGGCGCTGCAAGGAGAGCTGGGGATGGGTCGGGTGGAGGACGTTTCAGGGACAGACCATGCTGGCCTGTCTCAGGAATTCAGCTGAAGCCTATCTCCACAAGCCATTAAGTGCCACTGCCAGGAAATCACGGCCAATAGCGAGGCAGGCAGGCAGGGTGTTATATGCCTTTGCTCAGGTGAAGACTGTTTCCATCAGATGAAAAATGGATGCAATGTAGTCAGCAAATCCATAACCTTCTTCCACAGCAAGACACCTAAAGGCAACAGCACCGTTTTGGATTTATTCCTCTTTTCTTCCTTCCTTACACACACAAAGCTTCCTACGTTAAGATATAAAATAATTTTACATTCTAATTTAGGAATTACAGTTCTGCACTAACAAAGAACTTGGGAGTTTTGATCCTTCTGTTTTGCTTTTTATTACAATTTTATGCCAGAGTCTGCAAACACAAACAACTGATATGATCCTTTGCTAACAAACCAGAAGATCAAAGACTATACTACTTGAAGAAAGCACGAGGCAGACCACAGCTTGGACCAACGGTCAGAACACCACCTCTGAAAACCACCCAAAGCCCTACGTGGTGCTTTCTAGACACGTTTCATTATCTGGTGCCTGCCACAAGGAGAAGTGTTCCCGTGCCTCACCAATCCGTGTGAGCAGATCTGCACCCCGGCGCTGCACGGCCATCAGCTGTTACATGAGCAGCACCAAGAGCACAGCAGCCCCATGTTCCCTCACCATGGTTTTGTTTTCTCCTCCTGTGTTACATGAGGACGCTGTGAAAAGAGTCAAGCACACCAACATTAAGAAGCCTGTTTTATCCCCTTGCAGACCTAGTGCCTGATCTCATACCATTTTACCATCACGCAGATAACTAAATTCACTATTTGTATCTGCCAAGCTTTCATTGTGCTCCTTGGACATATTATCTGTGGGGGATGGATGGGGCACATAGACAGGCTAAATGTTTCCAAGACCCACAAAAAGAATACCAAAGAAATGAAATTAAATGAAATAAAATAGAACTAGTACTAGGGAACCTATTCCCTCTGGAACAGAGAGCTCCAGCAGAGCCCAGGACAGAAGGAGCAGGGCAGTCTCACAGCTCTCACCTTTGCCTCCACTGTTCAGAGGCTTCCCAGGGGATTCCCAAGAAAGGCTCTGACTTCACACTCAAAGGCTTTGGGTTGCTGCTTTTCATAATCCCCATTTAAATAAAAAGGGGAAAGAACACTCACTTGGTTATAGGGTGCAAATAAACACTATGACACCGATGCCTGCAGGTTTGGGGAGCAACTGCTTCGCCCACACAGCACAAAAGTACCTCCAAACATTTCAGGCCATTTGGAATTATGCTCAGTCAACGTTTTCTGTAAGCCAGCCTCATTAGCCTCAGCACATTACTAAGAAGTTGGTGCAGAAGAAAAGAAAAAAAGGTATTGCAGAGGAGACTATGCCAACAGTAGGTTATATACATTGTGTGCGTGGGATGGGGAGTTTCTATCCCAGAAAGCATTTTAATATTTTGACATCTGTTTTCACCTAAGTCTGTCCTTGTTGCTTAGGGATTCCCGTGATACAACAGACTAGTTCAGCGATGAAAGAGACTGCAGGGAAAATATACTATCCAGGAATCCAGGCATGAGGAGTAAAATAAACATAGCATTCAAAAGCACCACAGTATCTCCAGAGGCTGCAGAAATTAAATTTGACTCAGAACGAGACATTTACAATTTCACCAGCACAGGGAAATGCCACGGAAGTCAAGCATCTTCTGTGGAAAGTCTACATCTCGACACAATGCAGTTTCAAACAAAGTGTGCACATATTTTTAGGCAGCCTTCCCCTCCTGTAAGTCACATGCCATGATTTCAATTTAGTGCTTTATCAAGCACTTTTTACATCATGTTTGTGTCCACTCACTTGTATATCTTTTTTTTTTTTTTTTTGGCTAGGTCTGCTGCTAATATTTCAGAACTCCAAATGAAAACAAACAAACAAACTAAAAAAACCACAAGACTGTGACTTTTCATCATAAGCAGGTGAGCTGAGAGTTTCTTCCCCTCCCTGACTTTTCCCCTCATGAACAGCCAACTCAGCCCACACGCACACCATTCATGGCTCAGCATTTTTTTTTAACTTCCTTTACTGGGGTACAAAGATTGAAGCTGTTTTCCCACAGCTCGATGCTCTGAATTCTTCACTTTTGGTTTCACTCCACCTTAGGTGCACTCTGCAGCTCATCTACCTTCAGGTCGCTCCGAATGCATGCAGACAACAGACACGTGGGAGGGAAAGGCTGGGGCTCCCTCAGCTGCACCAACTCAACTGCTGATGCAACCACACAGAAATCCTAAGATGGATCTGTTAAAATACAGAGGATGACTTTTCAAGTGGTACTTTTGAATTTTTTTAAGCCTTATCACTTTGCATACCTGGTTTCAAGTACAGAACGAGCTAAATCAGCAAAATTCAGGACGTGGGAACAGGTAGCAGAAACTTCTGAAACCTGCTGTGCCGTTCCAGGGCTGTAATGCAGAGCCACACCTTCGCTCTGTTTTCACATTCAGTTTCATGAGACAGTGCTGGCCAGGATGCATTTTGCCAGCCCATCAGCCACGTCTGCCTTCCTGCAATTCTCGCTTCCCCTGACGTTTACCTCTGGCCTCACAAATACAGCTGCCCCGCACGGTGACCGCAGACTGGAGTGGCAACGCTATATCCACAACCGCTGAACACCAGCACCTTGCTGGGGTCGTGCTTGCAGCACAGTTTTCGTGCAGTAAAACCTTTCCTTAAGGACCACCAGGAAAACACCAGTCCCCTGGGGAACAGGTATTAGAGACACGGGAAGCAGCTGTGCTGGTCCCAGTCCTGTGCCAGGCTGGAAACACCTCTCAGCAGGGGTGAGCAGGATTCTGGGGAGAACGTGCCACTGCCCTCCATGTGCAGACAGGATGGGAAGGCTTTGCCAGCCACAGCTTAGTCCTGTAAGATTCTTCAGTCATCAGGAATGGTTTTTTTCCTCTTGACTGAGGAATTTTACCAGCTTACAGAACAAATGGGAAAGTAATGGCAGATTGTACACACAGGGTTTTCAAATGCGTAACAACCCAGCGTGTAGATTTTTAGTGGAATTCAATCTAAAGCATTTCACACCAAACGCTTTACTTAAAATTGTATAATGGTTTTACATCACAGAAGTACTGTTCTGTACCAGTTACACATTGCACAAGCATAACTGCATTGCAGTATGAAAAACAGTGATTGTTTGGTTTAGCATTTAACTGTTACAGTAACAGCTTAAATTTAAGCCAGTAAAATCCTGTTATTTGAAATTCGAATTATACCTATTTTCCAGACCAATATTCTCGATTCAGAATCACCAGAACAAATATATTTTTGTATAAATCTTAGTGAATTCCCTTAACGTGTTATAACAAGTCTTGTAGCATACCCTTCTCATTGGCCTTTCCCAAAGAATAAGCACTATTCTCTTCTAGTGCTGTGAAAGAGAAACTCACTTTTCATCACTTTTTATAACAAAACAAACAGGAGATATAGCTGAAGCCTAAATAAATGATTCCAGAAACTTCCCTTTGTGCTTTCCTTCTTTTAAAATATTGTACAATATTGTGTAAAAGAGATGTACACAGCGTAGTCAGACATTGTCAGGCAGCCACTTAAGTGGCAATCAAAAATTAATTAAAAACAGAAATAAACTAAAACAAAAAAAAACACACTGTGACAATCCCAAGGGCTTTGCAAATACCAAAGGTAGAAGACCAAGGTCATACAAGCTGGTCAGTTCAGTGCAGAGAACATCTTTCAGCATCTTTATACTAGCCACAGACAACATTATCTCTGCCCCTCGGTTCAAGCCCTAACACCTTACCCTCCCCATCCCCAAAACCAAAAATAAAATCTAGTCTTCTCCTTAGTGGGTATAATTTACTGAAGCAAAACCAAAGGGACAACAACAAACTGACCTTTAAAAAGAAACCAAGTCTTTCCAGCATTGCAGCATCAGATTGATGGCCTGCATTTCTGCTCCTGAAGGTTTAGGGCTGCCAAGTCCACGATCAAGATGTTTTACTATGAATCACGGATTATTTGTTGTCATCATCAGACTGGAGGCTTCTATTTATTCACTAATTTGGATGTTGCTAAGAAAAGCCAGCCAGAAAATTGGAAGTCTCATAACCAAGACCTGATCATATTTGGTTCTCCAACTGCGTTTTAAAAGTTTTAAATAAATGCAAAGCCAGTGTCCTCACTACAAGCGCTGAAGTAAATATAGTTAAACAAAGCCACACAGATCCCTATTATTATTTTTTTTTTTTTTAGGAATCATTTTCTCAGCTGTTTATCCACTCTTTTCCAATGCACATTAGTCAGTGCCCAGAAGACATGAAAGGACTTCCATCTGCTACTACTGCAAGCAGACAGCTATCTTGGGAGGAAACGTCAACCTATCCAAGGCATACGTTTCTAAACACATTAAACCTGCTGTCTCTGCCAAGCTGCAATTAAACACAGTCTAATCTCTAAAAAGCCTGTAAGAAAGGCATTTTAAATCCCCTGTTCCAGAATGACCCGTGCTGAGTAAAGGCACGGTGACTTGTAACTTCACAGTGACTTATAACAGCCTAATCTGTTTTCACCGAGAGAATTTCCTGACCTCAGGTTGCTGCAATAAGTATGTACGAATCAATTCGCTTACAAGCCACGAGTCAGAGCTATGAAACTGCATCTACAGCAGGGGACCGTGGCAAGCTGAATTTGTATCTCCCTCCAAAAGCATGGCAAAAGCTTCAACCAGTTTCTGCAGTGTTATTTTGATATTTTTAGTTAATTCCAGGAATCAGAGCAGGAAGGAGATCTGTCTATCTTCTACATAAAAAGCTCCCCCAGCCCCACTTTGGTAGGCAAGGGGGTTATTTCTCAGAAAAACCCACTTCTGTGAAGTATGGCATCTGCCCTGCACTGCTTTACGCAGAGCCGTGGTGCAGCTGGGGGCTTGCAGCTGAGTGGCACCGGGCAAGCAGGTCACACATCCATGGCCAGAAGGAGGGATGAACACTACGAATAAATAGATGCTTCTTCATCAGAACAGACTTTGTATATAAAGTTTTCCTAGCAGGAAAAGGCACTAGTCCCATGCAAGTCCCACAAGGCACCAAAAGCCCCAAGGCTGGATCCGAGCAGGGCACAGCACCGGCAGGGCCGTGCTACCCAGATCTGCACAGACCAGCACAACGCACTGCTTCGCCTGGCTGTGTTTTTGTTTCTGAAATAGCTAGGATACAAAATCTGTAATTGTTGCTATTGCTCTTGGTCACATGGGAGCAGAAAAGTATGTCACATTCCCTCTTATCAAGAGGAAGAGAGAAGCAGCAGCTGCTGCACATGCTATGTATTCTTTTTACTTTATTTTTCCTCTTTGGGTCATGTGTTGGCTATTCTTGTTCGTTGCTCTTCCACACTGTCCCCAGGCCCTCACGAAGCACCTAATCTCAGCCAGAGAAGAAGACCAAAAGGTCAGGAAGGGAAGAAAAACAGCTGCATGTATACTTATTTTATTGAAATGCAATACTGAGTCAAGAAGGGTGAAGCTTGTCTCAAGAAGTCAAATCCATCAGGTTAAAAGTTTACAAGATGCAAACTGAACTTTACATATTTTCTTCCAGACATATCACAGACGCTGACAAGAAAGTAAGCAAGGGTGGGACAATGCTTCAGGCTGATTCACAACTCTAAGCTCACATGTGACATCTGAAAAGACTGACGTGGGTAGAGTTAAGGTTCATATAATCCAAGCTTCCCCTGTCCAAATTCCAAAGCATTCAAGTGCAGTAATTGGGTTTCTCTACTGTACATATACATGAGAAGCCATTTTTTTTTTTCCAGTAGATGACTAACACTGGCAGCTTTATTTATTTCTTTGACTTTCAAAGTAGAGTTAATTTTAATGGGTCTATAAATCAAAGGCTCTTTAATTAATTTTCTTCAAGCTTCCTAGAAATACAGATTTGGTTTTGTCTTGAAAAACACGTCAGTCAAGTTCTAGACAAAACCCCCTTTCCAAAGACAGAGCTATAAAGGAAACCAAAATGGGATTTTAAGAACGCTGGTTGCAATTTCAACAGACAAGCTACTTCTACCATTATACAATCCTTTTAAGTTGTTCTTGTTTTTCCTCCTGCCTTCAGTCCATAATAATAATTAGAAAAATCTTGTATATCGCTTTCCTCCCACCCTCACACTATTGTTGCTGCTTCCTGTGTATTTTTGTTGTTTTTCTTCCTTCTGCCTTCTCTTATAAAGCTGCAAGCCGAGTGCTCTGAGGACGAATGGCTGCGTACCCAGGAGATGGCTACGCCGCCGGCCAGCACAGCGCTGAAACCTGGGCGCAAGCAGCACCGCCACTTGAAGAGGCCCTTGCCAAGGAGCTGAGAGAGAGCGCTGTGCTCCTTCTGGACAGCAGCTCCCCATCAGGCAGAATACTCGAGGGATTTATTAATCTGTTTATTTTAAACAACGATCCCTGGTCCATGAGATTAAGCATCTATTGAGCTGACTGCCTCGCAGAGAAAACACACTCCTCGTTCCTGTGCACAACTGGTCTGAGTGTTTGGACAGCAGGCGACACACAAAGCAACTTACCCGTGCCTCAGTGCTGGGGCACACAGGTCTCCCAGCCTGCATTTCTAACAGATGATCTTTAATCACAGCACTCGGGCAGAGTTTGCCTTCTTCCGTGATACCAAGGCCCTCGGCTGCTAGGGCACGCACAAACCATGCGCCCCGCTGCTGCCTGCCAGTGACTGCCCTCCTGAGATGCTACACAGCGGCAGAATGAAATGCATGTCCATAACCAAATATATTGATTATGGGAGGTAAGCCACTAATGGAGATATATTTGCACTCCAGTGCCTGGCTGTACAGGAGAGGACTGGGGCTTCACTGTACAAGCTAACAGCATGCCCCGCAGAAGGTGATCTCTGCCACACAGCAGTCGGACAGAAAGCCAGAGCAGAGAAGCTGCAAGAATAGTTTATCCGCTCTGAATTCCTGCAAACACAAGCTGGACAAAGATGCTGCAGACCCAAGAGATGGGGATGTCACCTGCAGAGGCTGGGGAATGCAGATCCAGAACTTCTGAAGCAAACATTGGACCATGTTCCCTCCCCCAGTTCAGCACAGAGACCCTTCAAAAGGAGACAGACACACTTCCAAGCCAAGTTGCCTTCTTCAAACACCCCTTTTCTCCAGGAGACCACCTGCTTTATAGCACCCAACTAAGACTACACTCAAGATTATCTATGGCTCAAAGATTCCATACTGGGTGCAAGAAGACAGGACAAAGTTCAGGTATGTGAAACTGAAGGTGCGCTTGCAGAGATTTGTGCATCGCTCATTCGATTCCAGTGAACCGATTTCTCCTCTCAATTCATACCATAACCAGAATTCAAGGAATGTGAGCAAACAAGTTTTCAAGCTAGTAACAAGCACTTGTGCCTAAACTTATCTCTAAAAACCACACAATTGTATGTACAATTCATTTAAGAAGGGACCATATGTTCTCGAAAGACAAAAACATAGCTCGTACTTTCAGGTCCATCAGTAATTGCAGCGTATGATTTATAAACAACTTCACCGCAGTGCAACGTTGAGCAGTTGTCTTTAAAAAAGAAAAGTGAGCGATACGAGCATTGGTACAGCGTGTTGCCAGCCTACAGAATTTAATCATACAAATAAAACCAAGAATTAAAACAAAAAGTTTTTATTATATCTGACTAAATAATATGCATTTTTAGAAATACTACAATGAGCGCTGCCTACAATTTTCATGCTTTGAGTGAAATTTAATTAAGTCGAACTAGTATAAAATCCCACGGGGCCACGTTATTCGTAAGTGAGAAGATAGGAGTCATGTCTACATGGCTGGGGATGGAAATTTGGCTAGCCTTGTTAAATTATGGTTCCTCTTGAAAGGTACATAAATATTTATGTATTGAATTTGTGTGCTGACATTTGTTGCTGGACATCAATATTCAAGTCACTACAGGTAACTTTTAAATCCACCTTTCGCGTACATGTGTTTCTCCCTCTGTGCACATCCTGTTGCCACTGCAATTTGGCTTGCCAAGTCCGTAAGAACAGGCAGAAAAGGGAAGTGAAGCACTACTCATTCGTTCACAGGTGATATGTGGACCTATGCGTCCCTCCTTTTGCAGGAGAAAGTAACGGAGAAATGTGCACACGCCTACGCCTCACTGGAAGAAGCAACTGAGGAAAGAAATGCAAGCCTGTACGCTGACTACCTCAAGGGCAGCTCCTGAGCTGGTTGCTGCCCGTCTCATTTCCAGCACTACCTCTGCCAGCTTTCAACTTCTGCAGGGTGCCAGGACACTGGTCTCAGCCAAGGGAATGGGAGAACTAAAACTGGGTGAGCCAACAGCCTTAGCAGAGTATGTATGGCTTTAGCAAGAGGTGCTCTCTGTAGTGGATTCAGTTTCCTGCCAGGAAAAAGAATAAATAAATACAAATCACGGCTGACAATACTTTCATACCCCTGTCTGTGATCCACTTGCATTTCCCAGAGAAGAAACGTAACTTCTCAGATCACAGAAGGACAGGACTAACCACAACGCCACGACGACATCAGACATACACCAGTAGTGCTGTGCTACCAACCCTCTGAAACTGGACATCGCCGTGTCCCAGCTGACACAAGCAGAGCAGCTGGTGCCCAGGCAGTGGTCAGAGCCCAGTGGACGTGCTCTCCTCCTGCTGGGCTGCCTCCCTGCCACCTGAGGACGTCCCTCCAGGGGCTACAGAGCTGTAGCAGGGCTCTGCATGATGCAGGCCACCCACAACTGGATGGCTGCAGCAGCCTCCTTGGACAGGGCTTGCACAGACGCATGCACGTGCAGTATCAGAAGCTGTTGTTACCAGCTACCCTATGCAGCTCACACCAGTGGCTTCCATCAATGCAGCACGGAAAAGCCCTTTAGCAGCTGCCTGACACAACCAAGAAAAGGCAGGTGGGAACAGACACGTTAACAACTTGCACTTTAACACCACTTCAGCCGAGTAAGAGAGCTGCAAGTAAAAGGCAACTTTCTGGATTTAACTATACACCTATCCTAAACACCCTCTCTTAGTCTAAAGCCCTGGTTGCATGAGACAATGCAAATGAATCTGAAAGGGGAAGAGAGCAGCCACCTCCCTTTTCTCCCAGTGGCGGCGAGCTGTTAGGTCTGCTCATCCCTCTGGCACAGCTTGAAGTCTACCTGCCATTACTCAAATTTAAAAATAAAAAATCCCTAGAAGCGTCATTACAAGCATGAAAAGTTACAGCTACAAGCATTTGCATGACAGAAGGTAGGATTTCTCAGAGAGAGCATACCCAGCTGCTGAAGCTGGTTTGGAACAATTAAAAGGCAGACGCACTTTATACTGTAAATGTAAGCTGTATTTTGAGCTGGGGAAATAGCAAGTGTGCTCTAATCTCATCTGATTGCCATCATCACAAGTATTTTAACAGCCGCGTTGCATCTTAATTGCATTCCCAATTGACCAATCATACAAGAAGTACCTCAAATAAAAATTAATTCCTTGGGCTTTTTGGTCACATTGACAACACACAGGATTTTCTGAAATTTCAGCAGCTGAAATGGAAAAACTGATTAAAATCAGATCCTGTTGCAATCTCTGCATTAACTGAACACCTTCTAACCTCCCAAGGAGCTTTAGAAAGCTCCTGGTTTTATTCCCCTTCGGCATACTTGAAGGCTGTGCAGATTTATTTCAAATTGGCTGCCTCAAATTGCATGTTTTTTTTCTGTGATCTGGGACAACATATTCACGATGCTGCAAGGGCACCTCTGCCCTGGAAAACAGTCTGTAGGGGTTAAAATAAACATGCCAGCCAGTGCTCCAAGGGCAGCCACCGGGTCTCTAGAACAGCTCAGACCAGGAGAAAAAGGGAAGGAAATGTGGAAAAAAGGAGGCCAACAAATTACTTGAGGAGTCACAGTTTGCTTCCTTTGGTAGATCAAGGTGGGAGGAAGCAAGGAAGATATTTATACGGGGAGTACTGCAGTTCTAACAACCTTTTACACTCCTGCATAAACGAACCCCCCAGGCATTCGATGAAAGGCATGCACAGACCTTTTTTTTTGAGCTGCTGTAGTGTTCCTCCTTCATGTTGTTTTGTTTAACAGTTCTTGCACAGAGCTAGTAAAACCAGAGAGGTGCACTTTCCAGAAACTCACATCCCACTTCATATCAGAACAATCCCTAGCTGCTCTTCAGACAAAGAGCCCCATACCCATGATTCTGTGATTTAGCAATTAATGGCCCCTTTAGAGGGATTCAGAAAGATTTTCGTGCGCTTGATCCGTCTGTGATCCCTCCTCCCAGACCTGCATCGGATGACTCAGAGCAGGAGAAGGCTGGTTACATAAACAGAAGGTAGGTGGCTTAACTACCTTGATCTTGTCACCCAAGTGTCAGCCGAGAGAACTGCGTGTTACTGCGGAACGAAAGCACATGTCAAGGCACTGGAACGCAGTCAGATGCCTTCCACGTCCTTCGATTTGAGGAAGGCATTACAGAGTTATTTATTTAGCTGGTTCAGGTTGCACTGAACAGATTCAGAGCCTGCGGGTTGGTTGCAGGACTTCACCTGCCTTGCCTGGCCAAGGCCACGTCAGCTGCTGCAGACTCAGGAGGGGAAACTGGAGAATTAAATGGAGCAACTCCATTGCTTACACCACTCGAACTCCACGGGACGTGGGGGCTGCACACCTGGGATGCTCCAGGGTACCTGTGCCTATATGCTTCTGGGTGGGAGGAGGTGGGAAAAAAAAAAGAAGAAAAAAGAAAGAAGGCAACTCTCACCCTCTGACAGCTCATTAGAAGCAAAATTATTTTACAAATCTGACATTACCACAATCCAACGTCCCTAGGCTTCCTTGCACACTCTTCAGCTTTCGAAAGCTATCTACAGCATGCTGCTCTAGCTTTACAGAATAAACATTACAAAAAAAAAAAAAAAAAAAAAAAAAAAGCTTAAGAAATCACATTGAGCCTCTCTCAGGTCAGTGCCTGTGTAATTTACAGGAGTAACAGGTTAGGTCGACCTAGCTAGAAGCGAGAAAGATACATCACAGCTGGACATCTTAACCAGTCTGGAAACCTTTGCCAGAGTTCTCCAGCCTTTCAAAACACAAGCTATTATTTTCCACAGCATTCCTACCTTTTTTCTTCTAGCAGTGAAAGGGAGAACACACCACGCTAACTCATCCTGCTGCTACGTGCTGGAGGGACACCCCTGCTTCCTCGCTCCAACTTGAGGTGCTGTCTCCCTTTCCGCACAGCTATTCTCAGAGCCTATTTATTGCTCCACTCAAGTCTAGACTTTGCAATTTCGCAGCCTAATCTGCAGCCCAGTCACCCATGAAACAGCCGAACAGCCTGCGATTGTATGCAAACCCGCGCTGCAGCTTGTGCCGTCGTCTCGGCTTCTGCTCCAGGAAGCGACAAGTCCTGCTCCCCCAGGCCCCGACGGCACGAGGGACAGCAGGAACCCAGCCCAAGGCAGGCGAGATGAGACCGGAGGGTGCATCCTGCTGACAGCAGCACCCTTTGCCCCTCCGGGGACGGCTTCCCCAGACTAACGCTGACGCCAGCACGGCCTCGACAGCAGCACTGGAGTGGCGTGGGCAGGGGGAACTCCTGCTTGCAGCCCCACAGGGTTGTGAAACCCAGCCCGAGGGAAGGCGCAGCATCTGGCCAGGGCAGCGATTTCCACATCTGCCGAGCGTACTTTGTCCTACAGGGCTCGCGGCCAGCGAGCGGGGCTATTTGCGGGAAGCGGCACTCCTTTACCTGGTGTAAAAAGTTCCCAGGTGCCTGCCGAGGCACTGCTCAGGAAAAGGACCACCTCCCTTTCATTCTCACAGAGAGAGGATTCAATGACCGCAGCACCAGGCAGAGGTTCCCAGGTTCATTTCCCCTCTGCTTCCCCCTTCATAGCAAGTGCCACCACCTCTACTAAGCCTGGCTCTTCCTACTAGTTCACCAGAAGTTGTACATGAAAAACCCTTCCAGCAAAAGCTTTTGCCAAAACTAAAACAGCTGCAGAAAAACTTCTCAGCTTAATGAATCAGCATCAAAAGTGGTTTCTTTAACCAAGTCCCAAGCAGCTCCAGCTCTCTGTACAGAACCATAGAATTATTTAGGTTGGAGAAGACCCTTAAGGTCATCAAGTCCAACCATCACCTAACACAACTGAGTCCACCACTAAACCATGTCCCTAAGCATCCCATCCACAATTCTCTGAAATACCTCCATGGATGGGGATGCCAACATTTCCCTGGGTGTCCCATCCCAATGCCTGACCACTCCCTCCACGAAGAAATTCTTCCTCATACCCAACCTAAACCTCCCACTGCACAGCCTGAGGCCATTTCCTCGTGTCCCATCACTTGTTGCCTGAGAAAAGAGGCCAACACCCTCCTCACTACAGCCTCCACAAGAAGACAGCTCATGGCAACCCTCAAGCCAGGCTGCAGAGGGGCACCAAAAGCAATGCTCGTCTCAGGGCTCGCCCTGCATGCTGGCACAAACCCATAGGAAAACCACGCTAGGTTGTTGAGAAGAGTGTGGTGTGAGCGGTGAAGGCAACTCAAGCTCAGCAGCTCTGTGTTTTAAAGGCAGCACTTTGGTGCTATTCCCACTCCCAAAGCATCCAGGACGGTTATTTACAATTTCCGTGAGGCAGGCCATAAATCCAAGCATAACTAGCAAGCCTGACACAGTGTAAGAGGATCCTTGTGGCAGGCTTATTACCTTTGCAGGCTATACAAGCCTATAGAGTTTGTTTCGGCACAGTAGCTCTGAAAATTTCAGCTAATGACTCTTTCTAGCCGATCAAACTTTCCATTTTCTATTGTTCTGCTTGGGGCAGCCAAGTGGGAATTCTGGGGACACAAAGCTCCGGTAGAAGAAATCGAGACCATTAACAGAAAGGAAACAGGGGCCATGAAATAGAAGATGACTCCACAAAGGACCGCAATGGAGCGGTATGGGCTCTGGCAGAAACAGAAAAAAAATAATCCAAAATTCAGAGAAAGCCTAACAGATTATGACTACTAATGAGTAAAAAAGAAAACCGAAGAAAAAGTAACAACAACCACAAAGATCATGTTCCTCCCATTCTCTTAAGGCTTTAGGGATTCATTCCTTCCCATTACTCTACACCAAGATGATGACACTTTTTATTTTTTAATGATAATATTTAATACAGAAATTCCCACTCCCCTCACCTTGCTAGCCAGATCTCCCAGGAGTGCAGGGACCTTTTTTTTCTCACTTCTATAAAATTGCACTGATGTTCATGCTGCAGCTAATTTCACACATCTCTCCTAACACCTACTAGGTCTATTTGAACATTGCCTATGCAGACAGATGCCCGCTTGCAATGGACACACACATGCAGCGGATACAGCAAACATTTCAATTATAGGGGGGAAGTCAGATTCAAGTCCTTGATCTGAATGAAGCAGAGCGTGGACTAACCAGCATCTAACCATTTGCTGAACAAAAGCCTAGGCTGGCAAGCTACTGTTGGGCTACTCTTTGGCAACAAGTGCACTCTCTCTCAGGTCTCCAAAGGTCCACAATGAGCCTTTTGCTTAGACGGCATTTCCCCACAAAAATCTTCAGTTGCAATGACTCTTTTAAAAATAACAAGGAAAAACAACCAACCGACCAACCAACCAGGACAAACGTACTCCATTGGGCAGTGGAAAATCCCAACTAGCTTAAGTTCCAGCTGAATATCCACACGTAATGGCTGCCCTAGCAGGGGAAGATCTTTCTTTACGGCCAAGATCATGAGCAGCATTTGAAGTTGACTGTGCAGCAGGACAGCAGGGAGGAGGTTTGATTCTAGTTCTGCTTCAACAACAACCTGGTCTGCTTCAGTTTCTTCCACTCTACTAAGATCTCTAGGGCCACTAAGTGAAATGGATAAGCAAGTTTTGCTACCATTTTCCAGAATGGGGATAAAAAATTAAAAAAAAGTGTCTTCAGTAGTAGTCTTACTTTTTGATGAAAAATTCTTGCTAGAGGTTACATGACCAAAGACAAGGAGGGGGAAGAAAAAAAGTAAACCTATCTACTATGAAGAAGCACAATACATAGCAAGCCCTTGTGTATTCTAGTCAGGCTGATTTCCCCTCAGTGCAGTCTAAAACCAAAACAAATAAAAATATTAAGCTCTACAAGAGCTTAATAGTAGAAAGTACTCCATGCAGAGTAAGGATACAGTGCTAAATCCTGATGGGCTAGACACCAGATACAGTAGGAAGTGAATAAAATTTTATGAAGATCTGTACAGCAAGTCCCAGGATATATTTAGGTAATACCTCTCCAGAGCCATAATAAAGAGGGGGAAATGTTGTATTTTCCTCGGCTACCTGTTAATCACAAACAGCAAAGGAAGCACAAGCAGACATAGCTCCCTGGAGCCCATCCAAGTGACACAGACAGGGCTTGTGGCACTGCACATGGACCCTCTGAGGGCAAGGCCTCCAGAAGAGGGGCTTCCAAATGATTTGGCAACAAGTTTACCAGGCATCTCCCCCAAATACTATGATCACGAAGACATTTCTCATAAGATTTCCTTCAAGTTCCTCTCAGTTGTTCCCCCCTCACCCCCCCACCTTGAAACAATCAAAAAAAAGAACAACAAAGAAACAAGAAGCCTTGATAAAATGACTTCAGCCTCCTCTTCTTGTGTATTTTTGTTGTACTTTATGATCAAAGGCAGGCACGAGGGGCTTCTTGGCCACAGTTAACAGGAGAATTTCTGAAACAGTGCCAGAATACGTACGGCTAGAGACAGGGAAAACGGGGAGTTTCCTACTGAGCTCAGTACTGCATAGTGAAATCCACAACCGTTACAGCCATGACTCAGATGATTTCTAGGTTTATGTAACAGCAAACAATACCCCAAACACTTTACAATTTTATTTTTAAACAGGCCCTCAAACCGCTTCACAGACTGCTCTGTAGCAAGAGATAGCTGCAAAAAAACCCTTCTTGGTCACTGAAACTCAGGCTAAAATTTTCCCAGTGCAAACAGTTCTGCTTTTTTTTGCTTGGAGGAAAGCAGGAAGCCCCAGAACAGCAAGCAAGGTACTCAGTAAATACACATTTGGATGGGTGATAAAGGCATACTCACGCAGTGCGTACAGGGAGAGGACTATTCCAGCCAGGCAAAACCCCTCAAAAAACCTGAGTGTGCTGAACATTGTCACGTTCACTGAGAGTGCCACAGTCAGTCCAAATATCAAAATGAATATGACAGAGAAGAGCAGTACAGGCCGTCGACCAACCCTAAAAATAAGGAAGGAAGTAGTGAGAAACGGTGTTAAAAGCCAGGATGGACATAACGCTCCAGCATTGCAAAGAGGGGCACAAGTCATGCAATCCCTTCCAAGTATTGCCACCCATTTTTAATGCTTGTTCCATTTAAAACAAACAAACAAACAAACAAACTAAAATCACTTAATTCCTCAGACAGTTTTGCATTGACAAGTTCATTTGAGGTGGGATGAAGCAGGGCCAGCATATGATTTATTACTGTTTGACTTCAATTTCTATTGCTGCTTGACATCAACTGCAAAACACCAACGGTGAACAAGGAAACTTCTAAGAACTACAGCAGGACCACAAACAAGCATCTTTAAGATTAAAAACAACTTCCCATAGCTTTCTGTAGGAGCAGAGATAGGTGTATGTTATTATATATTAGATGATACGGTATATTATTATTTCTCCACAGCCTACAGCCACAGAGCTTACTGCAGAGGTCTCCTCTACCCAATAGACATGCTTACCAGCCTCATCTGCAAGAGGAGCACACTCAAAAAAAACACTTATTTGCCTTGTTATTAAGGACAAGCCTAACAAACATGGACCAAATGTAAAACAAGGCTGGTGCCACCTCCCTGAGCCTCAAAGAGCTGACAGCAATGCTTGTAGGAAAGCAGTGAATTCCCCTCAAATCCCCACAGCAGCTGTAGAGACCCACAAAACGAGCTTGACTGGAGGAAGAAAACAACAACAAAAGCAAAAAAACGCACTGCAGCGACCAGTGGCAGTGTGGGCACGAGGATTTGCAGCCCTCCTTGGCAGGAAGGATTTTCAGCTGCAAGCCATAGCTGCACGTGCTGGGGTGGCATCGATGAGAAGAGGAATTACAGTGCCCCTGAACGCGGGGCACCTGCTGCACAGTTGGGCTCTTATGTAAAAGGAGTATGAGGCTTTGCATATCTCACATGCTTGGTGTTTATAATTCCCCTTTCCCCCCTCCTCTTCCTGTGCAACGCAGATGATCTGAAGCACCAGAGCATGCTGCTATTTTTAAGCAAGAATTGGATCGTTATGTGGAGATTTCCAAAATTTTTCAACTTGTCAACTCCCACAAGATTTCCAGTGGAACCGAGGATTCCTTTCAGCCAGCTCCATATGCCACTTCCACAAAGAATATATGAACTTGCTTTTCGTAGGCAGCTTTCACAGACCCATTCAAAGCAGTCTGTCAGCTGCAAGCCAGCCATCAGGTTGAATGTCAGCACAACAAAGAGCATTTCAACCTCACAACCTAATCCAGTTTCACATACCGCAGCATTTCTATTCAATTATTTCAGCAGACTGCCACCAGCAGCTGTAAAATGTATTATACATATGCATTCACAATTAAAAATTTGGATTTTGCTTTACTTAAAATGGAATAGGAACAATGAATTAGGAGGCAAAGGGCTGGAAAGGAGACATTTTTGATGCTTTTGGGAACTGGAAAAACACACCAGTATGCGTAGCATCACCTATGCTTTTTTAAAGTCACACCTCAGATGATGACGCTGGGGGCTCCTTTGGATGAGGACATGTTTTTCCAGCTGCAGCATCAGCTGTGGAGCACCTCACCAAGACTTAACTCATTGGCATCAAGCACTGGATGTTTTTAAAACAGCAAGTACTAAGTGGCAAGCTGGAGGCAGCGAGGTCAGGGCTGAAGGTTCTTCACAAACCCAGCCCGCAGGGGATGAGCCTTGCTTGCTGCCCCACTCAGGGTGGGAACACAGTGTTATATCCTTGGTGATACACAATGTGCCAGGAACGTGCTGGACACTGAGGTAGCTACCGCTGCCTGGGCTTCACATGGTATATTTATAGGGTGCATGACACTTGGACACGGAGGGGAATTACCTCATACTAAACCTTGAATACAAAAACTGCAAGCTCTTATCAGGGATCTGTGCAGACTTTCATATCCCTATTTTCATAACAGTCAGGCGGTAATTCATACTAATTAGTATTTGTGGAAGCATTTTGTGGATGAAAGGCATTAATGCAAGCACTCAGAATTAGGAACTTAATTCTCATCACAAGCCTGACCTGCCATTTCCTGATGTTGATTAAAAAAGGTCCCACTGCTTCGCAGACATCAGCTCCCTTCCTCCCCCTCTCTTTACTCGAGGTTATGCATCATTAGGACTTGGAATTTCTTCTGCCATTATACAAATTATGCAAATTAACGTTTGCTGCTAATGAAGAATCAGGAGATCCTCCTGG
This sequence comes from Oxyura jamaicensis, assembly GCF_011077185.1. Taxonomy (NCBI): domain Eukaryota; kingdom Metazoa; phylum Chordata; class Aves; order Anseriformes; family Anatidae; genus Oxyura; species Oxyura jamaicensis. The sequence goes on from NC_048894.1 coordinate 81,400,826, forward strand.
ACTTGTGAAAGCCCTCTCAGGCCAGGCAAGCCCTCCAGTACCTCCTCCCAGAGACAAACCTAGCATCCCTCCTAACCCAGAGATGGTTTTCCTCAAAAATCAAAACTCCAGGGCAGCTATCAGCCACATTGTTGGTGATCCGGCAGTGTTTTGACAGGATGTTGTCTGAGAGTATCTAAAATCCTTTTATGTGTAGACATAGTTATCTGACTAACACTACATGGCAATGCTTGTGAGAAATTAAAACATACACAATCTCCCTTGTAAAACAGCCCCAGGATACTATCTGCTGCCATCCGTGCTATTCCAGAGGGAGATTTCTGTGCCACAACAGTCTCAGCCTACGCTGCATACTATTAGCTGTATCAGATGCAGAATTTTGCCTGCACAGGTAAATAACTAGGGATACAAGCATCCACAGGCTTCTGAAGAACCTATAACCCACACAGCGCTATGTGCAGATGCATCAAGAGATACAGGGGAAAGGCAAATGCTTTGAGGACAAGACCCACACTCCTATGTATGCACCTTGCCACCTGGAGAAGACTAAGCTCTGCTCCTTCAGCTGATCAAATTGTTCTTCCCGGGCCAGTCTTTGCAGCTTTTCTCACGGTTTTGGGACTTGAATTGGCATAAAGGCTCCAAGGAGCACCAGGGCAGGTGCAAAGCAGGGCTGGACCATGCAGTGAGAGGCAGAGGTTTCCTCAGCAGGATGCCATGTGGCCCCCAAGACCCTTCCACAGACCTCTCAGCCACCCCTGTCCAGAGCAGGCAAAAGTGCCAGAAGTGCTCTGCCTGTCAAACAAGTAACTTACACAGGCTTTGAGTATATAAAAAAAAGTGTGTACAGACCTTCTTCCTATAGATTTGCCACAGAGCTACTGTCCCAGTTTCAGTTAGGACAGTTATTTTTCCTCCTAGTAGCTTTTAGGGTGCTATGTTTTGGATTAGGATGAGAAGAGTGCTGATAACATGCTGATGTTTTAATTGCTGCAGAGCAATGCTTACACCAAGCCAAGGACTTTTCAGCTTCTCACTCTGTCCTGCCAGCGGGCAGGCTGGGGGTGCAGCAAGAGCTGGGAGGGGACAGACCCAGGACAGCTGACCCAAACTGGCCCAAGGGGTATTCCATACCATCTGACGGCATGCTGAACAATATATAGGGGTGGCTCGCCGGGGTGGGGGGGGGGGATGGCTGCTCGGGGCTGGGCTGGGCATCGGTCAGCGGGTGGTGAGAAATTGCATTGTGCATCACTTGTTTGTACATACTATTATTATTATCATTATTATTTTCTATCTTAATAAACTGTCTTTATCTCAACTCACAGGCTTCACTTTCCCATTTCTCTCCCCCATCCCAGAGAGGGAGGGGGGAGGGTGAGCGAACGGCTGTGTGGTGTTTAGCTGCCAGCCGGGTTAAACCACAACAGCTACCTAAGTATATACACCTACCGTATCTTGAACAGACCACTCAGTTTGCATAAGCAAATTGTCTTAATGCACAATTACATCTTGATAATGTGCAGCTTTAAAAACCTTTCAAAAAGGAAAAATAAAGCCCCAAACCCTACTGGCTCAAAAATAAAAAAATAAAAATACCCCAAAGCCTCTTCTGATTACCTACACTGGATAATGGTATGAAATTAAATGAAAACAGAATTTTTAAAGATTGTAACACTTTAATATATTAATCTGCCTAATCTTGCCTGCTCTTGTTTTGGACTGATATAGTTGTTAATTTATTTATTTATTTTTAATTTTACAAGCACAATCCCCTTTGTATCTGTTTCTCCACACCACCCTCCATCTTACAGGAAACACAAACTGTGATTAAACTGTAAAGTAAATCCTTGTTTAGGTCCTCTTTTAGCAGCCCCAAATACACCTAGCAGCCTGTGAGAGGGTCCAACAAGCACAGGGGGCAGAGCAAGCTACAAAATGGGAAAATAAATGGATGGGAGCACAGGATGCTCCTCCTTTTGGTGGCAGAGAGCTATTAAACTGCTTACTGCATCTCTCACTTGAAGACAGTGCCTTGGGCAACAAGATGTTCACTTATTTGTGACTTATTTGTCAATTACAGCAGCATTTCCCTAACTTGGCAATAGGTCTGCTTTCTCCACATGGATTCCTTTTTAGGAAAACTAAGAGATCCCTCATTCAGTTCCCTGCTACACTTTTTACACGCTGTTACACCCTGGTTTTACCGCAGTGCTTTAATCAGTTTCAATTGTATTTCGTCATGCATGTTTCCCTACTTCACCGAAAAGTCATGATTCCTCACTTGCCTGAAAACTTTTAATGACTAGTCAAGAACTGAGATGTAATTTTGCTACAAAAGTTTGAGACATATTACTGCATAGCTGCAGGGGGCCTCTTCTCTGCCCACTGACTGACAGGTTGCCTATTACGGAAATCTTAAAAAGCACCAGTGACTCCTTCCTTTCCTGGTGTAGTGAATGGTGAAAGAGTTAACTTGGGGCCACTTAAAGCAACAACTTTGGCAACTGTACTGGAAGCCACTGAAATGACTGGGATGGCATCACAGAGCTATTGTTTCAGATGCTGCAAGTTTCCATTGAAATCACTTGAGTCAGGCATTAATTTTTTTCCCCTTTTTCTGCACTACAAGGTGCTCTCTTGAAATAAAAAATGAGCTCTCAGAACAACCAGGGCATCTGATAATGTTTTTACTACTGTAATTTAAGGAACTGCACTCTGTGCTTTTAAATCTAATACCCCAATATTAGTGGCACATAAGTCAGCGATTCCTTAACACTACAATCAACACATTTGCTTAACAAGAACTTTAAAAATAGAACAAAGGAAAAGTTTACAAAAAAAAAACAAAACAACAGCATTCTACCACCCCTAGAAGAGACTGTGTAAGCACAAGGTTGACATTACACTGGTCTCCTTTATTCAATCAATGCCGCTTTCAATTTCTTTTGGTCTCAACTCCTGATTTAAAAAAAAAAAAAAAAAAAAAACTAACGAAAGGCATCACTTACATAATTAGAAAATACTTAATTCTGTATGAGCACTACAGCTGTAATAAATGGTGTCAGCAGGAAATAACCAAGTCAACTATCAAATAGCTTATTTTCCTGTTACTTACCTTGGTGCAAATTACTTGGTTCAAGCAATTAACATACAGTTCTAAACCGTTTGTTCATCACGCTCCTTTCAGAACATGAAAATCATTACGCAAAGGTTCTTTATGAATATGAAGTAGACAAAAATCTGAACAATATTTAATACTGGCATTCATTTATAGTTATACTAGCATTAAAAGATTTTTCACTTACCAGTCTGCTATACATCCTGTTATTAAGTGGCCGAAGATTAATCCTACCAGTAGGGAGAATTTTGCAATGTGGACTTTCCAGGCAGAGTCACAAACAAGATCCCACTGGAAGAAGACAGATAAACCAAAATAAATCAAGCTACCCTCAGATGCATTTAAACATACTATCACAGGTATAGACCTCCTTGCAAGCTTCAGTCCTAGAACAAGTGCATGGGAATGGTAGAGGAAAAGTTTTCCCCCTTAAGTCAAGCCCCAGATCCCCCAAAGTTTGTGAAAAGACTCATTTATTTGAGTTTTATCGGACCATTATTAACAGAAGGGGAATACTTAACACTTAAGTCTCCCCCCTCTTCAAGGCCACCTGAGTTTAGATGCTTCAGGGAGCATCTCCAGCTTTGGCATTGCTGATGTAACTGTGGTATATCACTGTAATGCTGCCAGACAGCTTGAGAGGACATTCTGCTATTGGCCTCCTTGGCACCACTTGAAGACACCAGAAAAAGCAGCTGCTTTACCACAGACACCAGTGGCTTCTAGTTTCAGGCTCCCATCGGCAAAGCATCAAGACACTTCTGCTTTCAGAAAAGCATCCGAAGGTGGTGGAAGGTGATGAAGACTGATGGCATGGCTTGTCAGGCCAGGTCTGAAAAGCCAGGTCCTGGCATCAAGCCAGAGAGCCTCAGGACAGCAGACCCATCACAGCTTGCAGATCAGTCAGGGCCTGAACCTCCAGACCAAGGCTCTCTCTGATACCGAAACCACCCTTTGTGTCCACAGGAACAATGGATGGACCATTCCAGGAAGTCCACCCTTCCCAAGAGAAGGGCAGGAACAACAAGGTCTCTAGCAAGGCTTCCCTAATCTCCAAGACGTTTTCCTCCCTGGCTTAAGCCCAATATCCTCATTGCCCTCAGACGTATAACTTAGTCTCTCTTGCGTGTGAAGCATGGATAGTACCTTGTAGAAGGGTATTCTTAAATGTAGAAGATGTGTTTGCTTGTGGTTTGTGAAGTGTTCAAATATTGATGGCAACAGGAGCCATACAACTTTCATGAACAAGTGTGTGCAGCTAACTTTGGAGAGCCAGCTACTCCAGAAGTGAAACTTCACAGAATAAATGGCTGTGTATGCAAGGTAATAGTAGTGGCTGTCCCAACAACAGTCACTGAAGTTTCATGGCCAAAGATGCAAAATTAACACATGCAATTTGTTTTAAAAAGTCAGGTGCAGCTTCAAAAGAAAGCTTCCCTCAAAGAGCTTAATTAGGTGCACTGCAGTGTTAGGTATTTTCATGACATGCAGCCCTTCCATAAATAAGGCAGCTCTGACTCATCCATCTGGTTCAATATCACAGAAGACATCCTCCCCAGAATACACTATCTCACCAAGAAGTGTAGCACTACTGTGGCCAAAAGAAACGTGCTGGCTTTCGGAAAATATTCAGGCTCAGGCTTTTCGTTGTAATTAAATTTATTTTTGAGTTTTTCACTGTTCTGACTTGTAGAAGCTGGGACATACACATCTGATCCTCTACAGCATTCTGCAAGCCACAAATTAACGGTATTAAGGAACAAGAAGCAAGCAGTATGAGTATCTTTTCCACTGAGTAGCTATGAACTATTTGCAACAAGCAGCTCAGCAAGGCAACAAGAATTGCCCTCTGAAGCTCTTGACTTCTCGGAAGTATTTAGCAAGTGGGAGAAATGCAATTCCTAATATTTACAATTACAGAACCAATCTCAAGCTCACAAGAAAAATACCTGTCCAGGCTAGCCATAAACAAAACAAAATTCAGGAGGCACCTCTGAGATCCAGGCAGGCTTTCAAATGTTCTGGGCTTATTTTCACAATCCAGAAGGTCCGTACAGTGATTAGAAGTGAGAAATCACTTTTGAACGTAGAGTAGAAATTAAGCATATTAAAAACAGTCATATTTATACACAAACACTTTTTAAAAGGCAAGCACTGCAAGCTGCTCATTGTCACGTTATTGCGGTCAGAGGAGCCGTAATGCCATCCAAGTACAAGGAAAGCAAACAAAGCAGATATATCCTGGTGTCTGTTCATCTGCACAGCCAGCCACTGCTGGCCCTCGTGTGGAGCCCGGGCAGGGAACGTGCAGTGCCGGTCACACATAGGTGAAGGTTCATGGCTGGAGGAGCCTAAGGCCTCACGTTGTGAAATATCAGGCCAGGACAACACAGCAGACACCGAGTTGTCCACTTTGGCACACAGAGCAAGAGTCTGAAAGCAGAAGAAAAGTTTAACTCCCAGCAGGCCCTTCTGCAGTGCCCCGAGCAGGCCCACTCCCTCCGATAAGCTATCTGGGAACCACACGTCTGTTTGTTTTCAAGGCTCTTGCCCAACCCTTCAGCCCCTCTGAAAACAAAAACATCCATTTCTGTGCAAATCCCGTGTCTGACCACTTGCTACCTTCAGCTGAAGGCTTATTCTGCGGTCCAGCATAAGCCTACCAGGTATACAGCACAGGCACCAAACACAGGTTTGATGTTTCAGCCTCAGCTTTCAGAGCTGTACAATGGGGTTGTCGAGTACGAACTGCTATATAGCACCGATTCTGCCTTGCTGGGCAGAGCATGGCCGCTCGATGTCCTCCCAGGTGGCACAGCCGTGCCCAGCACTATAGCAGCTCCTGCTGCGAGCACCAGCAGTTCTGTCCCACAGACAGGACGATCAGGTTTGCTCCACAGAGAAAACCGTCACAGGTTCCCATCTTGCAGCACGCTGGGACAGGCAGTGCTGCTGACAGTTCAGGTGGCACTCCGAGTAAATCTGCACCAGGAGATTGTTTTGGCCAGAGTCTAGACAGTAATCCCCTATCACCTCTTACAAAAGGTAGATTAATGCGTTATGAGCAGCAAGACCAGAAAATCCTGTAGCTGCTCTGGCAGAATCCCCCGGCGTCCCATTCGGGAGCTACCAGCTTCCAGCCTGAAGGAAAGGTGCTGCTAAATTTACAGCAACCCTGGGTTTTCTCTTTCTTTCTGTCCTCTATCCAGCCTCCTAATGCAAGAGATGTGATAAAGTCATGTACAGAGGCGACAGGTTACGCTTAAAAATATAATGCGCTATGCAAAACATAGAGAGGGATCTCAAAAAAAGCTTTTTCTGTAGCAGTACAGCAATGTGGAGAATTTGCCACCTATGCAGATGTGCAATACATCGCAAGTGTTTTTTTCATGTTGTGACAGCGCTTTTTGTCAAAGCCTAAGAAGTCACACCTTCAGGATCCTAATGTTTAATTGATCTCAGTGAGTCACCACCCGTGCTGTGAGTCACCGTGCTTCAAACCAGAAGTCAAGCTGAGGGACTATTTGAAACATGCTTCAGAAGACATATGGCAAAAATTAATGCGCCCAAAATGTAACCATCCTGTGCCTTCCTTGCAAGAGATGGAAATCTGGGCAGGGCTCATGACGCGAGTTAGGATTTGTAGTGAAGTTAAGGCAAAAGTTTTACCTAAAATGCAAATTTAAAGTCTGCTGCACGTCAGTTTATCTTGACCTTTGGAGAAAAGGTTTCACTTTGGGATCCCTGGCCTCTAAAGGGCATGTATGCCACAGCCTGAGAGGGCAGCCCCAAATCCCTCCTGGGGAGAAGCCCCATGCTCCCCTGAGTGTTGCATGGCAGTTTTGAAATCAGCAAGTGGCAATAAGGATCGATCACTTGTCACTGAGGTCCACATATGATAGGCCTCTTCTTTCTTTGTTCTTTTCCTTCCCGATTCATCATTTCATAACCAGACCCTGGTGGTTTTCCCTGTACAGCACTAGAATCCATCTTTTCTCTCTGTTTCTGTGTAAGTACCTTGTATAGCCAGAGTTTAAATTTATGATGCCTTCACATTCTCGGAGTATTTTTCCCAAAAAAATATGAACCACAAAGTTATTAAAAAAAAAAAAAAAAAACACCAAAAACAAGCTGCATATAAAAACAACAACAACAACAAAATAATAATAAAAAAGAATCAAGTGGTGTTTTTCATACAATAAATATTACAAAAAGCAAAACCATCTCCAGGTCCTTGAAGAAAAGCTCCAAGTGAGCAGACCAAGCACTACCAGAAAAACAGTGCATGCACAAATAAATAAATAAATAAACGTAGAGAAGAACAGTCAGTTCTACCATAAGATACCTCTCTCCAATGCCTTTCCCAGTACTGAACAAGAGCAGTGCTCACAGTCACAGCCACTGGAAGGAACCATGACAAGACTTCCCTCCAGGCTGCTGCAGGACAGTGCTCCTCTCCTCCCCGTCTCAGCCCCTGGCCAGAAATGACAACCTGGCTGTATTTATAAAGTTAAAAAAAAAAAACAAAAAACGTACAAGTCCCAGAAAATGGCACAATGCTCAGCTCTGCAGGAAATAACTGTGCAGTTATGCCATGCTAAAGAGGCTGCAGGAGAAGCCTCCCAGAGAGACACACCAGCCCATCTGCAACACAAAACTGGGGAGGTTTTACTGACAGACATTCCTGGAAAACAAAACAAAACCAAAAACCCATGGGGCCAGCCCCAGGACACTTTCAGCATCTCTCCTTCCTGCCAGCAGTGGCAACGACAGAGCATTTAATCTACTTAATCTTCAAGGCTCAGGGTAGCCATGCTTCTCAGCTGAGCTCACAGCTGGGTAAAGCACTCCCCAGTCCCAAATGCATTTTAAGCTTCAATAAAGTGTTCATGGGAACACCTGGCATTTTTGACCAGTACAGCCAGCTGGGTGGAAGTACCAAGAATTTCAAAATGGCAATGCTGGGTACAAAAAATAAACCAAATAATCCTGGAAGACTTCAGAAGAAAGAGGCAAAAATAAATAAATTTCTCTTTCTTTGGCCAGCCACCCTCAGAAGCAATCACCTTCCAAAATACATCTTTCCCGCTGATGGGAGGAAATCCCTACAAAAGCCCTACATTCCTATCAGGCACAACTGGACTTACTTGGAAACCCAAAAGCCTCTGAAAACAAATAAACAAACAAAAACAACAAAAAGCAAACACACGGGGAAAAGGAGAACCAAAAAAAAAAAGCCAACAAACCAGCTATTGAGAGGTTTTTGTTGTATGTTTTCTTTAAGCACCTGCTCAAAGAAACCCACACCACCTATGCTGGAATGCCCGAACCCAAGACACAGCAAACAACGGACTTCCAAGCCATTTTCCTTCTGCATGACTCTAGACCTCCAAGCACAAAATACATCTGACTTTCTTCAATTTCACCACAGGTGGATGCTTTTGTTGAAAATCCTCCAACTAATGCCCAAGTGCTTTGGACTTCTTAAAGATAAATCCTCCCGCTAAAATTTCTACTGAGCAAGCACACACTGGTACTTTGAGGGATTTACAACTGCCCAAGTTTGCAGGAACTTTTACTTGGTTAGCAGGAAATATATTATTGGTACCACAGTAGCACTTTTTGCACAATTTGAAGAATAATGCAACTACTTCTGACTGCTGCCACAAAGCCAAGGGTTTTGGGGACACGGAGAGGGGGGCAGAGGGGACTGAGAAAGAGGAGAGGGCACGTGAGCCAGAGGACACGTGCTCAGCAGGCTTCCCAGAAAGATATAATTAGACCATGTGCTGTTGTAGGACAGCAGTTTCGTGTACCTATGAAAACAGCTTCCATCCCTGCAAAACAGTTCACAACTGCAGACTTCATGGGTTTACCTAACAGTTTCTGAAGTTTAACACAGTTGAAGTTACCGAAATACATCCTTTGGATAATCACGACTTAGCTGTGATACTTCCACGTTAAGTTTTGAAGCATATCTTTGTAAAGCCTGGTATTTCAACCTTAAAACTAAAGCATGTGGGACTGGTGCCACGCTATCACGCATCACTATGAGAACACATACATAAAACAGAGCTTCCACCTGCTTTGCAAACTTCAGCTCCGTCGTGAAGACAGAAACCTAAGGATCAGGCTACATCAAGCTACTCTTAGTCATCGCCCTGTATAATGATTACCTCAGGGTAAACAGGCTGGCCCTGCTACGCCCTGCGAGGCGATAGCAATGACAGGTGCATTCCTGCAGTATCCCCTTGCTCCCCAAACCTTTTGATCACAGCTCACCTGGGACAGCCACCTCCACACCTTGGTGTGGCTTTCAGTTAAATGTGATTGTTCTGCACTAGAACATTCCTTGCTTCATGCCATAGGCAGAAAAGACTCACCGAGCTACCCAGCCAGCGCATCAGCAGAACCCCAAGATGCCATCTGAAAGACTGCAAAACTAGACAAGTTTCATCTATCCTGCAGTTTCACATTTTAATCAGAAGCAATTAGCTTCTTCTGATCCCAACCTTGCTCTCATCACAGATCTGCTTCTTTTCCCCACTGGGACAGGGAAGAAGGAAGTTTGCTAAGTAAATAATCATCACTAATACGCTAACAATTAAAATATGATTTGTTAATCATATGACAGTCTTGTGAACACTCAACACGATTAAGTCAATTTTAGTAGCTTCCATATACCACCCACTTCTCCACCACTTCTTTTATTTTCAGTAGCAGTTCTCTTTATTCTGAGACGTTTCGCAGCTGATGCGATCTGCTTCGCTTTTTCCAACTCCATAATGTCATCCAACATCAAAGCGCTGGGAGATGCATCTTGCTTACAGCTTTCGTGGATGCTACACTCATACTCAGGATATTTCCAACTCTCTCCTAGATCTCCGTGCCGTAACTAAGTGTCTTTTCTACACGTGTTCTGACGTCATTGGGAAGTCACTGTCGCAAAACCGACTAACTTAAAACTGACTCCTTGCTTTAAGACCCCTTTGGACACATGAGAAGACCGAGGCAACATCACTCCTTACTAACAACTGACCGAGTCATGCACAGAAAAATGCTTTTCCAACGTCACCCCTCAGTTTTCAGCTCACAACCACCCTTACGCTGAAGAAGGCACATTCTGGTGGGACTGGCTTCATGACCCAGCTAAATAAGAAGTTGAATGAGCTGCCAAATTGGTGCTTTGAACCTGTCTAAACACTGTAAATAGAAGCCATATGTTTAAAAAAACATAACCCGCCCGCCCCCCCCCCCCCCCCCACAAAAAAAAAAAAAAAAACACAACATTTTAGTTAAATATTAACGTTCGCTATTATCTGATTATCAAAAACAAGTTAATGCTTTGAAGACCAGCATTTACCAGGACAACACATGCTTAAAACAAACTGCACATAGACAACTTTGTAAGGGCTGGCATGGCAAAATCTAATTCACACTCTTAAGAGGCCTTCTTTTGAAGTGGGGAAAAGCCTCAAAAATGCCAAGCATGGGATGAAATTCCAAAATGGAGATGAGAACAAGAGATAAGAAGAGGAAGCCTTTCCTCGTGAGAAGTACTTGCTCGAAGTCACCGTAGATAAAAATTAATTTTGACATGCAGTTATCATTGCTGTGACCCTGCCGCTCATCATTTGAGGTCTACAGTCATTATAACCCGGGCAAACAGAGAAGAAGGAGAGGAAAAAAGGGTCTGGTATTAATTCAGACTTAACTAAATGTTAGGGGGAAGGAAGAAGGGATAAAAAATATTCAGCTTGCTTCACAAATAAAGAGAAGAAACTGGTCTGTCAAGCTTGTATTGTTCATGCAGATGGCGTTTTACACAGCCCTGGGAGAGAGAGAGTTGGGGAAAAGGTCTTACAGTGTAATTTACATTCCCTATCCTTAATAATATTTGTAGCTGGGGCATTGCGACATTGTAGACATGCTCATGGACTTCGGTCCAGAGGCCAGGAGGAGAGTGGGCAGCACCAGAGCATTAACAACAGAGACAGCACTCAAGCCAAAATGAATTCCTCCAGCGCTGACCAAAACCCCTCTCATGGAACCAGACCACTGGGTGCTGTGAAAACAGTGCACAAGAGTAACCCTAAACCACACATCGCTGGAAAACGTGAACGTGCTGTTTTCTAGACCGTACAAGTAATATTCCTGATTCTCCCAACCTCATTACTTGTGTACCTAAACACGTGCCCCACAAAACAGTATCAGGTCTTTTGTTCTCACGTTTCAGTAGGAGGACCTGCATATGGGGCTCTCTCCTCACTGTAAATTAAAGGCAGAATAAAAATCCTAACAAAGCTCTAAACTACGTATTGAATTTTCCTCCTGGGGATAAGACGAGAGATTAAAAAAGGAAAGAACTTTCCTTGGCAGTACAGACCTCCACTTATATCATTTAACACACTACTGAGAAGGCTTTCAGGCACTACACCAGTGAGGACAGCATTACATACAGAGCGATGGCGTGAGTGGTAAACATGTCCATGATGCTGGCAGAGTCAGAGAAGCACACGCCTTGCACCAGCCTTCTCCATGGGACCCTTGCCCCCAAAAAACCTTCACCCTTGCCTCTCATCACCAGCTCACAGGCACAGGCTGCGGCCCCAAGGGCAGCGCTTGCACCACACTTGCAGGGGAATTCAAGCAAGGTCACCTGCTGGCAAAAGCCAACAGAAGATAATCACGTTATTAGAGCCAAGCACACATTTTGGAGTTGAAGAGACTGGAGTCCAAGAGACACCATGCTGAGGGAATTCAGCATGGAAACCTCAGCAAGGCTGCAAAGTTGCAAGGTCTTCTTCTTGAGAAAGGATTCTCCCATCTCCTACATGTCACCTATAGCACAGACGATCTCTTCCTGCTCCACCAACGCTTCAGCTTCATCTCATCGACCCTACAGTTTCTCAAGGATAACCCCGAGCCAGGAGCGTGAGGGGAGGAAGGCATACCAGAGGGCGCGAGCAGTTGTTCCAAGCAGGGATGCCAGGTCGTGTGGAGGGGAAAATAGATGGAAAGAAGTGGGCTGATGGGGAAAACAGAAGACAAAGTACATAAAAGCTTAAATATTTCAGCTTCTTCTAAATTTAGCAGCTCTCCAGAATTCATCTGGAAAGCTTTAAATTAAGGCTTTGCACCATTGATATGGCCAAAGGTTTCTAAGCAAAGGAAAACCACCAGTCTCATGCTATTCCAGATGTTATTTAATTGAAAACGAACACCTTCACAACTGGCTGGCCTGTAATCCTCATCTCAGCGTTACCATGACAAACAGCGGGACCGGATCCAAATTAAATGCTTTCCTAAATGCCAGTTCCTCCTCTTTGGAGATTACTTTAAGAAAACCATGATGGCATCTTTTACAATTGCACTCTCGTAGACAGAGTAAGAAGAAGTAAAACTGCTAGAGCACATTAGATATTTGGGTTCACACTGCCCAAACAGCTGGTAAATACACACTGAAGCTTGCAATTCCTGCCACAGCACGGGCAGGGTTAGTGTATGTAAACTGAATGACTGAGATACAGGATCTGCTTGGGAGTGGAAACAAAAACAAACAAAACCCCAACCATTTCAAACATCACATCCATCCCAAGTAATAATAATGAAAAAAAAAAACAAGGTGGTTTCACACGCACACTGAAAACGAGGAATAGGAAAGGCTCAATACCAAGTCTTGGAAAGTTGAGGATGACTTAAAGACACTGTAAGATGGAGCTACCTTCCTAGAGGATTATTATTATTTCTAAAACCACCACAAACTATTTACAGTAGGCTGAAATCAGATTCTTGTATCCACGACACTATCGTAAAGCTGGTAATAAACATTAACCCTATGTAGGTTCCCTCTAGCGCGTATAATCCATTACCAAACAGAAAACAAAGACAACCTCAGACCTGGTGGCAGTATTGGCCTCAACGTAGTCACTGTTTTCCAGACCAATTGCTTAGAAGTGCTTTGGCATGTACCTCAAAAAAAAATAATGAAAGAACATCTAAGCTCACAAGACACGTATCTGTTGTCTGGTGAGATCACAGCTGGTTATCTCACACGCTGGCGTAAGATAATGCAATGTTTGCAGGTAGACAGAAAACAACTCTGCACAGCTGCACTGCACCTGGGAAGAGAGGTGTTGTCAACGAAATACCTGCCACGTCCTGCACGCTGCTCGGCCAGGAACGCACCTTGTTTTAGGGTGGTGTTCATCAGTGCCCTGATAACCAGAACGCTCCATCACCACACTTTGAGAGCAGGCAGGTCCCTGAGCAGCTTCGCCAGGATGTGCAGGCATGTCTCCTTGCCCTTCAGCAAGCAGATCCCTCATGCCTGCGAGGGCTCAGATTGGTAACCTATAACTCATTATCAGGTAACTCGTTGAGGGAAGGAAAAAAACAAAACAAAACAAAACAACAATTTGGGATCTCTCCCATAGTAGAGGAAGCCATAAAAAAAGAGTTGTAGAAATTTGCCCTGGACTGCCAATGTTTTTGTCTATGTTTGATCACACGGGTTTGTTGACCTCTTCAGCACCTGTTTGGAACAGAGGTGGTCGTTTCAAAGCTTTGTCTGAAAGAAATTCACATCAGTCCTCCTGCTTGATGCAAGAATCTGCTTTGCAGATCCCTTCACCCTCTTGAACCTGTAAAATGGAAACAAGAGCATGGGAAACACGCTAGCTTTGATCTTGCTGCTTCTGACCCAACTACTACACTGGGTATGATAACTCAGGGGTTTAATTATCTGGGACCAAGTAGAAGCTAGTCAGCCATGAACCCACACTGACAAGAAAAATCCTGGTGGCTGCAGGAAAAAAAGAGAAGCATCACCATTTCTGAAGTCTTTTCCGATGCCAACCAACTATAGGATATGCAGAAGAGAACAAAGACTTCCTTCCATTTGTGCCTGGAAAGGGTGGCACAGCTCTGATTTTCATAGAAGGGTTGGGGTTGGAAGGGCCCTCTGGAGGTTACCTGGTCCAACCCCCTGTGATCAGACAGGGACACCTGGAGGAGGCAACCCAGGACCACATTCAGATGGCTTCTGAACATCCTCAAGGAGAGTCCACAACGTCTTTGGCAACCTATGCCAGTGCTTTGTCACCCTTCCTTTGGGGAAGAACCTTGTCGGTGATCCCTCTGAATTAATAACTGCGTTCTGAAAGTGCACTTGAAATGCACACCTACCCCCTTCTCCAAGGGATGACACCCTATGAACAGTGCTAAATTCATCTCTGCTGTTATCACACAGAGATTTTTGTCTTGTAACGTTCCTGGTTACTTGCAGGTACCTGCAAGAATCCCGTAAGACACCACCACAGCCCAGGGCAGGTGTCACCATGCAGAGCCGTTTCACTTCATTAATCTGACAGAAAACCCAGGAAAAAAAATAAAGTGCTTAAAAACCTGTCAGGTTAGCAAGCTAAATGAGCTGAAGACCAGTCCAGAAAAACGCTAGAACTGCCAAAAAGAGAAGGGAAGAAAAGCCGGCAGGACAAAGACATACCTTTGCAAAGGCAAACAGCATCATGTTGCTGCCTGAACTGATCCATGTCCACACCAAGACAGCGCTGCTCCATGCTCACTGCTGGGCAGCATCGCCCCTGGACCACAGGGGAGGAGGGGAGGTCTCCTGAATTACGTTCCCCTTTTTATTTTTTGGTGTGTGTGTGTATACAGGGAGGCTCAGCCAAACTGGAATGAGAAGGAACGAACCAGCGGCACATAGGTAAAATCACAGCGTGTTACTTGGGAAAGATGATGACTCAACCCAAATCAAGTGGGAAGTAAAGAGCCAAGAGGAACAGCATTGCAGCAAAACAAGGCATCTGGAGCAGAAAAGCAGCCACAACAGGAATTCCCGTGTGACCAGACATGAAGTATTATTGCATAATTGTTCTGGGTGATTAAAAAGCAGCCTCCAACTAACCACTTCTCCCTACACCGCTGCCGAGAGCTGGGGTGATCTGGAACGGCACAAGCGCGTGCGGAAGGGGTGATGTGCTACCACCCACTGCACCTTAATCAAGCCTCAGTCACTGCCCATCGCCAGCTCTCCGTGTCCATTATATTCGATTCATGTTCAGAAGAACAAACTATACCACCACATAATGCTGTTCAACGCAGCAGACAAGTCACCCTAGCAAAGTAGGGAAAAACAACCACTGCTGGCCCCATAATTAAGAGCTTCCATGAAAACTTTGCCCCAAGATTACAGCCGGCTTTCCAGAACAGAAGATTCAGACATTGAAGAAGTTGACAAGAGGGTTAGAAAAGTCCCTGTGAACATACTCCAGCTTCCTGCTATGTTGTTGTGATTATGTTGCTTTTTATGTTCATGGTAGTAATTCATCTGGACCATCATTCTACAGATAGGTAAAAGGAGACCTCAGGTTTCCTCTTTGAAAAAAAAAAAAGGGGGGGGGGAAGATGTCTCAGCATCCATCCTCTGGACAATGGTGAGACACACAGCCCATTTAAATGATTTTCCTTAACTAGCTTTTTGCCCCAAGGCTAGATAAGGATATGCATCTCACAAGTGATAGAGCTGCACTCTGTTTAGAGTGATGTGATAATGGTGATGATGTGACAAAGAATAGATGAAAACCTTCAAAGAAACGCTTAGCGGTGAAAAAGCCTTACAAGTGAATTCTCCTGGAGAATATATCCTCGAGATATTTATGTATGAACCACACTCAGGTCCAGGATTTATGCCCCAAGCCAGGCCACGAGCTCAGATCTGTGATTTACCACGGCCACTGGAATTCCTGTGGTTACGTTACACATCTGACCTCTTCGCTGTATGTATTTCAACAGCATTAAATAATGAGCAGCACGTCTTTTATTACCGTTCCCGGTCCCAATGAGTGGCAGCACTATAAAAAGCAACGCTCCCCGTGACTCAGCCCAGGAGGGCAGGGCCGCTCACCGAGGCGCACGCGAAGCCACCTCCGGCCCTGGCCACCAGCCCGGCAGGAGAAGGGCTACAGGCGGCCAGGTCTCAACTCCATGAACCCCAGGCACGATGTAGGAATGGGTGCTGGGAAGGGCAGAGCTGAAAAAATGGGGATGGAGAGATGGCATCTGAGGAAGCCTCCATGGGATGGGTCAATGAGGCTGTGGAGACAGTGAAACCCATTGTAGTTTAGGGTCTGCTCCTGAGGTACGTGCAACGTCTGTCCCCAGTTTATTGACAGAAGGCGGAGCAGGAAATATGCTTCGCGCTAAATAACCGCACTCATTTTGTTGTATTTGAAGAAAAGTATCCATTGGAGATTAGCTTGGGCCGCTGAGGATGAGAACAAGGGGACTGAACGGCCAAACAGAAGTGCATTTTTTTTATTAATATACTTTTGGCTCTCTTTACGATATTTCAATATAACCGCTGGCTACCACACAGATGACTGTATATCAGACTAAGGCAGATTTAATAAAAGTCTATTTAGAAAGATGAGAACATTGCATAATCCATTACAAAACCAAATGTATTTCTGAGGGGAGTTAAGGGAGGTCTGAACATCCAGGCTCCCGAATCCATCAACGCGGCCCTTCTGCACAAAGGGCGGTGAGATGCACCCAAGAAGGGGCAGTGGCTACGAGAACTGCTCCCACACTGTCGGAGCTCCTGGTGGTTTATGAGAGAGCCTGAATTCGGCTACGCCGATGTTCTGTTTGGGTTTTTCCTCCCTTTCTTCACTAGGATAAAAACAGACAGCACACCCACCCAGAAAACCCCAAAAGAGAACAAAAACACAAGCTAAGGAGGAATCCTGACCCCGTGAAAACAACCTAATTATAATTATAAGGGATTACAAATCAAAGAGAAAAAGCTGCCAAATTTTTGGAAGCAAACATACAACAAAAGCTCCGCACTGAAAAAAAATGTAGCCTCCAAAGATGATTATTATTCTTTCTAGTAGAAAACAAGACAGCAGGGACCACAGCTGTTTATTTATCCATTAAAATTGATCTGCCCTTTACTGTGAGTTCTTCCAAAGAACACTTCTTTATTATTATTATTAAGGAAGTATGCAAGATAGCAAACCAACTCTCCCTTGCCCTTCTGTGGTCAACTTAATGACGACCTTCACAAGACTCTCAGCATTTAAAAAAAAAAAAATGTTTTTTTTTTTTTTCAAACAGTTTGCACTCAAAAGAAATATTTCAAGATGATTATTTCACGCTCAAGCATCAGTGTTAAGCCCTGCACCATATGAATAGCTCTGTCTCTGGTTATAAACAGAAGAAAATCTGCTTCTCTTAAATGTCAAATTTCATTATGCACTTCTACATCACACACCATTCACATCTACCATGTGCCTGTGTTTTTCTCATGGAAGGAGCGCTGCAGGCTCTTTTTTTTTTCTTCTTCTTCTTTTTTTTTTTTCCTAAAACAATTCTGGGCTTGAGTTTTTGGGGGATTTGCTCTGCTTGCTTTTCCAGTGTGGCGCACGCTTTCGAGGGACACAAAGATAAACCAAAATGATTTTCAGTGATTAATTCAAGTGCGTGCTGGCTGACCAAGACGCAACCACACCAGTCATCTGATTACTGCCCTGCTCCTCACGCCCAGCTAGATAAGCACAGTCACACTACAACGCTTCCACGCAGGAAGTAATTTCTGCTGAGCCGGGGGGATTTCAGGCAAAAGGAACTACTTTCCTGGTCTAACAGTTTCATTTTACGTTTCCAAGAACTACAGCTGTCTGTCAGCACCAACAAGGCCCGTACACAGGTGGCAGCGCTTTGGTGCGGCCGATAGGATAAGCGAGCGAAGCCTCACAGGTGAAAAGGCGAGGCAGGCTTTTCGCATGCGCTACTCGGTGAATATGAAGCAGGGGCAGAAAGCAGCGTGGCCCCCTCACCAGAAATTTCCCCCTTTAGCCATTCCAGTGGGAAAACCACAAAACAGAGCAGCACCTTGTGCCTTGGGAGGCATACACCTCGTGCGAGGCATTTCTCCTTTATTTCTACAGAAAGAGTTGTATCGAGGCAGCGACTACAAAGCGGGAGGAATTCAGCAGAACTTTCTCCACCACCAGCATCACCACCTCTCCCCACAACCAGCCCAGCCGTCGGGTCAGGCTGACGCAGGGAGGCACGGTGACACGATGGGAGCCCTCCCTGCCGCCCTGGCTAGCGGCACCCACCCGCAGCACCTCTCCCGCGGGTGGCAGCCCCGCGGGGGCGAGCAGCCCACGGGAAGCCCCTCTCCTCACCTTGCTCACGACGTTTTGGACCAGGCCGGCCCTGATCCGGTAGTGCCACTCGTGGCAGTCGCACTCGCTGGCGTTGCCGGGGCTGGGCAGCGCGGTGGCCGGGGGGAAGATGCCGCTGCGGTTGGCGTGGCCGGGGGGGACCAGGGAGCCGTTCCAGTCGCCCTGCTGCCCGTCCGCCTGCCGGCACCAGAAGTCCGGCTGGTCCAGCAGGAAGGAGTCCGAGAACTTGCTGAAGCCGATGAAGAGGGCCGGCACCCAGGTGAGCAGCACCAGGGTGCGCTGGTACCCGCCGCCCAGCCCCCCGAGGAAGGGCAGCACGGAGCCGTCGTAGTCGAGGAGCAGCGGGCTGCAGGCGGCGGACGACGACGAGGGGGGCGGCGGCGGCACCGCCTGGATCTCGGCCCCGACCCCCAGCCCGGCCCCGGGGGGCGGCCCCGGGGGGGCGGCGGCGGCCCCCGGCACCGAGCCGTTCTCCTCCGGCAGCGGCCGGCCCTCGCGGCGCCGCTCTATCGCCATGCAGCCGCCGGAGGGGGGGGCTCACATAGGGGGGGTTCCGCGGCAAGCCCCGGCGCCTCCCGGCGAGTCAAAGCGGCCCTTCTCCTCCTCCTCCTCGTCGTCCTCCTCTTCCTCGGACACACGCCTCGCCGGGGCCAAGCGGAGAGGAAAGGGGGGAGGCGGCGGCGAGCGAGCCCCTCGCCCTGCGGCCCCCAGCGGGCTGCGGCTGCCGGCGGGGCCCCCCCTCGCCGTGCCTGTGCGTCAGGCGGCACTCATCCCAGCGCTCCCTGCCCCCCCCGAGCGGCACCGCCGAAAAGAAAAAGGAAGGAGCCGGCCGGATCCGAGCATGCGATGGGCCGAGGGAGGGGAGGAAAGAAAGAAAAGGAAGGAGGGGAAGGAAAAAAAAAAAAAAAAAGGCACGAGCAAACAAATAATAATAATAATAAAATAATCGCCCGGCCACCCCGCGAAGCAAAGCCGGCGACGGCGAGCCGTGCAAAACCGGTGCAGCAAGGCTGTAGGAACACGCCTCCTCTCCCGGTTTGGGTGAGGAGGAGGGAGGGGAGGCAAGGCGAAGGAAGGAGGGGAAGAAAACACCAGCTCCCGCTGCGGCTTCCCCGCTCCCAGCTCAGCTAAAGGTCCCCCCGCGGCCGCGGCGGGGACGGCAGCAGCGGCACCCCCCGGCCCCCCCCGCGGGCGGCTCGCAGCCCCCCATCCCGCACACCTGGCTCCGCACCACCGCCGGGGGGACCCCCCCGAGCCCTCTCCCCGCGGCCCGGCTCTGCGGGCAGCCCCCACCTGCCGGCACGGCTCGGCACAACACGGCACGGCCCCCCCCCCCTCGCTCCGCCCTACGCCTCCCCGGGCGGCCGCACCTGCTCCCGGCTCGGCTCGGCTCGGCACGGCCCCCCGCAGGGAGCCGCCGCCGGGGGCGGGACAGGGAGGGAGCGGGGGCGGCCCCGGGGGGCTCCGCACCGCCCCCCGGCGGGGCCAGGGCCGGCGGAGCGGGGCGCGCATGGGTGCCGGGGGCGGTGCGCCGTGCCCAGTGCACTGCGGCTGCGGCTGGGGCGCTGCGAACGGGGGGGGGGGAGGAGGAGGAGCGGCCCGGGGGGATGAAGAAGGGGCACGGAGGAGGCTGAGGGGAGAGGGGGGCGTCCCTGAGAGCCGCGGCTGCCACCCCCCCAACCAGGCCGACAACGCGGTGCAACACTGGGAAAAAAATATATACACGTATAGAAGTGCTAGCACCTCGCCTTAGCTGCAGCGGAGTCGTTCCTGAGGTGTGAAGGTTACTTTCGTGTTAAGCTAAATTCGCTTCAGCACCTAAGTGCCTCAGACTATTTTCATCACGGAGTGCAGCCCGTGCATTACTGAACAGTTATTTATTTTTCTGAGACAACGGATCAATAGGCACTTGTACATATGAACATGGTTAGCGAGCAGAAAATACTTGGGTGCATTAGTAGAGGGTTGGCATCGTTGCTGGATATAAATGGAAGAGCAAGTCGGTGGTGGACATCCATTTACCCGATCCAGCCTCTGCAAGGCAGTTACTGTACACTGTTAACTCCTTGTCTGTCCTTCCCTGCAGCTCCTTTTCTTGCACAGGACACCAAAAAGGCCACCCCCTGCCACTGCTTCTGGATCCCTTCCATGTGGCTTCCCTCAGCCCCGCTCTGAGAGACCCCAGTACCCACAGCCCACCCAGGGGATGTGTCCCACTTATTTGACCGCTCCTTGCAGACACAGCCCTGTTACTCCTGCCCAGGGAAGTCTCCTCCATTCTCCTCCCAGCAACTGGCCAGCTGGACACGCTAGCATGTCCTCACGCTACGCTTTCTTCATGCTGACCAGCTGCGATGCCCCTGGTTGCCCTCAGTTCTCCTCACGCAGCCAAGGCCTTGCCTCAGACCCCGAGCCTGCTGTGTGCAGGGCCTGACCCCGCCTGCACCACCCCTGCTGCCCCTCGTCGCCTTCCAGTCACGTCTCTGTGGGGTATTTTAAATTCCTATTTCATCCCCGATTAGCACCGCCAATGCAGGCCAATAGGGAACTCTCCAGGACAGACCCCTTTGGAAACACATCCGTAACCCACCTGTTCAGTAAACCAGCAAGAATTGCTGGTTTTGGCGTTTTGTACCCACTACCCAACATTTTTGCATAAACCAAACTCCTTCATTCATGAACGAGGGTGCAGAGCCCAACTTAAGGTCGCTCCTTTCTTCCATAGCAAGGTCCATTCTTCTGTTGCCAAAGGAAATTTGGTCAGCTTGACCTGGTTTCTTCTTGGCAAGTGCATGTTAATGGTTACTTATCTCTTTGTGTCCTTTCTGCCTGTTTGCCAGTGATTTGGCTGTTTGTACTAAGTCCTTTTCGGGAATAAAATGGCTACCTGGGCTGTTGTTTTGTTTTGTTTTAAATGCTCTTTTCAAAGAGAGGCCCTGCTCTTGCTCTTTTCCATCGCCACGTTCCTTGGTCATCCTCCCTGAGCTCAACATTTCCAGCATCGTTTGTGCCACTTCTCTCAGCTCCCTCTCCTGAAGCCCAGCCAGCCTGTTGACTTGAGCACCTCTAAATTACCCAAATGCTCTCGCACCTTGTTCTTTCCTAGCTGGGGCTGAAATCCTTTTCCTTTGTCATTGATGTGCGCTATGGCAATCACCTGATAACAAGCAACATCTTTTAGCAAAGACTGATGCAAAAAAGGCATCAGGCACCCCGAGCCTTCTCAGCATCAGTCAGTAGCTTTCTCTCTCTGATGACTAATCCACTTTCCTTTGACTTCCTCTTACCACTGATGTACTTACTGAATGATTTCTCATGGCTTGCCATGCTCTTGCTAGTTCAGTTGTATTTCTTGCATCGTCTTTCCTCTGTTTGTCCCTGCATGCTCTTGCTTTCCAGTACTTCTGCACTTATCCTGTAGAAGCCTGACCCAGTTTCCCCACGCCTCCTTTTGGGAACTCGTGATTTAGCCGGATCAGTTGCTCACTGCCCTTCCCAGATCCCTTCTGCGATGGGACAGGTCTCCCAGCAGTTCCCTGGTACCACTAACTCTCTTTTCCCACAAGGGCAAGGCCTGCAGTTGGCAGGGAGAAATGGAAGGGGACTTTGGGAATGGAGGTCAAATTATAGCTTTGAGAAATCTGACTAAAAGCAAAGAACAGAAAATATTTGGGACAGATAGGAGGGAAAAGACCTCAGAGGAAGAGGTAGGAGTAATGTGAACGAGCAGAAACAGAACCTGTAGAAACAAAATAAAATCATCCAGTGCAATGAAATGCACATAATGAGCGGTGACAGCCATTACTCAAGCTGACCAAACATCTTCATCCCAAGCAGCTCTTCTGGCCTACTCCCATGTCCTGAGACTTTGTTTGGAACTGAAAATGTCAGAGGTGGTATATTCATGGGAGTTACATGTTTTCACACGGTAGAGTTTTTCCACCCTTGAAAAAGTGATCCTCAAGAGATTCTTCCTGGGTGCAAGAGGGTTGAGGACAAACAAAGGAAAGAAAATACATTTCTAGTAGCTAAGAAATGTGTTTTTGATGAAAAAGTAGTACTGAGGTGGTACTTCACTGAAAAAAATATCTGTCGAATAACCGAAAAGTCATTAGGTATTCTGGTGAAAAATTGATTTTGATTTGAATAGGAAAATGAAAACATTTTGAGAGGAATATCCACATTTTGAAAGGACTGCTCTACTGCATGCTGGAGCCTACACATGAATAAACGCTGAAGTTGAGGTTACAGAGCCAAGCCTTTCCTTCCTGTGCAGGGCTTTTTGAGACACTGCCTCTCAGGATCAAGCATGGCTTCTTAACCAGTGCCTCTCTGACCCCCAATAGCAGATGTAGCATCTTTGGGGTGCCTCTTTGTTAGAAGACGATGCAGATAGCCACGATGCACAGCAGCCTCAGCACTGGGGCAGTGTGTCCCAGCACTGGAAAATGGGGAGCGCTGCCCCGACCAGAGCAAGCCTCCTGTCGCACAGCTAGCATCCTGCCTCTCGGCACCCTGCCACGGCTCGGAGGATTTAGAGCCAGGATCCAGGCAAATATCATCGTGTTCACAGAGAGGAGGAAAAAAACAAGGTTCCTTAGCCTTGGCGATGACATTTCCAGATTCTTGGAAGGCCAGCCATGGCACTTTGAAGAGCTCCTGGCACAAAATCCCATTTTATATAGAATTTGCAACAACCTCATCCCACATAACAACAACCCTGGCTATATTTTACTGTTTTATGGGATGTATGCTTGGTTGCCTTTTTTATCTAAAGGAATCCTGTACTGTAGAGGTGAAGCTATGACAATGCGATAAATCAAAGCTACTTGGTACAAAGACTGATTAATAAAATAGGCTATTGGTATGCAGACTATTTATGTAATGGAGAAAAACACGATGAGTTCATAGGATCATTGGATAATTCAGGTTGGAAGGGATCAGGAAGCCTCTATTCTTACCTCCTCTTGAAGGGGGATTGGCAATGGGATCAGATCAGGGCATACAGGGTTTTATCCAGGAATTTTTCAGTTCAGGAGGTCAAGGTAGTACTGTGAGGGCTGTGTGTGGGGCAAGATTAACAGAAGGACGTATGAATGAATTGAAAATGGTAAAAGGGGCTAAGCCATTTGGAGGACAGGCAGACAAGCCACTGATCCTGGGACTGAACCAAAGACAGCCAACTTTCACCATTCTTCCAATGTCAGCAAATATTAGTGAATCTCACTGGCAAAGCGTCCCGTCCCTCCCTGCTGCTGATTCAAACAGGAGATGACAACCCATTACTTGCACTATTCACGCTGCTGGCAGAGGTCTGTACCCCTGTGCAGGGAGGTGTGCAGCAAGGGAAGGCCTCCCATCTTCTGTCCACTGGGGATGTTTGTTATCCTAAAACCAGAGAAAATTACCCATGCACTAACCCTTGGAAAAGACTGTGAATGTTGCAAAGTCAAGCAACCTGGTGTTGCTAAATGCTGCAACTAAGATTGCTTGGGCAATGTTAATTTGTGTCCCAAATCTCATGCACATGCATTCTGATGAAACATTTAATTACATGTGCGTTATGATGCAAACTATAATTAGGTGATCATTTTTCTTGCAGGTCCCCTGCTTTTTCAGTCACACAATAAATAAATAAATAAATAAAGGGATGACCATTTAAGAAGCCTTAACTCTCAGCAAGAATTAAGCACTTAAAATCCCTTTGAGACTCTGGGTCTTAATGAGGAGCAACTCAATATTTTGTTTTCTCTTCGTACAGTATAGAGCCCCATGACTTATTTAATGCACTATCTTCAAACCCTGCTCTCAAGAACTAATGATTAATGTCCTCATGGGCTTTTTTATAATTTTCCCTATGAAGTATTCGCATGTTTCGCAAATATTAATGCATTTATTTTCACTGTACCTCCATAAGATGGAGATTATTTTTACCTTCCTTTCTTATTGGGAAGCCCAGAGACAGACGGGTTAAGGTGAAAACCATGAAGTTTTGTGTGCCTAACTCACAGCTCCCAGCAGTTCAGCATTCTTGAGCATGGTGCAGCATTTTGTATTTTCAAAGCACAACTCCTCTTGGCAACCGTGAATATGCAGTGCTTTTGTAAATCAGATTCCAGAGTCTCAAGGCACGCACTCATAAAATGAGACAAAAGCAACTGGAATAACATCAAATGGAGCTTGGAGGAAGAGAGAGAAACCTGACATCACTTCTGGGCAAAATGATGGAGCAGCCAATGCAGCACTTGATTAATAAAGAATTTAAACTGGGTAAGACAATTAGAGACAGTTAACCTGGATTTAAGAAAAAGAAACCTTGCCATGCTACCAATTTTTTAATGAGGTTGTAAATTTGGTTAATGAAGATGGTCCTAATGTAAAGCATTAGTGACTGCAGAGTAAGAAAGATAAACCCAAGGCAGCTCTACCCTACTCGGTCCAGGTTGCTCTCTTCTAGACACAGCAGTGCCACCAGAAGAGCTGACCTCCATCAGCTTCTTGTAACTCTTTCCTTGCTAGAAATTAGTTCCCCTTCCAGTCTGCCTGCAGAACAACTCCTGCCTTCACCCCCTGCTTCACAGTAGGGTAAAAAAGCTAAGTTCACTCTAACCAGCAATTTAAACTGCATAAGCTTGTCAGGAGAATTTTCCTCGAGGGGAGCTGAGGAGCTAGCTCAGACACTTCTACACCTGTCAGCAGCCATCTAGCTGACTTTCTAAATGATGAATTTAATTCTCTGGAGAAGCAGTGGCACACCTCGACTCTCCTTGCAGCCTCCCACCCCATTTGTGATTCACCTCTGCAATAAATGAGGCAGGGTCGCATGGGGAACAGCCTCCTTCACGGTGAAGTGACCCACATGCAAAGCAGGTCTGTCCTGTTCGCTGAACGAGGCGAGCGCTCTCTGCAAAAAGCAGCAGGTAGTCATGTAATTAAAGGCTTTCATCCCTGTAAGAACACAAATATTATACGCATTGTATATGTGTGTGTGTGTGTAACATACACAGTATGTGAACACAGACACACAGAGGCCAAATTAGCTCTACACAAGCTGTTTTACCCTATGTAGTTCCTGAATTTCAAGTGATTGGTTTTGCATTCTTCACGGCGTTTTAATGTGGGGCTTTTTCTCTGTGCGTATACGTTAAAACAATGGAAAAAACAATGAGTGCTTACACAAGTTACACAGTGTGTATAATTTTTAGACACTAATGCTTTAATGGAATGTAGGGAAATAGAGTAGGAATTCAGTCCAGTGGCTTTTCTATTTTAAACAGATCTTCAAATACTAGAACTAAATAAATTAAATGAAATGAACAATTAAATGAAATGAAATTAAACACAGGCTTCAGGACGGATTCCTGCTTTGAAGGACCAAAGTCTCAAACAGCATTAATTCTACATTCCCTTGGTCATGAGTCTGTAGTCAAACATCTGATGTTGAAAATCACCAAGTGCAAATATATTATATATATTTTCTGCATCCTCCTCTAAGACTGCTGACAGATCCTTAACAGAAATACTGAGACTGGAATAGTAATCCTTAGTTCAGGAGCAGGATGGGTGCATTTTCACCTATAAAGGGAATCGCAGCCTGCTACGTGCAGATGGTTACTGCCACTTTTACAGTACAACTCGATTTTTAAAGGGAATGCAAAAAACAAGCAGCACGTAGGATATTCCTTGAGGACTTCCAGAGGAGAGGAATCAGTATACCCCAAGGGAACTCAGTGACTCAAAGCGCAGCCCTCAGACAGATAGATTACACCTTGCATGCAGGTTAACTGTGTGAGTATATGTATGTGCTACAGAAAATAACCAAACAAATGTAAGGACGGCAGCTCAAAGCCTAATTGCCTCAAATGTATTAATCACCGGGATCCACCTTGCAGGACTAAACCAGAATATTTAGTAAGAATAGAACATATAATCAAGAAACTCATTTGCACATGAAATATTTCCCTTTATTTTTTTTTTTTATTATACCTGAGTAAGAGAGACGCTCAATGGAGAGTGTTTCTTTCCATGCCTCCTCCCGTAGTGTACATGCAAGCTCCAACTCACGTGTTGTCCAAACATTTTTGCCGTGCATCCCTGGGTGTTGAGTGAGCTCCAAGGTACAGCAGCAAGACCAGAGCCTATTCTGTCCTTCAATGCTCGCCCAAACAGGGCATCACCCACACTGTGGAGGGGCTGAGAAGGGTAAAAATAAATTATTTTTATCTTAATTAAAGTCACCGCGACATGTGATGTTGAGCAGGGCGCTTGCCCGTAAGTTTGTGCCCATGGTGGGCTCCATGTTGCATAGTTACTGCCTTGTGGGGTGGGAGAGGATGCTGCCTGAGGTGTGAGTGCCCTGAGAACAGTGAGGGTTCGTGATACCAAAGGTACAGTTGTCCAAAATCTGGGTTTCTGGACCCCACCTGTTCTTGGATCCATGCTTTGCTAAACAACGTGGGACTATACCTCCAAATCTGCTGTTTATCACAATCTCATCTGATAGGGAAGGAAAATCCACTTTCAAGAGCTGTAACCATCAAAACAGGGTAAATGAGTAACTAACACTTGACCCCAGGAAGCATTTCTGGTACGACTAGCCATTGCTGCAGAAACAGGCTTTGAAAAAGTGGTAGCAAGAGGCAGTTCCTGTCTTCTACAATGCTGGCTATCTTGGAATAAAAGCCAACATTCTCCTCCACGAGAGGGACAAAAAGCAAGATCCTTGATCCTATCCATCCATCTATTTATGCATTATCTGGCGTTCACCGCTGCTGTACCCTAAATCTCAGGCAGGAATTACTGGGATACTGAGTGCAGACCTTGCAAATTTGACCTGCCCCAGTGGGATACTCTCATTGCCCACCCACAGAGAACACCTGCACCGGTGGCCCATAGCTCGGTTCGTGGTTTGGGTTCTCCTCAATAAAGCCTTTCAAAAATTTCCAGAGCAGCATATTCTCTTTTCTCTGCATCCAAACCAAGCATGACTGTGCACATATGGTTTAAGAGGGAAATAAGAGCATTAATTACTTCAAGTCAGAGAAAGAGCATGTTGATTTTGCTCAAGAAAATTGTTATGAAATAAAATAACTGCCATAAGAACAAAGGGGAAAGAAAGATGGGGGAAAATCATAGCATGATATTTAATATTTTTGTTATATTTTCTATCAACATTTGAAGATTCAAGAGAAAAGAGGCTTGCGCTGCTAGAGTTAAATAGCTTGCAGCTACTTAGAATCCAGACCACCTTGTGCAAATACAGCTCTGCAGCGTGGTCAACCCAGCAGACTTTGTCTTTCCAGGCCTAACCAGTGGTTTATTTATTTATTTTTGGCCTGAACATCCACAGCCTAAAGTCGAGGAGCCCGTGAGCCTCTGAAATTAATAAAACAGAAGGGAGGAGGGTTCTTCCAAAGTGCTCTGCGTTTTACACCACTGGAGCCCTAGAGCCCACTGCGCCTGAAGGAAAGGGTGAAGTTGCAACCAGTTTTGCTCAGGACCAGGTAGGATGTGGCCAGCACGTGCAGCTCACCGGGATGTTTGCTCACCCAGCGTGCCCACACAAGGTGAGAGCCCTCAGCCCACCAAGTGTGTTGCACCAAATGGCCCACTGCAGACTTACCCCAGCCTTTTTTTGCTCCCTGCTGATGCTGCTGTGCCTGGGGAGTCCGAAAACACAGCAGCCAGCCAGAAAAAGGCAAACTCTTCTGCAGCTCGAGGCATCTAGTTAGAAACACATTGCTAGGAGGGAACAGCTGCCAGCAGGAGCAGCCAGAGGAGAATGAGAGGTTACACCTGGAGAGAGAAGAAATGCTGTGAGGGGGGAGTCAGCTGGGAAATGATTTCTGGCTTGGGGAGGTTTGGCTTACAAAACAAATAAATAAAGGGAACAGCAAATTCTAAGCAATACTGTGAAGAAACAGACTTGGTATAAGATGAGAGGGGAAAGGGAAATTAAACTTTCGTTCCCACCAGGTTCCTGCTTGTGGGTAAGAGACGAAAGGACAGAGGACAAGAAGTGAGTGCTGCAGCTTTTGCGTTGGCCTTTCCTTGCTTCTCCATTGTACCCATTCGGCTGGTCCATTGATGGACCACCAGAACAGAATCATCAGTGGCCTCGATCAGCAGCGAGGAGTCTAGTTTTTGCTAGGAAACCTGCATTTCTCTTTGGACAAGCCAGGGTTTCTGCCATCTTTCTCAGGAAGAAATGAACTGGGCAACAGGTTAAAAGTAACTAGCATTTAAAAAACAGTCTGTACTGGTGACTGCAGATGTTGTAAATTGTTCCCACTTGTGACCTTGCCGTGGGAGAACATGAAAGGCCGCCACCAGTGTCGTGGCTGTTTGGAATGAGATAGGAAGTGAGCCAAAGCTATCTTGGCAGCAGCCGCACGTATCTCGCAGCTTAGCTGCCCAGCCAAAATACCTCAGGCAGGACGTTGCTGGTGTCCAGTTCCTTTCCATAGGGATCAAGCGTTCCTGGCCAGAGGGATTTTGAAAAAAGACTTGTATTTATTAGCTTTAATACTATTTCTGGTCTTTAAGCAGGAGGGATGCTGTTAGGCTGTCTTCACAGTGGTATTGACCTATCTGTGATCTCCTAACTCTGTGTTGAGTGACTATTCTCAATATTCACATCACTGGCTCCTCGTTGTCTTCGTAACTTTACCTGCAGCAGGTGACTATCTGGTGCCCGGTTCAGCTTCTCCTCTGCAGCACTCTTAGTTGTGTTCCCCATGCCTGTGGTCCCCCTACAATGCCCCATTTCTGGCACTAACAGCCCACTGACACGGGATGAAGATGGATCTGTATAATTATGCAGCAATTCTCTGTTAACCTCTCTCAATTATTTTTAAAAGCATGTTGCTATGGGAAAACGCTCCTGGAGTCAGTTATTTTAATTTTTAATACTTAGCTGCTTAAACCCATCCTTCCACCATTTTCCGCTTAGGGGACAAACTTTTATCCAGTTAGTTACTAGCTTTAGTCCAATAACTAGTCCAGCTAGTTATTAGCTTTATCCAGCTAATTATGTTGTTCAGTTTGCCAGGAATGAAGTGCCCTCCCCACAGCTCAGACATGCAAATCAGTGCAGTGCTTACTGAGTGGTAGCTGACACTAAAAAAGGAAGAAGTTTACAGGTGGCAAGTTTTAAAATTTAGGACCAAATTCCTTTCCCTCATTTTACTACAGGTGGACAAAGCAAGCATGGTACAAAGCTCATCACTGTTTCTTTTAAAAACACAACTAGAAGAGCAAAGTCCAAGTGAAGTTCAGAGGCTGCTGTTTTCTTTAAGTGAATTTACCTAAAACTCCTGTGAACTTTAAATCACACTTCTCTGGTGCCTTTTTCTTTTCATTGCACAAGGGCAGACTTCTGAGCTGTGACAGATATTAGGTATCTGTATTCCTCTCATTTTTGGGGTTGGCTGCTACTATCATGGAAAACATTAGTATCAGCTTCACCTTTTTGCAAAACAGACAGCATTTGGTTTGGCTGAACAAAAAATATTTTGGAAGGGACCTCAGTGACCTTCTGCAAATTGATAGCTGGCTTGCAACAGGCAAAGCTGAGTCATCAGTTGCACGAGGTTGAGATCCAACCCATATTATCTGTAGCCTATCTTGCATTTCCAGTGCAATTGGCTCTGTGACATTCTCAGGTTTTAAAACAGCTTTGAAGAGCCTTTGATCAGATTTAGATTGGGCAGTTTACATTATATGTGATACCCGGGAGGAGGTGAATTTAGACATCTACTCTGCAGCATTTGGGTTCTCCTGTTCTGTATGCAGGGAAATAGTTCCTCAGAGGGAGGGAAATTCTGATGCCATCCAGATTCACATTCTTCTGGTGGACTTGATCCATCAGGGCACTGGAGCGAACAAGCAATTCACCTTCTTTTATTAACATGCCCGTTCCTTGCAGGGGTTGTGACAAGGCTGTGATGAAGTCCACAATGCTTGCAACTTCCTTTTTAAATCTAATCCAATTTCACAGGGAAGTTTAAGTCGTTCTGGTCTAGAAGGAATGTATCATCTATTTTGCTGTACATTTTAGGGTCTTTGCTGAACTTCTGAACCTCCTTTGACCTCTCACATCAAATACAGTGCAACGAAACTCTGAGAAAGTCAACTGTTTCATTGCTGGCACAATATTTTACTGGGAAGATGAGTGTAATGCTTCATGTCCCAAAATGTTACCTCTCCTTTACACATGTAATTTAGTTCTGTTTCCAGATTTTATCAACATAGTCAAGAGTATCCCCTGTGTCAGTATCTTCTGTAACAGTTTCCTAGTGTGCCAAGTTGCGGGCTCACAGCCTTCTCTGACAGCCTGATTGCAAAGCCTGCTGCATGCTGCCATCTCACAAGATGCATCATAACATTATTCTCAGTAATTGTTAAGTCTTAGCTTTAGCAGGAATAATACAGATCCTGTAACCGTTTTCTATAATCCGGGGAATGCTACATGAGCATTCATGCTGTTACCCACTACAGCGGGCACAGAACCACTTGTACTTTATTAGAAAGTGCTGCAATTTTGCCAACCACAGTTCAGTTCCTTTTTTTCCTCTTTCTTTCTTTCTTTCTTTCCTTTTTTCTCCTCTTTTTTGAAATTTTTATTGTGGCTTTAAGAGCCATGGTTTCCATTATCTAAACAAATGAGGCTGAGTATTTGTTGCTACTGTTTGAAACACCGGTGTCTCAGTCTGCTGTACACAAAGCAGCTGAATAGAGTTTCAAGTCTACATCTCCACTTAAAGATGTATTTTCAACTTGTTCAGCATAATGACTTTGCAGTGCAAAGCTTGTTTGTTTGCTTGTTTTAGTAGATGAAGTGTAGTGCTTAATATGTCAGGACTTTGCCATTTTCCTTTTTCTCCCTGCAACTCTGAAAATTTAGTATATTACTGACTTTCTTTGTTCTCTTCAAAGAACCTCGTTTATTTTGTGGGGTCATGCAAAAGCCCAGCACCTCCAGAATTTCTCTTTGAAGATGTGAGCATTCTTTGTCCCCCCAAGAAGGAACACAGCAGCGTGAAAGCTTTTTCCCAGCACTTAGCTACAAGTAATTTGCACCTGAAATCTGTACAGTTAGAGAAACAAAATCTCCTGTTACACTTTTCTTAATAACGGGATCACTGCTGAAAAATAAATAAATAAATAAAAAGTCAAGCCAGGGCAAGCAGAGACAAAAGCCATGTTTTCCAGAACTACAGGTGTAGCAAGGCATAAATTATGGCTGATGAAGTACCTCAAAAACCCAAGCAGGCAATTGGCATTTGATTCTAATTGCTGGTGACGGGAAGCATTCTGAGCAGTATCCAATCCCCCTTGCCTTTTCAGCAGCCAGCTCAAATGCCACATATATGCCTGAAGTTAGGAGCCTAATGTACCTCTGCAGCTGAGGGTAAGAGCTGGACATCTCCAGAGAGCACACGTAGCACACCAGGCTATGTGCCTTACGTTAGTTGTTGCATGTCTGTCCACAGGAACCCCTTTCAATCAGCCACGTCAGCATAGCTAACGTTAAAATACAAGCCTTTCTTTTTTAAAGAGGAGAGCTGGGCAGAGGATGGGTCTTTTCTTCTCACCTTGGGCCTGAGGGGAGAGAATTTGTCATGGCTGCTCACCCAGAGACGTGCTGCAGGAGGAGAGGAAGCAGCACATCGAGAAAAGCCTTGCTTGAACACGGAGCCCAAGTTCACAGAGCCAATTTTTAGGGAGGGACGAAAGGCATCAGAGCATGCTCTAGGGATCTTCAGCTTGGTCTGTGCTGCTTATAGCCAGCTGATACCCCAGGGAGGATCTGCCCACAATCCCTCTGAGGCTATCAGAAGACTTATACTCCTTAGGGACTGAAGAGAACAAGTTTTTAAGAGCCTCTGGAGAGGGTGTGAAAAGTAACAGTCAACTATTTAACCGTATGCCCTTCCAGATAATAACACAAGAGGATATGCCTACCTTCCTGCTCACAGGGATGTTGTGGTGGTGGATTTTCAGTCCCCATACACTGTGTGACAAGAGGCAATGTGCTGAATGACCTTTCATCTCCACTGGAGAGCCCACATACAGGAAAAAATTGGATGCTCTTACTTCTAGGTAACTAATATATGTTAATTAACGGGATCCGTCTGTGAAATCCTGCTTGTGACTCGTTGTGAAAATGATTCAGTAATGCCAGATATTGTGCTGGGGGTACATGTCATGCAGACATTCAACACCTTGGTTGTTTTCCAGGCAATTGTAACCATTATTTATTTATTTCTGAGAGGGTAAAATGTGTCAATTGACTAAATTCTCCATTGTAATTTTAACTTTCAATCCCCAGGGCCGGAGCAATTACTTTTCCTTTTCCTTTGATATCCAATGCCCTCCAGCTGGGTGGTAGATTAGCAGACACAGGTGCTAAATTTAGTAGAATTAGTGTGCATAAGCACTAATTAAACTAGTCACAGCAGTCACTGCCTTCACCAGGAATGCCTCCCAGGCATCCCCGTAAAAGAAAACATGAGAATTTACAGGCTTCCCAAGGAGCTGCGCTAGGAACAGGGGCCTACTGACTGTAATCCTCGATTTAACTACACGGTGCGGAGCAGCACTTCCCTGTATTATCTCATCCAGGAGGGTCAGGGCCAGCCTGGAGATGACTATTGCATTCACAGCCTGGGAACAGAGCTGCCCTCAGCTGTCCTGAGGGAGAAGTAATGTGGCACTTGGGTTTTGAGCTACTTGGATACAAGACCTGGACCACCTCGCGTCTGAAAGCATCATTCTGTGCTGCAGCTGAAAGAGCAGAAGCATGGCACAGTCCAGCAGCCCCTGCCACTTTCTTTTCCAATCACTCAGTATGCAAACTGAAAAGACAATTTCTCTGACTGCTACTGCTGTAGAGGTAGGTGGGGGTCACTGCGTTTGAGTGAAGCCATCTTTATTTTTTTTATTTCCCATAAAAACATGGTAAAAATGAAAATCCTCTGAGTAATTTCCTCCTTGACTTGCACAAAAGCAATGACATTCCCTTCAAATGATGCCTTTTAGTGACACCATGGAAACCGCAGGTTTTTAAAAGTATTTGAAAAGCATATAATTCACTGGGAATCACTGGATTGCCAGGAAGAGAATTCAACTTGTTCTTGAACGTGAAAATAAAGACCTTAAAACAAATACCTCTAACAGCAAAATCCCTTAGTCTGGAGTTGTACTCACTTGAACTGAAATTCATGCCTGGTAATGATCTACCACAAAATGTACCAATTAAGTCCCGGTTGAGTCCTCAGAATAGGTCTTCAAGATGCATATGTTTTGTGCTGATCCTCTCCACAGGAGCGAGCCGCACTCCAAGCTCTGTTTGTCTGCTGAAACAAAGAGAAAGCCAGCAAGGCTTCCTGCAGGTCCCAGGCTTACACTCTCACAGCTCAGTCAAGCTGTTGGCATTTTGTTGAATCATTAAGGAATGGGTATAAATGCATTAAATGCTTTATCAGGGTTTTGGTGTACTAAGTAGCTGTGTGCAGCTGTGTGTTTTAATTGTATGGTTGTGTTAAGCATCCTGGCTTATCGCGTGCCTTTGCCACATGCAAAGAAAGGCAGCACAACCGTTCTGACCTTTTAAGACCACTGAGCCTAAGCAGCCACCAAGAGCAGAAAAGAACTTTTAAGTCGCTGGTGTCACCAGCCAACTGCAATACAACAGAGATACCATTGAAACAGATGAGATGAAAACAAGGTGAGTAGACAGAGCAGAGTGTCCCCACAGACAGAGCAGTATTTCATGCAAACGTATGAGTGAGCTGGTACTGTTTGCCTGAAACTTAAGAAGTTAGCTTAAATGATAAGCACGGCTAACTAGTTCAGTACAAGTTAACTGATAACTTGAGCTCAATAGCTTAGACTTTGAATTGCTGTCATCTTCCTTTGCATTTGGGGAGAAGGAGAAAATCTTGAAACAAGAGGGAAAAGAACCCTATGTAACACTTGGGAATTGTCATTTAAAACAAATCTTGTCTATTTTGTCCCATGATGCAGACCCCACTGTAGCAGACCCCATGACTTCTGGCTGAACTCATTTTACCATCCCCACATGTTACTGGGCTTCAGTTTCATGAGAGCTGTCTTCTGAGCTAATTAGTGGATGGCAGTGAGCTGGGGAACATTTAGGTGACATCCATTTTCTGACACAGATAGCAATTAAAGGTGTGAAATTTCAACAGCAAGGTTAAAAATGTGGATAAATTACCACAAGCCAAAACACATGCTAATTATGTATTTCTCTTATGCTACACACACAGCTACCAAAGAAGCCTCACTGCACCACTCTATTTACTATTACCATGTTACCTGGGCTGCAAGAGTTCACACAAAGGTAATAAATCTGCATTCAAAGACTAACAGTCACACCATTTCGTGTCATACATCCCCCAGGCCTGTTTTATGGAGGGAGTAACAGGAAGCAGCCTGGCAAGCAATAACTTGCAAAGGTCCCACATCATGGTGGTGCTACATATGGGACAAGGATCCATGGCTCCAGCCAGGACTGTCAGTACCAGGGGACAGCAGGTAAGTCTCTCCCCAGCCATTCTTTTCCTTAAGTTTCCCTCTGAAAGTCAAGAGCAGCCAAAGTCAAGAGTTGTAGTTGAGCAAAACGTTCTTCCAGGCCCCGTTAGCACTCACAAACCACTTGTGGAGACTCTGTAATAGGTACAGTGGTTGCAAAGTATATAGACGTGTAAAACTCCAGTAAAACACCCCAGGTATACATGTACTGTACTGTACTGCCCATTTTTATAAACCCAGTAATGAGTGTCTCAGAGGCAGCCAGTAAAGCCCAATTACTTGACCCAAACAGCCCAAATCTCAAAGGTCATCTAGTCTGATCACTAATGGGATGCGGAAATGGCACAGCTAAAAATGAACTAGGGTCTCAAAGCATTACTATTAAAAAACAAATTTGATTAGTTTGCTCATGCTATTTATTCTGTGAATTTTCATGTTCCTTGCTGGAGGTCTAAAACACATCCCCCTCCTCCTGCCCTCCCAGTTCTAGAATGAAAATGTTTGGTCAGAGGTGGGCAAAGGAAGCCATTCATTTTTCAAGATAAAATATAGTGATCACTCAGGAACAATACGGTTTGCTTCCTCCTCTGTTAGAGACAGTGCTGCCTGTGCAGTATTTTCCATCAGGCCAAGCGCCACTCCCCTTGCTCATGTCGAATAGATGATTTGGAGTGAGCTGTGTGGTAACGAACTGACATCGTAAGGTGGGATCAGGGACTTAGGGTGGGAATGGAAATACCAGCCCTTCTGTAAGGTAGCAAAGGGCCCTACCCATTAAGCTACCTAAGTAACCTTCAATTTTAGATTTAAAACACATCCCACCACCAGTGGCTTTAATAGCCTTATTATTCACAGAAAAAACAGTGTAGGGCAGGTGCATTACTCTGCCAAAAAAAAAACCTCTCTCAGACCACGGGGCATCTACTCCTGTTCTTTTATTAATTGCATCAGTGTGATATTTCACCTAAGCCAGGTGCATCCTCCGAGGTTGCTGTTAAATTTTCCCCCCACCACGGCCACATGCACTTGAGACCTGCCATTTGCATGCACCGTGGCAGATGTTCCCCTGCTTCCGTCATTTCTCTGCAGGCCACTTGCTCTCAGCTGGAAGGAGTTTCATCATAAATGTTACTCACAGACATCTGGTACATTAAGAATACTTTTTTTAAAAAAGACAAAATTTCTTAACTTTTTAACTCCAGCTATCTAGCCTAAACTGTCACAAAATGGAGCATGCAATAGCTTGTTCTGCCATAGAAACAATCTGTAACATCTGACTACAAGTCCACGATAAATGAATGCAGAGGAACTTCCTGGCCCATATGTCAAATTCCAGGAGCTGCTACACCCCAGAAAGAGTACCTCTCTGATATTTAAAGGATCATCAATATCATTGAATCCAAAGAGATGGAGTTTCTAACTTCCCTTGACAGTATGCAACCTAAGTGTAGTTAAAAATATGGACAGTGGGTTTTCAAGCGCGGGGTAATGCAGTGCCAGCAATTTAAGGCTTGTGCTGTTGCACACAGAAGCTGCACACTGGGCAGTTTTTGGGTTTAGTCCTGAAGGTACAACAATGAGATTTATAGGAGATGACAGAAGTGATTTTGACCCGCTGTCCTTTCTGCAACTAGTGCTCTTGCCCTTCATGCTGTTGGTCTTGATGAACGTTTGCAACACAAGGAGGCTGTGAATAGCATAGATGCTGCAGTGGCACCACCCTCACCAGAGCAGCTCACGTTCAAATAAGAGAACTCTTGTCCATTGAAGCTGTTGCATTGTTACCCTTCCTCCAAAGCATACCCTACATGCACCCACTTGTATATGTAATTTAGCATTAGACACATCTTGACAATAAACTATTTACTTTGTATGTCCCTTGGCATGTAAGACTTGTTTTTACTAAAATAAGTAGCTCCACAGATGGCAGAATTACAGGCATCTATTTTTTTCCATGTGGATTCTGTGATGTAAAGGGCCAGTTTATTAGCTTGTCCCACAGTAAGGATGCTAATGCAATCTTTCTTGCTTATCATAATTTCCTTAAAACTTACAGAAATCTAGCATCATTGATATCTCAAGTGCCTCTATAAAATTAGAATTAAATTTGCCAATAAATCCAAGAATAATTGTGTAGGGAGACAAACAGATGACTCGTCTGTGTAAGCTTTGCTTATCTTAAGAAACCAGGCTACAAAAATGACAAACGAATATAACAAAGACAGCGGAGGCAGCCTCCCTCTCCCCCAGGTCTGTAAGCAACTACATCCTTCCTTCTGATAAAGAGAGGTAGTGTTTGTCCCAAAGGAAAGGAAGAAAACACAATGTGAAAACCAGCCTGCATAGGAAGTACGCCTAGCAGGCTTTAAAAAAAAAAAAAAAAAAAAAAAAAAAAAAAGCATAGCAAGTTCTTTCTCTCACCCTTTGAAAACACTTTTTCCTCTGAGGAATAACTCACCGTGCTGAATAAAAGCCCTCAGGCCGGCGTGCTCACACGCTGCTGGATGCCATCAGACAGCAGCAAGAGGCAGCATTGTCCCCAGAGCCTCATAGCCACTACGGGGCTGCTGGCTGGAGGGCTTCGCACACTGGAGCCCTTTGGCCAATGCAAAAGCAAACAGGATCCATGCAGGAGCATGAGTTTCAAGGTGAAGTCGTTTGGCCTTTCAGAGCCTGTGAATTATTCCTCAGGGGCAGGAGGAACAGCCAAGGGGCAGCATGAAAGCCTGCTGGAGCAGGAAGCTCAATACCAGAGCCTCTGGCCAGGCTGGGCTGCAGCAGGTGACAAGTATTTTTTGTAAAAGAGGTGCTCTCTCTCCCTCTCGTTGGCAAACCAGCAAACAGTTCAACGGCAGTAAAGGTGTAGAAACCAGTTTAACAGCAGTGAAATCCATCCTTCATGGGAAACTCTTATGTACCAGAGAAGAGGAGAGTAAAAATAAAAGCAACTAGTGGAGGAATGCAGGTTTTGTTTGTTTTTTTGATTACTGATTTGCATCATAACTACTTATCTTGCTGGTATTTTCTCCTGCTATGCCCTCCTTGCTCGCATTCCAGGGGCAGAACTGATGCTGCTTCTCTATCCCAGCCCTTGGCACTGTCCCAGTGGATGTGAGTATCGTGTCCTGCCCTGCGGCCACCTACGAGCACCAGGCTCCAGCTTGGCAGCTCATCGCTGTGCCCTGAAGCAGGCTTTGCCCAGCTGCAGGGCTCTGGCTGTGCTCAGTACCTCCAGTCAGAATAAAGCAAGGGAGCTGTGTGAAAAGCTGACAGTTCAGGTGGACAAGGCTGAAGCAGAACTGGACCCCATGCTAGTCCTTATTTTGTGACAGGGATAACTCTGGGGTGCATATTTCCCCATAGCCAAGAAGCTGCTCCACTGCCTTCTCGCATAGGAGCTCCCTGTGCTGTAAAAGTTTGAAGTCCCTTAAAGCCACTCTGAAATCAGATTCCTGCTCCTTTGACAGTCCGAGCTTTGCTTTTTCTTTCCCACTTCTAACATTCTTCATTTGTAGTTGGGGGAAGACTGAAAAAATCTACAACGGGAAATAAATGGCTGTGCGGAGATGAACCTCAGCAATGTAATCTTTCTGTGTCAGTGAAAACTTACCCTCCTCTTTTGTTATTTGGATAATAAAGCCTTCACAAGGCTTACGCTACCTGGCAACCAGCAACGAAACAAGAGTTTCTGCTGGCTCTGGCCAACGCTCTGCTTTGTGCCGGTCTGCGGACCAGTATGAGCTCAGCATCCTAATCTGGTTTAGGTGAGGGCTCCGCTACCACTTCTCGCCTGCCTTATTAAATCCCATGTCAGGCATGGCTCTCGTGAGCTGAGCCCCACTGTGCAGATCTCGGTCAGGCTGCTGAGCCAGTCATACATGTAATTTCTCACCTGCACTGGATCCTGAATATGGCACAAGCCTGCCTCTTTTCTCTGGCAGGCTTTAGTCTGCAAGTAGGGCACAGTAAACTGAGAAGCTATTGAGAATCGGTATTGCTTTCACGTTCCTGTTCCATCCTGTGGTTAATCAATGTTACACTCGCTGACACTATAA
This sequence comes from Oxyura jamaicensis, assembly GCF_011077185.1. Lineage (NCBI taxonomy): Eukaryota > Metazoa > Chordata > Aves > Anseriformes > Anatidae > Oxyura > Oxyura jamaicensis. The sequence goes on from NC_048894.1 coordinate 81,439,777, forward strand.
TGCAGCATCCAGGCCCTGGATGATCACAGAATCACAGAAGGGTTGAGGTGGGAAGGGACCTCTGGAGGTCACCTGCTCCAAACCCCTGGTCAAGCAGGACCACCTAGAGCTGCCCAGGACCACATCCAGGCAGCTTTTGAACATCTCCAAGGAGGAAGACTCCACAGCCTCTCAGGGCAACCTATTCCAGGTTGCTGCAATAAGCTGTAAGTATTGATAAGCTGTATTTATACTGGCATAAACAAAGTCATAGTCATATGTCCCATTATCCAAAAGCATCAATCTACATGCAAAAGCCTGGAACTGTAATTATCCACTAGAACTTAATGGGACTAAAGGTTAATAATATCCTCATGTTAAATGTTTCCACAGATTCTCAATTTATATCCTACGTTTGCCCATAGTTTAACTCGAGCTCCGTGACTTCCCTATTTACTGCAGTATTGCCAAGTTACAGAAACTAAAGTCCATGAAGAAATGCCATAAGAGGAGAGAAAATGAGCTCAACATTTTGGGAACTCCCTTTACGTTGAAGCAGATTTTTTTTTCTCAAACAAAAATCAGTAACTGTTCTAAAGATCTGCTTCTTCTCCTAATTACCCCAAGCATACAGCCCAGTTAGATCTAGACCACACATCTCTAAGCTGAGTCCCTTAAAACTTCACACGGAGCAGTAAAGAAAGCTCTGAACTTTCTGCTGCAAGAGCAAAATTCACAGAGCAATTGCACAAGAGTGTCAGCTGCAGCATGGTGCTGTCAGCGAGCCTACTGAATCGCCAGTGAGAGCACGGAGCAAATTCTCCAGGCCTTTAGCAACTGATGGATCTCATAGGGCACGGGGGCAGCTGAACATGAGGCTGGGTGGGCAGGGCAGAAGTGAAATCTGCATTCTTCCCCTCCCTCAGGATTTTCTTTACTCCTAAACATACAGATAAAATAGGGGGGGGAGAGCCACGTTTTTCAAACCTAGGCAGCTCGGTGGAGATTTATGTTCAATCTCCGACTCCAGTCAAAAGGAAACAGAAAGGATTTATATGGAACAAGATGAAGATAAATGCAAAAAGCATGTCATAATACTGTTAAGATGAATGAATGGGCTGGCCTCTTGGAACAACGTGCTCAGTACGGTTTATCTAAGAAACAGCTATTGAATAACCAAAAGTTTTTGAGAAGGGAGTAAGAGAGGAAAGGCTTAGAGAGGCTCAGGTTAAAGTGATTAAAACCCCCAAGTTTCTTGCTCTAAGGACAAGCTAGAAATAGGAGGTGAAAATAAATAAATTATGAATGACTCAAAGCCTAGAAATTTTGTTCTCCTTAACTAGCAGCAGCAACAAGGGGACCACTGATGGCTCTGGAAGATAATGGCCCCCAAATCATGAGAGAGGGTGAACACAAAGGCAAGGAGCTCCCTGCCCTGGGGTGCTGGCAAGCACAGCAGAATTCAGAGATGGGACAATTGATGAGGCTACTGAGAATCAAGGCACAAGTAATTAGGCATATTTAAGAAAAGAGATTAAGCTGCATGCCTCAGGCCAGCTTGGAGTCACTGGGGATCGGGTGGGACTGGGGATGGATTACTGAACAGTGCTCTCATGCATCCTTTGGCACAGGAGCTGTTGGGGAGAGGGAGCTGGAGCTCCCAGGTGTTCAGTCCATCGCAGGTGAGAGTCTCTGTGATGACAGAGCCCTTGCAGTTCACATGCACACTAGTGGAACTCTTACAGGCTTGCTTCAGAGACCAGACCATTTATTAAGGTAGCTGGCCTAGAAAGCCTGGTTTCTATTAATATTTGAGTGACAATATCCTAGAAGAAATTCAAGACCCTGGCCATTTCCTCCCCAGTTCTTCTGTGGACGTTAATTTGATTTATGGGATTCGGCTTCTGAATACAAGCTAGTGCTTTAGGATTCAATTCTTGTTCACTGACAGCATCAGGATAGAGCATCCACAGGCATTAGCTTTGCCCCTGTCTCCTAAGAGCATTGTGGTTTTCTTCACAAAGGAGCAATAATCAGCTCCTGGATGCCTTCTGCAAGAGGCCTGGTAGCACACTGCAGAGCTGCTCTGCGTGGGCCACTCCTCCTGTGGGCACGCTCAGCTTGGCTTCACCCGAATCTCTGAAAATGGCACACCGAGCTCCTTGGTTAATGCAGCCGTGGTTTGTGTATCAGCTGTCTCCATTAGAAAACAATTAGACCCTGATCTTTTTTTATCTTTATGATCTCTGATGGGAGAAAATTATCCCGTCAATTAGCTGGTGATGCTGCACCAGCAGCTTTTTACTTGAAGCCCCAGATAGACAAGTCAGGCCTGTTTTGGTCATTGTTAATCAATAAGTCTTGGAGTGCAATGTCAGAGAAAGCCATGTTCTTTCAAAAGTAGCATTAATAACATCGGCTGAGCTAAAATAAGATTTCCAATAGATTTAATGAGACGCCTTGAAATTAATTGTAGTATATTCCAAATGTTATTTCAAGCTTCACCATGAAAGAGGGACCCTTAACCAAACACATACTGAGGCTGATAACAGTAATCAAGGAAAAGCTGATTAAGGCCACCACATTTTGAAAGATTGTTAGACCACTGTTTATTTTACAAAGCAGCAACACTAAGGACAGTGACAAATTGCTATAATTACAGTACCTCAACCACTAGATGCAATGTGTTCTGTTAAAAAAAATATATATATGGATTTTTCCATCTACAACTGGGCAGGGTGCTCTGCAAGCATTAGCAGCATCGGTAAAGATTGGCCAGGAGTGACCCGGTGTCCTTGGCTGCAGATGAGCCAGGCCACCAGGAAGGAACGTGTCTGCACCAGGGTAAGTGAGGGCAGAAATCGACTGGAATGAGAATTTCAGCTTTCTCTTTGCCACTGCTCTATTAGTGGTTTTTGTTATTGAAGCCAGGAATTCCCAAGTGTGCGAAGAAAGAAGATCCTATTCATTTCAAGCATCTCTCATCTGACTAACTCACTTTGTAATCTAAAATTAGGGACTCCCAGAGGAACATAATCTCTTCTGGTGTTCTTTTCTGCTGATGTAATACTATTTGATCATAAGAAGTCACACAAAGGCATCAAGCCCATTATAGCAATTATTTGCTTCAGGTTCACCTTTGGCTTCTCTGACTCTTCCTTGTTATTCAGCTGTGAGATCAGTTCAATGTGTCAACGGCCTCAGGTGTTGCATCATTAGCTTAAGAGGGATAGCAAGAAGGAATGAGAAATGGTTTACTGGAGTTTGCATCTTTTTTTTTTTTTTTTTTTTTTTTTTTTTTTTTTTTTAAGAGGTAGAACAAAGGCTAACTACAACCAGACAGAAGGCCCTGTGTATACCCTCTTGTTGTATATATAACCTGCATCATCTGTGTCCGCATGGATACCCATATATTGCTCTCTGCCCATTGCAGTTCTTTTCATTTTGGAAACCACAGCATTTCTCAAATGGTGTTGCAATACATGGCGTTTTACATTATCCCAGAGTACGTCTTGCAAAATAAAAACATAGTAATTTTTGGAGACAGCAAGATGTTGGAACAAAGAACAAAGCATGCCGGGCTCTCCCCTGTGGGATATACAACTCACAGGAGCACTGTTAATATACTCACCTTATTTCCTGAATTTCAGTCACCAGACCAGGGTTAGCCCATGGCAGAGGCTGACGGCCTCTCCTTCTAGCAGTCAGTTATACGATGCATAGCAATCCCTAGCAATGCACAGCAGCAGGGACTAGCTGGTGAGACATGGCACTAGGCAGGGAAAGCACCGAGAGGTGCATGATACAGTGGGGAGGGAGACAGAAAAGTTGATACAACCTCTGCATCCCTCCATGCTTGGGACATGGGAAAGAATGCCCAAAGCTCTAGACATGGGAGGCTTTCCTTCAGCTCTACCTGGAGCTCCTGCGTTGGCCCAAACAGCTTCTGTAGGGGAAGATGAGGAACCTTCAGGTCTCTCTATCATATTAGAGCAGACCCCCGCCTCCAAACCCAACACTCCCTGGGACATTTCCTGTACACTCTTTCAAGCTCACTCCTAGCCCACAGGGCCACAACGTCATCTTGTCCAACATACTCTCTACTTAACATACTGAAGGCAAGAGAGGTTTGAACAGAGATGTATCAGCTCTTAGTGGCATAACCGATGTCCCAATAAATGAGCTCTCAGGCATGTGGGTTTATCTTCAGGTGCTAAGGCTTGCCATTTTTTTTCCCCCAGCTCTATCAAATCATTGCAATAACTGATTTTAAATCTTCCTACAGCTTCAGGCCATTGCTGCCAGTAACAACACAACTACAGAGTACTGCAGACAGAGCTGCCATACATAAGCTGCCCAACACCTCGCACACAAAAGCACAATTGTTGGGCCCTTTCTAACAGAAGCTGCTTGTTTAATTTTCTGTGTAAAATGATCCAACACCTTTATTTATAAAGCAGTCCCAGCACTCTCCTCTCTGTAAAATAGGAAATGTCCTATTCATTAGCGGAAAAGCCCTTCTGCCAAAAGATGCACGTTTGGCACTTTCTGAAAATGCACCATCCTTGGCCAAACCATGCTGCACGTGCAGCAGCAGTGGGAAGGCTGTGTGTGGGATTCCCCTTGCAGCTGCTGCGAGCCAGGGGCCGGCCATGACACACATCTGCCTGTCCTTCTGCATCTAGCTGCTTTCTTCCCCTCTAACAGTCCAGGGGGAAAAAAAAAATGAATTTCACATGAAAAAATAATACAAAATAAAAACAAGGCCAAAGGACCACGAACAAAATTTGGTTCACTTAATCAGCAGCCATTCAATATTTTGTTTTCTTCTTGTCAAAGCTCAGCACATGGCCCTCAGCCTTCACACACTGTTCAGGCCCTGTGCTGAGGACAGAATTCGTCTTTTCCTTGTGGCCTCATCCACGCCGTGTGCCACTACATCCAAGTGCTTTGGGAATATTAAACTTATGCAATCCCCCCAAAAATGCTGTATTGTCCTCATTTTACAGAAAGGCAACTGATGCACAGGAAGACGTAGCTTTCCAGAGAGGTCAAAATTATGCATTCAGAGCACATTCTGCTAATTTCTGTTTAAATTTTGAGGGTTGAGTGTTTCAAATGAGACTGTGGGTGGGCACACCTAGACCTTAAAACGGGAGTGACTGATGGCTGCAGGACCATCTGCAGCACCTCACAGGAGCTCCATGGCCTAGGCTAGGAAGGGATCCCCTTTCTCTCAGGCCGTGTTCAGCTGCCAAAGACTTCTTTCCATTCTACCAATGCCTGTCTCACTCACCACATGCCTTTTAACTTCTGCTGTTAGTGAAGAAGACGTAGAAAACAGATCCAGGGTAAATGGGAATGAATGGAAGGGATGTGGAAGGCACCTAGTCCACTCCCTTTTGTGCAGAAACAGCTGGCCCTTCCTTATCCCATATCTCACACTCTGAGGACTGGCGATTCCTCCATCTTTCCAAGTAATATTTATTGCTGTTTACAGAACTCTTTGCAATATCTTCACGTAGCCTAACCTATGTCTCCTTCACATAGCTTCAACCTTTTGTCCTACCCACCTGTGGACAGGAAGAGCAGGTAATGTTCCTCTCCATTGAAGGTATCAGCCTCTCTCCACAGTTCCACCTTCCCACCAGAGACAATCTGCTTTATGCATTCATGGTCTTGCCAGAAATGCAGTGTGTGATGACACAAAGAATTGTGTCCACAGTGTATGGGGCTGGGATGAAAGGAGAAGCAAATTAAGATTCAGCAGACATCCTTGACGCTTGTGTCACCTAACCATGCCTTTGTCACCCACCATTACAGTGCTCTTTTAGCATCATTCTTCATAAATCTGTTTACATAGATACATATTTTAGTAAACACTGCACAATTAGAGAAACTGATGCAATAAGTACCACTAGAGCAGCCAAACACCACGGATCTGGTGACAGCCCTTGCCAAAAATGTAACCAGAGTACTGTTTGAAGTTCTAAAACCCACTCTTTGATGCTTCAAGCACATACTTCCTGCAATACTTTTAAACAAACACCCAATTAAATTTATCAGCCACTGACATTCATGTGTTTGATGTTGATTAGCAACTCTGCATTAAATTAAAATTTCTGTCCAAAGTATTCCACCACATGACTGGCCACAAAACAACCCCCCAGAAGCAATTACGCTCTTTTAATCCTAACTCATTTCTCAGAACAGGGCAGAGGATGGTGGGAGGCTTTCTCTGGGGGAGAGCATTTACTGCTGGTGTTAGCAGGGTTCCTCAGAAAGGAGAGAAGATCTTAACTGACGGGGGATAAAGGTGCTACTCCTTGGATCCAGCATGGCTGGTACCACCTGGTGCTGCTCGGGAGATGGCCTGGAGACATTCAGCCAGCATGATGCTCCGCTGGCAGAAGTTTGAGTTCAGCAGAAAAATAACTATTACTCAAGGTGAATTTTATGAATGCCAGATAGTAAGGAACAGCTTGCAAAACTGATCCTTAAATCAGCTGCCCCAAGGCTCCCTGCCACTGCTGTATGTTTCTTCAGCTGCAGAATGAAACGGCAACAAGTTCCCCTCCGCGAGGCTCTGCTCAGTGGATGCTGATTGCTTCATCCTGCTGGGGATAGGGCTCGCTGCAAGGGCTCTACTTCTGCCTGGAGGGCCATGCTTGTTTGTGGGAGGGCGTACTCTCAGGTTACTGAAAGCACCTATCAGGCCAGAGTGTACATGTGTTAGGGATGAGAGGACAATTATTTTTTTCAAGTTTAATTGTATAGAAAGAGAAATCATTTATGTAATTCATCACGCTCAACTGAAGCTGAGTTTGGCTTGGAAAACAAAACCAACAAAACCCATAGAGCTTGTGTGCACAGTCTATATTCGGTCTTTGTAGGTATTTACACTGTGATACAGTTTGAAAAGTTTGCACTAGTTATTTGTTTGCCCCAGAGTCATGCCAAGCACTTAACCCCTTCACACATATCTCAGCAAGAATCTTCCTACTTCTGCACACACAGAAAATAGTTTGTATTCCTAATTCCCTCAGTTAGAAGAGCAGATGAACATTCAGTTTTCATCAGTACAGATTGATTTTGTTAATAGTAAAGAGCCTGAGGGTACAAGCTGTAAAGGAAAAGCAAGAAAAAAAACACATATTTTAACAACATATATTGGAAACTTTTCATGTGCATCTCAAATCATTTCACTACTGTTCAAAAAATGTGCTCTCCCACATTTCACATCTAGGGGTGTTTACAATAGAAAAAAATAGGAAAAAAAAAAAAAAAAAAAAGACTGTTGAATGCTGAGCAGTTCATATTAAAAAATAAATAGAAGAAATAGGTGCCACCTTTCCACCCCTTGCTTATTGGTACCCATTGGGTATCTTGCAGGTGCTGCAGGAAGATCAAAACAAAACACACCACACACACTGCAAAGAAAAATTTAAGCTCAGTACTGAAACAATTCACAAGGGAACACAGTGCAGAACAGTCATCCTGGACGGCTATTAGGAGCCCCACCAGCTGGGCCATTTAGTACTGGATTGGCCAAAATACCAGAGTATGCAACACCGCCTGCCCACCCCACCAGCCTCCATCTTCCACAGACAAGGCAAAAGGAACCTATATAAAGAGCCTTTTCTCTCTGACAGAAAACAACCCAGTTATAAAGGTACTGGGAGTTTTGTGAATGTACTCCAGTACTTAATTTAGTCTATTGTTGTTCCAGAAAAGAAATCCATTTCCATTTCCTTTTTTTTTTTTTTTTTTTTTTTCCCCAGCAGGAAGCCAGAGAGTCCTCAGCATGATGCTCCCCCAGGAATAATGTCAGTTTTCTCCCACACTAGCTTCTCCTGAGGTCTTGTCATTTTGCTGCTGTGGCCATCTGGCAGGCACAGATCATCACTGAGATGGCCCGACAACAACAGACTTTCCTCAGTCACATACCATGAAGCACACGTGGGTCTAGAGCATCACTGGGAGTGATATTAAAATTCAGCCTTTCACGCCCTGTGGCCACTTCTCCCCTCCCACACGGCACATTACACCCAGTCGTCTCCTTGTCAAGGCAAGGTTAAAACTCCCCCCGTAGCTGCAGCCCAAGAGCACTGCCAGTGCCACGTCTCTCTGCTCCCGAAGCAGAGCTCAGCATGCCGTGGATATCCTGTGTTTCCAATGGAAACATTTTCTTCAGCGGCTTCTCTTGCTCTCAGCTAAACTCCAGATCAGTTACCCTGACGTAATGAGGGAAGAGTCCATGGCCTGAGGACACAACGCCAGGAAACAAATGAGAAAAACAATTTTCTTTGGTCCTATTGTACAATATTAATAGTGGGGATCCTGTTCCCCAGGTGTTCCTCAAAAACTGCTTTTCCCTGCCCATTCTCTTTCAGTGACCCTTGCTTTAAGTACTAGCTCTCAGCAATATAGGATTATATTATCATGAACGGGCATGAAAAACAACTGTGTCTAAAGACCTCTTTCCAAAGACTCTCTCTTTGAATTCCTTCCTCTTGTCACCAATACATCTGCTGTCCCCACCTTTACCTCCAGAGCTCATCAGGAACGGAGGGCTGGAAGTCAGCTCAGATGCTGTAGATGCCACTGCTCCCTGTTGGGTTCATGTGGGAGACCAGTCCAGGTGAATTTAGCTCTGGTGAAGAGCACAGAGACTGGGAAGGCTGCAGAGTGAAATCCTCCTTCTTCGTGGAACTGGTATAGCAACAAGCACTGTCCATCCAAGCTTTCTCCAAGCAGTGATTAGCTTATGAAGACAAAACCACACTATCTTCAGCAGTCAACAGCCCCTTTACAAGGATACACTGAAGTCTGAATTTCTCCTTCCTGTGGGCGGTTTCATTGACTACTTATGACAGCGTAAAAACACGTTCATGCTTTCTCCTCAGGTCGCTCCCCGTGACTAGAAACAGCTCTACACAGCCAGCACGTGCCCACCTCACTCCATCTCTGAAAGTCCCCTCTGCCACGTGTCCCATGAAGTGCCCAGACAACTGCTGGGTGATTCGGGTGTGCCGGGGTCCCTGTCCCAAGGGCTGAACAGGGGGGTCACCCTTTTCCTAGGTTTTGACCAAAGTTCAAGACTGAAGTCCTGAATCTGATTTTAGACCTCTGGTCCCAGTGATTTGATTTTAGATTTTGCCTCGGGTGTGCTTGCTCGCTCACACTTTTTTTTTTTTTTTTTTTAATTTTTTGTTAAAAACAGATGTAATTTCACTGCTTTTATAGACTAGACTTGTGATGTAGAAATGAAAAGGCTATCTGGCCCCTTTTAAAATAAACTTCTAATCCAGCTAGGATATACTTCTAAAACACAGGGTAATACATACTTTCACACATCCTTAACTCATAGCAAAATAATTAAATAAAGCACTATCCATTCATCTCAATGGAAATGTTTAAAAATACCATTTCAGTTTAAAACATCATTGGTCATTTTCACACAACAACTGCTCTTCAACACAGTACCATTTAATCTCTGCCATGTAATTATAAACACTGGAGTTTTTTTTTTCTATACGTTATTTTCTCCATCATCAAAAACATCGCTGCAAGCAACACCTCATGGGAAACACCGTAACACATGTAAACCTGCTTGGCTACAGCTGCAGGCTCAGTTATGTCAGCAATACTGCGCCAAATTATAGGTTACCCAGGATCCCAGAGCATCAGCCCCATGCCTGCCATTAATATACCCACAAGCCGATTTCAGAAGGCTTGATGAGGCTGCCGTCTTCACAGCCCCAGCAAGTCGTGCAGAAAGGATCCCATCCCAAATCAAAGCAGTGTGCAAGATGTGAGCACATCCAAACAGGTGCCCAGTAATTGTGCCCAGTACTCCCAGGAGCTGAAGCAGCACCAGTGCACGAAGCATGAAAGGGGCATGGGTGCAGGGAAGTGTTATTTGACAGAAGACTAGGGATGTCAACTTTTGGCACAGCTGATACGCAAAAGAAGTGAGAACAAAGGATGGTCCCTGGAGCACTGTAGGGAAGATCACACGGTCTATTAAGTGCAAACCAAACATTCTAATTTCTGCAATTTCCATTACGTTTACCATGTAATGGGAAGATGGGGAGTTGGGCTGATAGCGGCTTAGGAAAAATTACAGATTTCTGTGACAGAAAAAATCCAGCCATGCTGGATCGAATGAGTCTGTAGGTGTCCTTACCTCTGAGGCACAGGCTTTGAGTGAGACTGCCAAGGAAACATTCAAGGCTGAGAGTTCTTGCTTGGCTCTCAAGATTATTCAGTCAACATTTTTCCTAAATTAATAACATGTTGGCACACTCTGGTCAAGCAACATGAAATAAGCTTCCTTGAAACCCAGGCAAAAGTTTCTTCTGGTCCAAAATGGAATTTGTCTAGGAGTCTCAAGTATAATAACGTGTCAGGAACTCAGCTGAGAGGTTGCAAACAGTAAAATTACCTGTTTGAACATATGAAAATATACACGACTCCATTCTCAGGAGATCTTTCTTTCCTTTATTTCTTTTTAAATTGCTAATGTACAGGACTAAAATGATGGGCTTTCTATTTCAGGATGTTAAGCATATTGGGTTCCAAGAGCAATTAAGAGATGACTAATACATTTGTTCTCTTCTTCCTTTGCTCATTAATATCACTACGGTTTATTTTTCCAATTTGCCTATTTTTCAAGGTGGTTCTTTAACCTCTCCTAGGGTGTGCACTGGCTTTTCTTACCATATCCCCAGCAGCCTGGCTCCACATGCAGAGGTTTGAGGATATTAAAAGAAGCAGGACAGAGCCAGATGGAGGCCAATGGCTCTGTTGAGCTTGTCAGTAGCTCATCTAGGCAAGTGAAAGCAGAGGGAATATTTTTTTCCTAATTCCTTCTCCCACCACAGAACTTTCTTCAGGAAACTTCACTGCTTGGCTCTGGTATAGTCATTTGCCAAAGTGGATTTGTATGTATAAACCTAAAAAAAATATAGTAAGGGAAGCAGTTATGGTCTTGGGCAATTTGGGAACTATTGGCTGCTGTGAACTCATATGGACGGAGGAGAAAATTTTACTCATTCTTGGTACTAGACTGGCAAATGAAGACTATCCATAAGGACTGCTGGGGAACTCCTAACATCAGCTGGCTCTCATGTAAGTTGAATATTCCTACCTGGGTACATCCTGAAATCCACACAAATGACCAAAGGAGGAGTGGAAATAGCCCTCTGAATTCAAGAGTGTCTGATCATACATATAAAATCAGTTTGTTTTTGCCAGGTAAAGAGATTCCCCAGACAAGGAATCACTCCAGATTGACTTAAAAGATCTAAGGCAGGCTATATAACTCTGCTCCAAGACTGACGATGTTTTGTACAATCCCGTCTCCTGCTGAGTCTCTCCCTGCACTCCTTTGTACAGTGTGTGTATTCAATAGTGTTTGTTAGAACAAGACTTCTGGGAATAGAAATTGGAAGACATCCAGATATCTCAAGCTTGCAGGCTCTTTGCATCATGTCCGCTGTAAAACAAGATTCCTTTATGAGGACGGAATAGGTCCTCATTGACATCTGTGTTGCAGGACAGAAAGAAGACCACCACACAGCAGGCTTCACAATGGTAGCAAGTTCTGACAAATACATCAGTTCACGGGAAGTACTATAGACCTCTGGAGTCACTTTCCCCACGGAGACCATGCACACCCATGCCTGTTTCAATAAGAGGGGCAAGAAGCAGCCACTTATGAGCCATATGATGAGGCAGCCCCTCCACTAACACAGCCATCACTGTCTGAAGTTACTGAGGTAAGAGCAGGACTTACATTCCCCAGCATCACTGTAGGAAACATAGCCTTCTCGAACACCAAGCTCTAGCTGTACCACTCCACCAGCTTAGTGGAAAAGGCCTTGCGTTAAACTCTCGTGATGACTTTCAGGCTGAAGATTGTAACAGTGAGCATGACTGTTCTGGAGAAAGGCTCAGGGTAGCTGTGCAGTTCCCTGGAGAGTGCCAGAACAAGCCAAATATATAGATATGATGAAACATCGTGAAGTGTGATGCAGGCATTTAAGCTTACAGGCTGAAAATTCAGGCTCTACACCCGCACATGAGCACCAACGGCAACAGCTGGGTTTTCAGTAAGAGTGAGAACTGCACAGATCTCCTTAAATCAGAGATCTGTGCCATTTGAAAAATTAAGGCACATGAAACCAGCCTCCAAAGCACGTGGTTCAGCTTACAGCATTTGAGATATGGTTGTTCTGAGGTGAGATAGTTAACCCTCAGAGTTCAGCTACAGAAATTATTGTAAGAAATAGTCACCAATGTGTGCAAAGTTGAACAAGTTACTAGTAGCAACACTGGACACATAATAAAGTGTCTTTGGGAGCGAACCTCTTTTTTTTTGTTGTTGTTAGAATGAAGCAAATCGCAGATATAAAGGTTTATTTCTTAGCAAAACAAACAAACAAAATAACTAAGTTCCATTTTTATAGTGGCTTGACTCAATATCCTGAAGTTTAAATGATTAAGAAAGCCTTTGGAAATAACCAAATGGGCATCAAAATACATTCTAAATGTTGGTGTTTCAAAATCTTATAAATTCAGCTCAGCTATTGATTGAATTTGACCTCAGATTCTGAATAATTCTGTTTTGAAGTTTTCAGTTAATCTGCTGCTCACCAGAAGTGCTTTGCTGCTTTCTAATTAGGAGTTCAGCTGGCAAGATTAACAGGTTCTGATTGAAACTAGACTGTACTTAATCATATTGCATGTCTGAGCATCAGTTTCCTTCGGATGCTGAAGTTAAATTAAAAATCTTTCAGGCATGATTTCTCAATAATCAATCTTTTAGAAAAGGAGAATGCATCCGCACAAAACAAGAAAGAAAGAAAAAAAGAAGTGAAAAACCAAGCTGGGAGAGCAGCAGTTACAAACACTTTGTGAATCAGCAACATTATAGCTTCCTGAGGAAAAGATGATGTATTGTCACATTATCTAGCTCCTTTTCAACTCCTAGTAGTTTAGTGACCCCTCCAGCAAATTTCAATGTGTTTGTTACTCTTTCAAGGTCAGAGGAAGGGTACAAACAGGTGGAAGAGTTGTGAGTAACCCCACATAGAGAAGAGAAGGCTGCAGTGCAGGCTTCTCCCTTGGTAGATGAGGGAGAACCCCCCCAAAGGAAGATGAACTGCAGACACGCTGAGCTGTGAATACAAAACCATTGAAAACCAGGTACTACCCGCTTGTAGGTATGCAGATTTTTATTCTACTTTCTGAAACGTTTTCTAAAAAACAGTTTTTTCTAAACAACTGTTTGCAGATGCCCTGGTTGTTCAGCACGCTCAGCACTAGGTTTGCACAGAGGCAGGGTACAGGAAGCAGGGCTCAGAGCTTCACTTGCTGAGCAAATCCTAGCTGCCTTCCTGGCTCCGGCAGCTGTTGTCCCTGCCTCCTTCGTGCACAGGAGCCACGACTGAGGAGTCACCAAGCTGTGCAGAGGTGGCGGCAGAGCCAGGCTGGGGGTACTGCCCAGACCAGCTGCAGCACAAATGGCACCAAGTAGGGCCAAAGTATGGCCAGGGTCCTCTTCTGCAGAGGAGTCCCAACAGGCTCATGGCTCAAGGTACCAGAAAACAAAGGAAGCCGCTTGCACATCACAACTGTCAGTCTTTTTACCTGCAGACAGCAGGGAAGGGTATCCAGACCTTCATGTGTCACCCTGTCCCCGACTTCCTCAGCAAGTCTCCCACAGCAGAACCAGGCTCACAGCCTGAAGGAGCACGCGTTGTCATCAGCCTCCACAGCTCAGCAGATTTGCTCCATGCTTGTGCCCATTCCTCAGGTAGTTACACCGGTCACAGAGCACCAGATTCAGGAGGCACCACGAGCAGAATACTTACACCCCACTCCTTGTTAAAATACAGATGAATAAAGGAGGTAGAGTTGCAGAAAAATGATCTAGCTAGCCACAAGCAATTACCACTGACAGTTGTTTTTTTTTTTTTTTTTAAAAAAAAAAAAAAAAAAAAAAAAAAGGAAAAAGGAAAAAGCAAACAGGCAAGATCCCTGTATGTGCCCTGTTTGGAGGACATTTTGAACGCAAGTGGAGAAGGCTGCAGCAGTAACGATGGGCTGCAGGAAGCAGCATATACGTGGTGTTTAACTCTGCACCTCCTGGGCAGCCAGCGGTGCAGGAAGAGCAGCATATCTCCAGCCCCGTGGCTTGACACCAGGAAACGCAAGTCCTGGTAACAGTCCGTGATGAAGATATCATAACCAAGCTGGAAACATTCCCTTAACACCCTGCCAAGGAAAATGGTCGAGCCCAGGCTATTAAGCTGCAATAGCTACCTACCCACTTTATTAGTGTGCATGGAATTTGTTTTGTTTGAATGACTCCCGGGGGAACAAAGTGAGGAAACAGGAGTTACACTTGTTGCATATTTACCACTGAACTCATTCAGCTCCATTACAAGCAGGGGAAGATTTCAAAGCCTTTGCTGACGAGTCGGAAAGTTTACCAAGAAGACCTTATTCATAGATAAAAGCAGGCATTAGGTCAGCATTTCCTTTTTTTTTTTTTTTTTTTCTCTCAATTTTTTAAATGGAAGAACTATTGAAGGCTTTGAAGAAAATCTTACATAATAAGATTCCATACCTTTCACTAACATCCATTTAAACTTCAGTTAACTTTAATGTTAATTTATTGCCTTCCCCCCCCCCCCCCCCCCCCCAATTCCTAAATTAAGTTTGTTCATCTAATGACACGTATGAAAGCCTAAGCGTTACGTTCCCTCCCCTTTGTGTGCACCTTCATGCTCTAAGATTTCACAGCCTGCAAGTGAATAGCTCATAGTGCAGTGCTTCTCTTCTTCCAGCCTGATAAGGACAGTTCCACAGAATAAATTAAAACCTATTAGTTGCAATGCTCAGTGTGTATTTTCCCACACTGTATCAAAGAATTGCTAAAACTGGAGCATTAGGGAGGTATCAACATTCACATCTAACCATTAAGTCCTTAAGACTATTGAAAAGCCCTATAGCTGTGTGATGCAAGCCTGACACCTGCTTACCACATCTTCTGGACCTTCAAGACCCTCGGACTTGTCCAGCCTGCAGCAAGGCCTCAGCTTGGCCCCACCGGGCACAATGCAGCAATGCTTCTAAAACCTCCTGACGTGGAGAGGTTCAGAGTTGCTTTGCTGGGAAATTAATAGCCGAGCAAATCAGTCGTGAGTCGGGATGTGCTCAAAACAACCATAACTGGGCTTTCAGAGGCAGCCTAAACCTCTCGGTACCTTCCTCTTGGATGCAGCACTCAGGTTACAGGGTCAGCAGCATGGATCCTCTCCAGAGGGCCTCTTGCTGTGCTCCCATAGCCCTTGGCAGAGGACCAGCCCCAGCAGGCATTAACACCTTCCCAGCTTGCATCAATTCCTGGGGACCAGGAATGGGTATCGCACCTTCAGACACATTCAAGAACAATTTTGATACCTTTCCCTCTCATTTCTCTACCCAAGCATGGTTCAGGCTGCACTCCACCTAGCTCAGGTAGTTAAACAAGGCCATTAAATGCACACACTTCAATTTTAAAGAGTGAGGACAACAAGCCACTCGGAAAAGAAACCATTAATTTCAATGAGAACTACTGCAAACTCCTGTGCTTCTTTTATGTCCTGAGCCTGTTCTAGATGTCACCACCGTGCAAATAGCCAGACCTGCAAACCCAGCTTCTTAAAAAGCAGGGGACGGAAATGTACATGAGGGAGCAAGGCAGTAGAAAATAGGATCTTTTTGAAATAAAGTCTTACCTTGCACTTATCTCAGTACTTTTACATTAAATGATAGTAAATAGATTAAATACATAGAGCCCTCCACCATAATTTTTATGCCATTGGTAAAGCCAAACCCAGGAAAAAAAGCAAGTTCATATTTTTAAGACGTGCATTTGCATTTCCAGACTTACCGTTGCTGGACTTTCCCCTTTCTTACCAAGAATAAACAGAGCCTCTGAAACACCATGACCACATGGGGTGACTAACAACGATAGCGTGAGCCTCCTGAGGCTGCCTCCAGAAAGAAAAGGAAGAGGCTCCATAGCAATCTTGCCAATCTGCACCAACTTTCTCCTTGACACTTTCAAGCTAAGGGGTTGAAAAACTTGGAAACTGTGTTTATAGCTTTGGAATGGTCTCATTTTTTACCAATAGAGTGGAAGGGAAAAAAAAAAAAAAAAAAAAACATGTTTCTCCTATCCCATAGGTTCTCCCCTTCACTTCAAAAATTGCATCTCCAGTGATCTTTGTTTCCCTCAGCCACAGGCAAAAGCAACCACTTTCTGCGGTGTGATACACGTACCGATGTGCTAGCTTCTTGTGCCTTTTATCCCTGCCCCATCAGGCAGCTGCCTGTGTGGCTGGCCTCATCTCCCCACTCTGAGAGGGGCTGATAAGACGTTTTTCTCCTCCAGCAGCTATCAGCACTCACAAGGCAAGAGTAGCCACAGATGTCCAGAAGCCAGTTTCAAAACTGGTGCTGGAGGGGAGTGGTTTGTCCTCCCTCCTCTTGCTTCCAAGCAGGATTAAAAAGAAAGCACCGGACTTGATGGAGCAAAGCCAGGTTTTCTGGTCAGATTATTTTCTATTAGCGAACAATGAGCATTTATACTAAAGATAGAAAGCAAACACTGCAGAGAAACAGATGAGGCTGGGGAGGACCAGCTAGGGCAGGCGTGAAAGGAGCCCATGGAGGAAAGTCCCCACTGAACGCCTCACCACGAGCCTGCAGATGGGCTTTGGGAACAACTGCTTGCTGGACAAGTGGTCTGGTGCCTTCCAGGAGGAAGGAACACTTTGCAGAGAGCAATGGTGTGGACATTAAAAAATATAAATGACAAAAAATAGGTACAAAAATATGACCTTCCCAAATATATATAACTATAACTAAATCTAGATTTTACTCAGAAGTAGGGTTCCCCAGGTCCTGTTTCAGTAACCAAGAAACCAAGATTAAAGAAACACAAAACATTTACAGAAAGGATTAAAGAAGTAAAGCGAGCCAAATGCTCTTCCTTCTCTTTGGGTCAGCCCAGACAAAGACTGTACTGTGTACCATTGCTAATTTAAGTGGGCAAGACACATCCCAGAGAGCATTACAAAACAAATCTAATTTTCATTGTCAATTAAAGGTGAATATGGTTATTTTAAAGGCAGAGGGAAGCCACACACAGGGGGAAATAACTGAAGGATGCTCTGTGCTGAAGGCAACTAACTTTGTACTAGAGGAATATTGTACCAGTTATATCCTCAAATCCCCAACACCACCTCACAGAGGACTGAACGTTACCTTAAGTGCTGAGAAGACTTCCTTGTCCTTACCAGTAGCTCCACGTGTTCACTAAATATTTGCTTAAAGGTATTTGCTGGGAGCCCTATCAGTGGGAGCTGGGCAGCAGTGGGCAGGTGACTTCCCTCCCTGGGTGCCTTGCAGTCAGCTCCCTGCCCTGTGGGAAGGACAGGTGGTAACTGGAGGCAGGCTTTTTGAAGGGCAAATCTAGCACAGGAGAGGGTGACCAGAGGGCGGGCTTTATTCCCCGCACCTTTTAGTTAGTTTTGTCTTGAATACAAGGCACTGAAATCTAGTTTTCCAGAGCAAGGAGGAGTGGAGAGGTCTGTGAAATCCACCGAAAGCTCAGGAAAGTCTGGAGTGAAAGAGAATGAGCAGAAAAAATATATCCTTGCAACAGAAGGAAAGCTTCTGAAAGGGCTGAGGAAACCAATATTTCAAGTTTGACCATTTACCTATATCCTCATGCAATCACTTCTGCAGATGAAGAAGCCAATTGCCTCGGGCAGACTCTCTGCAGCCACTGGCACCAGGTCAGCAGGGTGCCACTAAAGGTCTGCAAGGGACAGCTATTTTCCCCAGCCCCTTGGTGCCACCCTTTATGCCTCATCCTGCAGAGAGGCATATGAAAAACCCCACAGAGATGATCACTACGTATACCAATAGTTTGTAGGGCCAGCTAAACCCATGCCATTCCTCTGCTGTTTTAAAGCAAAGCAGAGCTGCATCCCAGCCCAGGAGAAGGAGTTTTGCAGGGAGCATGGGGCACAGTCCTTCTACAGTCCCCCCCCAGCATCTGGTCACTAGACCCCAGAGGAGGAACACAGTGTTAATTCTCTCCCCCACGGCTCCCTGCTGCTTTCCCTACTGTATTATCTGTACAAAGCTGCACAGAGGAAAAAGCAGTCTGTTTGTAACTCATTTGGGAGAGAAAGATTTTTTTAAAGAAGAAAGAAAATAGTGACACTGTTACACACACTCACAGAGATGCCTTTGTATGCAAAAGCGAGGGAGCCAGCAGAGATATCTCCAGCAGCTTAAAGCAGTACAGCAAGCTGGGATGGAATTAGTAACAGACTCGTTGGGATGCAATCTAATCACACTGCCCAAAGATGGACCCACTGTGAAAGCACACCAGCGAGATTTTAAACACCCACCATCCTTGAGCTTTATTTTATCCCTTCAGCTGAGGCAGCATAGATGTTCCTCCGTTAGTGCTATATTAAGCTTAGTGGGATATCCCCCCTGGTTTTGGATTAGACAGTTCCTAGCAGAGCTGGAAAGGAGTTGGTTAACAGCAAGCTTCACTGCCTTGTATCCTTGATGGTCTCACCACACTCCGGTTCCTCTACTTCCTCTCCAGCCCTTCCTGTGCAGTATGGGCTTTGAGCCTCAGTGCTAGCAAAGTAGGAATAAATAAAGAGCAGCCTGCAGAGCAGCGAAATGCAGGTGGATGAGGCAGCCAGCACCCCTCCCACATGCACCACAAGCCATCAGATGGTGAAGCTAATGAGGTCCCACTGAGGTCAAGACTTGCCCAGCAAAAGAGGGAAGCAGGGTGAGTCCCTAACCACAGCTGGTGTGATGATGGTCAGATGCTTTTTAACCAGGCTGTTGTGGCTCAACCCAGCTCCCGCCCCTTCTGCAAATGAGGTTATAAATACCTATTTCATCGGCTGTGCTGTAGGAGCAAGTTCCTTGGTTAGTGGAGAGTAAAATTAATCACTGTGTGAAGTCACTGAACTGTGATCAGACCTTCAGTATCAGCCGTCTTTAATAGACAGGTGCTCAGCAAGGAAGAGCTTGGCTTCCTCCAGGGCAAGCAGGGCATGTTGCAGAGCCATATTGCCCAACTGAGGCTGCCTGGCCCCATTTTGCTGCAAAAACAGCAGGATTAATGTTTCACATGTGCATGCTGATATCCTGCACCAGATGTCAACACTTATTTTTTCATAGACTTGCACCGCAGTGGATCCCAGAGGCCAAATATAGGAAGGTTTCCTACAGCTAGCTATATACCTATCTCAATGTTTATTATGCTGATGATCCTGTTCTCATATTAGCCAGCTAATCTGTGAAACATTCAAAATAATGCCTCCAAATGCCCTGGAAACTAAGATATATGATTAAGGCATGATAAGGGCAAAAGCTTTTAAGTGATCTACTGCCCCGAATGCTCAGCCAGCTTGTTAGGTTACCTAAATTAATGCTTTTTTGCCCCCCCCCTCCCCCCCCCCTCTTTTTTTTTTGTAGTAAAGCTTATTCATTTGAAATTGTGCATAAAAGCCTTACAAGATGTGCTCTGAAAGTATTGCAAAAGGTGGTGAAAAGATTGGATTGCCGTTCCTTTACTAGTCACTAGTCAGGCTCTTCGTTAGAAATGGGAGCAAACAAAATCAAACAGACCATGAGGTAAGATGCCAAGCTATGTTCAAGAGTCTCAGTAAAGAGTGTCTGGAAGTTTCTGGCTATTGACAGGCAAAGCATCTGAGTAATCAGCTCAGCCACTTGTGCAGCAAGCCCTCAGCATCCCTCCACACCATTGAGATTGCCACCAGCAGAACTGCAGCATTTCATCCATTATTCAGTAGCTGCTGCTAGCCCTCATTCACATAGATCACCTGGACATAAATAAGTAAAATGCCACATATACAAACCTATGATAGAGGAGAGTGATAAAAGCTAACGAGTAAGCAGGCTTCTTGCATCCTCTTGTACTATCGTCAGACTCTGACCATTTCACCAGAACCCATTAGGCATAGATCCAGATCTCAGACAATTTTTATTCAATTATATATCAGAGAAGCAATCTCACCTTTTTCAGCTAAAGTTCACCTGGACAAATGCCCCCTTCTCAACCTATTCCAATGAGTGTTTTTAGAATACTTAAATAGGCCAGCAACAATATCCAGAAAAAAAGTGTTTGCATAGAGTACAACATTCCACCCTACTACTACAGTAGTAGTATAGAATTACACAATCATTTAGGTTGGGAAAAACCTCTAAGATCATCTGGTTCAATCTTTAACCAAGCACTGCCAAGCCCACCATTAAACTCTGTCACTAAGCTCTAAATCTACATGTGTTTTGAAGACCTCCAGGGATAGTGACTCAACCACTTCCCCAGGCAGCCTGTTCCAATACCTCACAACCCTTGCAGTGAAGAAATTTTTCCTAATATCCAACTTAAACCTCCTCTGGAACAACTTGAGGCCATTTCCCCTCATCTTATCCCTTGGTGCTTGGGAGAAGAGACTGAACTCCACCTCTCTATAAGCTCCTTTCAGGTAGTTGCAGAGAGCAATAAGGCTGAGCCTCCTTTTCTCCAGACTAAACAACCCCAGCTCCCTCAGCCGCTCTTCACAGGACTTGTGCTCCAGGCCCTTCACCAGCTTTGTTGCCCTTCTCTGGACTTGCTCGAGCACCTCAATGTCCTTCATGTAGTGAGGGGCCCAAAGCTGAACACAGCACTCGAGGTGCAGCCTCACCAGAGCAGAGTACAGGGGGACAATCACTTCCCTAACCCTGCTTGCCACACTGTTTCTGATACAAGCCAGGATGCTGTTGGCCTTCTTGGCCACCTGAGCACACTGCTGGCTCCTATTCAGCTGGCTATCAACCAGCACCCCCAGGTCCATTTCCAAAGGGCAGCTTTCCAGCCACTATTCCCTCAGCCTGTAGCATTGCATGGGGAAACAGTAGATATAGATCCTGCTCAAGAGCCTTCCTTGTTAACCAAGGCAATAATCGCAGCTAAACTTTGTCATCCCCATTCCTGACCCACTGCCAGCATCTCAGCATTGTGCTGTGCCAGGCAGATAAAACGACTCTGCATTCTCACATGGCCTGCTAATCCAGGGAAAGTCTTCTGGATGCTACCCTACTCCAGAGAAAGACACTGCATAATGCTAACACATTCAGTTTGGTGCATTGCAAAGTTCTCACTTTCTCCCTTAGAATCAGTAGCACTACTGATCATGCTACTACTGGTCATGCTACTAGCCAAGCTATAGCCATATCCATGAAGTTCCTACCTGAAAAGAACAACAGAACAAATTAACCCTACCACCAACACAGCTAAACAAAAAAAGATGTGCACACTAGTTTGATTATATAACCGCATTCAAGCGTTACATTAATTAACCAAAAGGGAAACAAAATCTTAAGGGAAAAAAAGACATGCTATTTCTACCAGGAGATATAATTGTCATTTGACCACACAACATTATAAGAAAAAAAAAGTGGTCAGGAGTACTCTTAAACAAGCTTCTTTATTGTACATTGTGTAAGCAATTGCAAAGTAGCTTAGGTACCAAAGGCTTTTGAAAAAGAATTCTAGAGCACAAAGTAAATGATAAATGTTATTTACTGGGTTTTGGACATCTCAAAACCTTATGACCAGAATTGATTTATTTATGCAGAAAGTAGCATGCTTAAGGTATATATACTTTCATTTCTCACAGCACATAATAGAGCAGCAAATATTCAACCACTCCTAGAGTGCTGATGATGCTCTTAGTCATACACACATTTTTTACAGTACAAATTGTCAGTACTTCTTTAAGGCACTCCAGGAAATTAAAGCATTTTTGAGTTCTACATAAGAGCAAGGAGTTTCTAAGGCAACAAAATAAAAGTAGGGTATTTCAGAAATTATTAGTTCAGCAAAACTGATCCAGGTACTTAAAAAAAAAAAAAAAAAAAAAAAGTTCATTACACCATAGGGAAGTCAAGAAGAACCTTTACTCAAACTATAAAGCCAGGCTCACTTATCTAATTTTCAGCTTACTGTAAAGCAATGGAGATTTTTAAGAAGCAGCTTATAGCTAGGCTATACACGTAGACACATTTGTATTGAGAAAAGTAATTTCAGACTTGATAGAGTGTACAAGTATGTCCGAGGACCACTACTTCCCTCTAATACTAGCAATCTGGATAATATATTCTTCAAAAATCAGCAGTAGATTTAAATGTTTTTTTCCTTTCAGAAACAGAGCATGCTGCTGGATGTTCACCTTCACCTTGGCTGCTTTCCATTAGCATTTCCCTCCTAAACCAAGAGATTCCCTTCAAATTATTTGATTGTGGATGCATTTTCTATGAAGCCTTCAAAATAACACCTGTCTTACCTTCAGACAAATTCTCCAGAGGATGAGTTTATCTCTGAGTTCTGCTTACCCGTGAATGCTTTGATCACACTGATTGAGTTGATGACTTTGGACCTAGAAGTTTGTTACCCATCATATAAGAGAGAGAGACTTCCTACTCAAATCTAAGAGGAGGTTACCTGGAGGTCAGCAGAGCCCTGGAAAGGACACAGCTTATGTCTGCCCAGCACCTACTTCAGCTTCCCTCCATCCATCAGGACATAACACAGCAGGAAGTTCAGCCCACAGGCCAAGTCAAAACACCTCCCAAACACAAAGCCTAAGTGAGGATCACCAGGAACATGACTTCCCTATCAGCACGCAATCCCACAGGGGAGGCTTTTCTCCCAGGCTGCAGGAGGTGCTCAATAAAGAACCACCATAATCAGTTGCCTAGCAAAGGCTCAGCTGGAGAGTCCCCATATTTTTCCTTCAGGATCACCCATTACATAGCTTCACCTGGCTGCTCCTTCAGCTTCTGCCGAACTCTTGCCATCAGCATCTTCATCTCCCCTTTAGAGCTCTTCCAGGAGCAAATGGTTCTCTCATCCCTGCCTTACACCTTCTTTCGGGGGGGGGGGGAAGCCCCAAGTTTTATCTCTCCCACTTCTTCTCTCTTGTTACAGCTGCCTTCCTTAACTGTACAAGACTCATGGACTCCTACCAAGCTTTTTAATTACCACCCTCTTTTTACCCTATAGGTCTTTCACAGCCTATTCTCATGGCAAAACTGCACAGTCTGCTCTGAGCCTGCGGCATGTGCAAGAAGATGCTAGCCTGGAATTTGCTCTTCCTCTTGAAAATTTGGGTCCATGTCATAGACAAAAGAAAACATAGTTGGCTGTTTTTAAATATAGCAGGTAAAGATCATAGAAGTACAAGTCAACATAAAAAACATTGGCTACAGTGGGCAATGTGGCAGCTAGACTGCATGCATCTTCAAGCATGTTAGAAGACATAATATTTAGTTCTGGGTAGTATCTGCCAAACCCTACTCTCCTTCAGGAGCAACACAGTTTCAGCCAATGCTGTCCTGGACGGAAGAATAGATTAGCAGTGCTGCTGAATCTCAAACTGCCCCAGGAACTTGTTCTGGTTTTGCGCTGGATTGGCCAAGGTACAAGAGACTTCCAGACACGCAGACAGGAATCCACCAGGAATAATCTCCTCAGCTTGTAGCTTTCACTACCTGTTTGCATAACGTTTCTGCTGCTGAGAATGGAAGAAACCACAGGTGATCAGAAATCCTGCCATAATGAGGCAGCTCTACAAAAGCCAGTAGGATGGTACCAGAATTAAATTACTGTAGAATTTAACTCACTGACACATTTTCATGTGCCTTTCTGGTTATCATAACCAAACTCTTGCTCTGGTGTTTCTAGAGACTGAGGTCACTGGATTTTACAAAAACATTAAAAATAGAAAACAAAAACACCCTGGTTGCAATTTCTGCTCCAGAAACCCTTTATCCTAAGTTGTAGTGATGTCTTCTTTACTTTAAGAAGAAATTTTATGAGTCATAATTAGGGTGATATGTACTCCCTAAATGCTTTAAAGTTTCCAGAATTAATTCTGTTTCAGCTAATGTTAAATACTCAAAGGCTTCCCATGAAAAAGCACTTGCTATTACCAAAAAAAAAAAAAAAAAAGGCAACAAAAAACAAAACAACATTTCAAAGAAGAAAGCAGGAAACAAAGAAACACAAGAAACAAGCTGGCTTAGTGTACTGATTCCAGGTTTGCTTGTTTGCTTTTGTGGAAATAAACACTTCAAGCTAAAATGAGACTTTGGCAGCAGCCCTCTGTATCTGCAATCCTTCACCCCTTTGGAGATTATTGCAACCTACCACCTCTTCCATCACTGCCCAACCTTGAGCCTGGGTCCTCTGCACTGCTTCCTGGCTGCCTGACGAAAGGATGAGATATGGCAGGGGAACCAGGGCAAGGACCAGTGCCTGAGAAATGCCTGCCTGCCAGAGAACTGGAACAATCGCTGCACAGGCAGATGCATGTCAAGACTTGCAAAGACAGAATAAAAACAAGCTGGAAGTTAGTTTGTCCTAAGCATCTGTGTACGCGCTGCAAAGCTTTCATTCATCCTGGGGTAAAAGCTGTGGGTCTGTTTCTCATTCCAGAGGAATTAGCGGTCTTACTTCTCCTGTGAGTCAGTTTGCTCTGCCAGGACACAACCGGCGTAGGAAATGGCACAGATCTACCTGCTCAAACGTCCCTGAAATAGTTCCTCTGCAGCTTGGCAGGCTCCTTTCCCAGGAACACCCACTGAGTATCTGCTTATACTCTGTCACAGGGTCAGGAAAACAATGGTATGAAATGTCAGACAGAGCTTGTCAAGGCTCGTCAGCTTGGGAAGGGTTTCACTGATTCTCTTGGGCATCAGCACTGCACCTGGTAGAGGCTAGTTTAAGTGGTGGAAGCATCAGCAGGGAAAAGGGGAGATGAGGTATTTGCCATCATTATCGCCTGAAGAAAACTCTCCAAATAGCTGACACTTTCACAGCTTGGCTGTGGGGAAAACACCAGATTTCTTACCTTGACAGAAGTCAAATAGGAAAACTGTATTAAGAGGAAACCCACACAGAAAGATAAGGAGAGACATGCGTGTCTCGTGAAGAGCACAACCTCCCAAAATGCCATCTTTGCAGGAGTCAATTGGCTCATTGTGGTCATCTGATGGCAGTTTAGTCTCCATTT
The DNA here is from genome assembly GCF_011077185.1 of Oxyura jamaicensis. Taxonomy (NCBI): domain Eukaryota; kingdom Metazoa; phylum Chordata; class Aves; order Anseriformes; family Anatidae; genus Oxyura; species Oxyura jamaicensis. Next base: position 81,464,940 of record NC_048894.1, read on the forward strand.
GGTTCTTCCTGGACACTTTTCCATAACATCACATGGCAGCTGGCACTAATTGGCACCTTGGTCAGTCAGCAAAGAAGCAGTGAATAGGGATGTGAAGAAGCAGGGCAGTTTCCAGCTGGAAGGAAGCCAGTGCTGCTTTATCCCAGGAGCAGGTCCACTGGATTTAATTGGACTCTACATTTTAGACAATACTTGATAAAAAAAAATAAAAAAATGCAGAGGCTGATTTCTAGTACTACCTGTACTGACATGGTACTCAAGCTTAACTTTTAAAGCATCAGAGAGTAACACTGCTGATTTACCCACCATGGATAAATTTCCTTTGTGAAGTACAAGGCAGGCAGCTAATTAGAAAGACAAGAAATGATTCGTACTATGGAAGTACTTTTTTTTTTTTTTTTGTATTACCAAAATGACAAGAAGATACATAACTAAGGAAAGACACCCGATTTGAACATAGCCTTCAGTTTTATTTTTCCAAGAAGTTATTAATAACATATGAAGGCTAAAAAGAGATTTGAAAATAAGGATTTAAAGTACACCATACTCTCTCTACTATGGTAAGTCAAGACATGGTACAGGTACAGGAGCCAAAGGGCAAAAAATTAGAAAGCAATATGGGTGTATTTTAGGAAGAAATTAGCTTGACATTCAGGAAAGCAAAGGAGGAGCTAGGGCTCCACCAAAACACTGATCACTCACCCTATAACACTGGTCTCTGCATATTGTAAATTCTCTTTCCCATGTCTTAGACTATATCCTGCATCACTTATTGCTTAATGAATCCCTGAGGGGTTTAGATATTTAATATTGCAACATGAAAAGATGTCTTAGACACAAAAAATTAAAGCAATAGTGCCTAGGTTTTAACTGAAGAATTAATCACAGCAGGACAGATTCCCTCTGGAAGCAGAGTTCTGCTCATTGCAGGAAAAAAGGGACAACACCTTCAGATTCAAGGGAAAGCTCAGCCCAAGCCTAGAAAGAGCAGAGGCAGTCCAGGGAGTGCTCTGATTTATGCTGTTGGCCCAAATTCCTGCAAGGCCACCGTGGGCAGAGGATCAATCATGCCCACGCCATTCCCTGACTCACAGCAACAAAGCAAAAGTGAGAAATGGATCCAGGAGTTTGCCAGAAGAAATTTCCAGGCTAGCAGGCGATTTACCACCACCAGTCACTTGTAACTGAAACCTTGCCCATGATCTACATGAGGAGGGAACTGGCCTCTGCGTTGGACAGAGATATAGCTGTGTTGGCAAGTGCTCCTAGAGCAGGCACAGCAGCAGAGTAGCTTTGCTGGTAGGCTTTGCCTCGGTTCTGCTGGTGGAATGAGCCAAACTGACAGCAAGGGGCCACTTTGGGGGCTTCTGCCAACAATAAAATGTCGATAAATAGAAAAATAAATAAATAAATAAATAAATAAATAAAAAGTTGCCTCCTTACATACTGCTTTTGTGCATGTTAGAACAGCTCTAAGCACCACAAGCGGGCAAGAGCTTGGTGGGCAATACAAGTTTGCCCTGAAGAGAAAGGCACCACGCTACCTTAGTAAGAGCTGAACCTCCATGAGGCCTGTTTGGACTGCACGAGTGGGGCCTGAGAGGACACAAAGGAGTCATAACGATGTCTCTCTGCCAGGAGGGGTCCACCTGCCTGGGGCAGCAGTGACACCGCCACGGACAGCTCCCGTGTTCTGGGCGGCTTCAGATTTGGCATGCATAGGTTCACAGTCAAGATACAAATGATATCACTATCTGATTTTCTTTGGCTTCCTGAAGAAGTACACATTTAAAAAGCATTACAATGAGGGCCTATCACACCATGGTTTGTCTGAAATTGTTATCTCTAAAGCGTATGTCACAATGTCAGGGTGGAAATAAATTTAGCAGCACTTCACTGTCAGCAGAACAGGGCACCACCTAAGAATGTGAACAAAAAGCAGATAAGAAAAAACTTACCAGGAGGGAGCAGGGGAAATGTTGTAATAGCAGCATGCAAAGCTTTGGGAATGGTAAGCTTGCCTGGCATTCCCATAGGACAATGCGGAACAGTTCACACACAGGGCAAGGGGCATCTCCACACATCACAGCTATTAGCTTGAGGACCTTAACTCCACAAGGTGTGTCAGGCTATCTTTGACTATAAAGATAGTCATCAATAATTATAGAAGATGAGCAGGCACCGCCTGTTTCTCTTAAGCCCCACAGTGGGCTGGATCTCAGATCAGTTTCCATCAGTCAAACCAGAATCAGATGACATCTTTGATTTACACCATCTGTTGCACAGAGCTCAATCTGCCTCACCAGCTCTGAAAGTATAATGACAATACCTGAAGTTCAAAGCCTTTTTAATGGAAGTGTATAAAAGAAAGCAGTAGTCAAATTTCATCAAAGCATCCGGCGGAGCAGATATTTCACTCCTGCCTGTGGACACAAGCAAATAATAATGCTCGCATTTCACTAATAACTACCAGCTGGCCCCCACCACCTGGTCACACTACCTAGGACAAAGATGCAGGGCATCTCCACAGCATCAGGCAGCTGCTCCATCTACTGGATTAAACCCTCAGCTAAAGCAGCTCAGCTCTACCCACACATTCTGAACACAGGCCCTGGTGTCAGTCCATGAATCACAACTATGAATAATATTAAGTAAGCCCCGGGGAGGTCATGAGTACTACAGAGGTCTCAGCGTTGCGGGCAAGTTTAGTCATTTGAAGGGGGAATAAGGAGGAAAAATGGTAAGGCCACGAGCAGGCTGGCTGGCCGCCAGTTATTCTCGGTTCAGCCGGGCACTTGAAAGCTAATTTGGGAAATAATGTGACTGAAGTCAAACTGCAAGCGAAGTTCCTTAAAACACAAACAAATTAGCATCGATGCAACTGTTTCTAGGTTTCTAGGGTACGCAGAATGTCAAGTGACTGATGATGCATGCGGAAAGCCCTACAACAAAGGAGATCAGTATTGCTGAAATAGGGCAGGCACATCATGGAGTTGTGCTTTAGACAGAGATGAACGCTAGCACGCTCAGTCTTCCACATGGATAGACACAGTCACCCAGAAGGGAAAAGGTGTTTTTTTCCCCCTCCCCTGTATTCCTCTGCAACTTGTGCAGTCATTTTACAAGACCAAGCTAAAGGCCATCAGGGTGAAATAGGATTTTTTTTTTCCCCCCCACTCATTTCGCACAGCTCTAAATCGCTGTCCAAAGATGTAAAATAAAATGCTTTAGCCTTAACTGTCCTTAAAAATAATAAGTTTCAGGATAAGATGGACAGAGTCCTTTCTTTAAAATGACCAACATACTTGGGCAGTGGGTGGGATAATTCAGATGATGTGTATGTGTTTTCATTTGTGTCTTTTCCTCTCAGGACAGATCACATTTCTTCCTATAAAACCTCAAAAGCCCAATGTGATAGGAACAGTGGTTGGGACAAGACAGACTAATAATGAAAGTGCTGTCAGAGTAAAATGCATCTGAGTCATAACTTCTTCATCAGTTGAGGCAAGCTCCTCTATCAAAAAGATTATGTAGATCACACTAATGTGTACAAAGGTTATTGAGTTAATATCACAGTTGTGAAAACAATCTTATTGAGGAAAGATCTTGTTTTGGGAACAGATCAACAGATTCACGTTATTCCCTGTTGTGATGGAAAAGCTTTGTGTGATGCCATGTTAGCTGTCAATTCCCTATCTGAGATGGTTATTATGTTTTAAGTACAATGCCAGTATCACCGCAAGATCACTTAGCATCCTGAGACAGAAGGTTCTGCATAACCTTAAAGTACCACTATTCTTAAATGATTTACAGCACCTGCAAAAAAACCATAATCTTTATCCACTACAATACTTTTCATACCATGAGAGATGTCACTAGAAGGAATCCTCAGAGCATGGAAAAAAAAAGGGCTGGTCTTCCTAAAACTGGAATTATCTTTTGGATCCTAGATGTCTGTTTTTTTTGTTGTTGTTGTTGTTGTTTTTTTGTTTGTTTGTTTGTTTTTTGTTTTGTTTTGTTTTGTTTTGTTTTTTTCCTTCTCATCTGCTACTTTGGTGGGACCTACTGAGGACCTAGTTCTTATCCTCATTTATGCTGTTTGGGTCAGAATCTGGCATAACGGACTAAACATAGGGGTAGGTCTTTCCTCCCAGATGTCTGCTCTGGTGATTTGAAAACACAAGAGCTCACCAGCCCCAGGGGAGCCTGTGTTGGCCATGTCAATACCCTCATTCCTAACTCCTGAATCATGGTGGGAGCAATGAGATTAGCCAAACGGACCAGAGATGATTCATACAGCTCTTGTACCTGCAGGGGCACATACCCATGCACCATTTTCCCCAACCTTTGTCCTTCTGCTCCCTTTTTCTCTCTTGTTTTTAAGATTTCCTTCTTGTGTCTGGTCCGAGCAGACTGCAGGTGCTGGCCCTCCACATACAGCTGTGGGTCTCTGGGCTGTCTCACAACACATTATAATCGATGACTAAGAACCTTGCAGTAGCATAGCCTTTTCCTTGCTAGGGAAAACTCTCTCCTCTCTTAACAGTGAGTAGTTTGGAGCACTACTCAGCCACAAATCCAAGTCAAGCCAAGCAGATTTTACTCCTACTGCCTCAATGATTGACAGAGATGCCTCTCAGAAGATATTTGAGAGGCAGCTACTTCAAAACACAAAGGTGACACATGCACAGAGCTTTTTTGACATAAATAAGATGTCATTACAATCCTTTGTTCCATGCAATGATAAATACCACTTAAGATTATTAACTTTGCAGTATCACCATCGGTACAGGAGAAAATCCAGGGCGTTTCCACAAAAAACAGGATGCACTGTCAGTATTCTGCAGCCAGGGATTGCTTTGTTTCTGCTGGATTTCCTAATTAAAGTAAGGAGAAGATAAAGGACTTTCCTTTGAGGCTTGCAAGCTCCTAATGAGCGTTGCAGAGAGAGATAGAGTCTGCTGCCTTTCATGAACAAACAGTCTCTGTCTGTGCAATGTGTACACAGCTCAGTGAATTTACTGAGAGTGAGCTGGGAATACATCACACTGCTTCCCACCCAATGCACTAACTCCTCGAACTGAAGCCCACCCTACCACATAGTAATTTAGGAAGAAGGGCCAGGCCAATGTGCTGTGGTTATAAGAGAGGCATTTTCACTTACTGTAGGTGAAATTAATATTGCTCACTGAGAGCAACTTTTTAAAAAAAAAGAAGAAAGAAAACACTGCCAAACATAAGCCAGAAAGCTCCCAAACCCTCACAGCACAGGCAGAATGAGGGCAAGTTACCCTGACTGTCACTCCTTCCTTGACCTAGGAGAAATTAATCTTTATGCCCAATACATCATCAAGCTCTTTGCTGACAGGGCTGCCAAAGGTGCCAGTAGTGCTAATCACTGCATGGTATGGATGTCTAACAATCTAGAAGAGCTCTCAGCATTTTGTGCTAGCTGAGGAGACAGCTGGTGCTTTGAAGTGCAATCCTGAGGTGCAGGAACCCAATGTGCTGCGTTTTGGGCGCTGCCACACTGAGCTGGGCACAAGCAGACTGAGGGTGGGTGCAGTCCCATGGCCAGGCTTGTGAGCTTGTATCAGGGAGCAGGCTGGGATGTTCTCTGCAGACAGATGTTGTGCCCCCATTAAACCACACCTTGTTTGCACTTGCATACATTAGTGAACAGCTGTTCCCTCTGCCATTAACATTCAAGACAATGTTGTGAAACAAATGCATCTGGGCACCTAAGAAAATGTTATCTGAGCTATTGTCTCCAAAGATGCTACAAGTTATGCAACCTGTGCTCTCATTATCACCATCTTAAAGCATTTGCTTGTGTCTTCTGTCTTACCACAGCCCTCCTCGAAATGTTATCAACTTTGAGAAAACATCACTATGCGTGCGTGGCACAACCCTCACGATCTCAGATAGGGACAGGGGAGTAGGACATACCCAGGCTGCTATTCCTTAAGCTAGGATTTTAAAATCATTAATGCTGAGCCTATGCCCAGTGAAAGTCTGATCCAGATTAGACACACTCACACATTTGTCAGAAGGACATAGTGCACACAGCATGAAATTCTTACACATTATTCTTACACATATAGCTAGACCAGAAGCATCCATCCAGGTGGTGAAGATAAACAATAATTGATCTACCAGAGCCTGCTGAAAAATAAGTGATGCACTGACATGTTTTCAAGAAATCTGAAGTGACAGGAAGTAATTATACTGTACTGGCAGTTTGTCTCGGGTGGTTGTAACATTTTTGATCCGGTATAAGGAATATCTTTGGGTCTTCCCAGTGACAGCAGAGGAAATGATGGCCTGCCGAGGCACAGACACAGCTCTCCTAGCAAAGCAGATCCAGGTATAAGCACAGGTCTCTGATGCTTCTCCCCAGGTACCGGCTTGCAACCCTCCCCAATTCGCCACAAAACCTCCCAGCCTCAAGGACTGGTTTACAGAAAATAGTTCCCACCAGTTTACCTACAATCTGTTATTAAACTGATTCAGTTAATCCTTCAGAGACTCCCTTGGGGACACAGATTAGTTTATAGCAGTTATGACTTAGAGCAATTTACCTTTCAGTTGGTAAGTTAATTGTGATATCAATTTATAACTTAGCTTGATAGTTAGCTTGAAACTAAGACATCGGCTATCAGTCAACATACTGTGTTTCCAATTGTGCTTTCAGGTGATGTTTTCAGCAATTGATTATGGTTAAGTCAGTTAAATTATTTGTGCAGGTCAGCCCCAAATCCCCTGTCCCAGTTACATGCTCTTTGCTTTCAAGCATTGGGCAACATGCAAGTGAATGACCCGCCTGTCCTCTGGGAACAAACAGGTAGCACAAACAGGGCTCGACCTGTTTTTAAACAACAGGCAGGAAACACTGAGGAATCAGAGAGGAACGGCATCAATGAAACATTTGACTTACAGGCTTTCCTTCCAGTCCACAGCTCCTCAGAGACCCCCAGCTTTAGGCAGAGCATTAGCAAGCACTGGGTTTCACGTGCGTACTGTGCTCATCCCAGCCACTAATTATTGCCTTATCTGCGTAGTGCAACTATCCCCTAGGACAAGGCTATTAGTTGCTCTTAGGATACACAAACAGGCTCATGTTTTCAAAAGCTTGGAGCAGGCAATGCTGAAAATGTCTGGAAACAAAAGAGGTTCAACTAGAAGCAGGTTCTCCTATAACAGTGATTGTCCCAAGGGGGTTTTTGATCTGAAGGTGCTGCTCAGGAGAATTAGGTATGAAAACTAAGTATATCAGTAGAATTAAGTTAATAAAATGAAATAACATTAATGAAATATTTGTTCATATTTCTGGGATGGGAAAGGAACAGCAGGGAGGAGAGCTTCTATGCCATCACTCCAAAAATAAGAGGCATTTAAGAGCCCTGCTTGTTTTTATCCGACAATGACCTGCTGCAGACTCAGCAGGTGATGCACTGGCAGCCCATTTTGGGGGGCGAAGGTGCCCCAGGCCATGCAGACCCCACTGGAGTGCCTGGGCCCTGGCTGCTGCAGGGCAGTGGGATCACCACTTACACCCCACAGCTGCAGCTAGGACACAGGGCAAAGAGCCAAGCAGCTTTTGGAGCAGCTTTGCCTTACAGCCCTGTTCCTCCCTAGTTCAGGCAGGAAGCGAGGACAAGGTGATTAGAGCAGACAGAGACAGGGCAGGGCTGCAGAGCACAGCACTGCACCATGCACTGAAGTCCTCGCTTTTGTTTTGGCTTCATTTCTTCTCAGAGAAGAAGTTAGCTTCTCTTTTCTTTGGTTTGACATCTTCCCAGTGTTTTTTGAACAGGCTGTGTCATCTGAGCAAAGGTCATCAGCTTCACTGGTGGTTTTTACCTACCAGTGCATTCGTACTGCTTGACATGGCAGTTTCAAGAGAACAACTGATATGAACCTATTAGTTTTTTTTTTTTTTTTTAAAAAAAAAAAAAAAGCTTTTGGTATGCTTCTCAATAGCAATAAGCAGTCTATAAAATAGGAAAACATCCTTATAATCTACCCACACAGTGCCAGCCTGTGTTGCTGAAGCCTGTGTTTCTTCTTCCTGATCTGGTTCAAGGCAGCAAAGAGGGAACTGCCTGGACAAAACCCCCTCCTTTCTCAGGCCACCCACTCCTGCATGGCACTCAGCATCTCTACATGGTCACATTCACTGTAATGCTGGAGGCCTGAGGGATGGTCCTAAGCCCATCCATATTGGCCATCAAATGGATCTCAAAGTCAATTCAGACAGAGAAGCAAAGCTTCCCTTCTTCAAATTCATCCAGCAGCATTTCAGTAGGAGCATGTGAGATGTCTCAAGGCTGGGGCTGGACTTGTTTTCAAGCTTTGCAACCATTTCTTTCATCCATGACTTGTCGGAGGACGAATACTCAAACAATCCCCACAAGTGAGCCTCCATACTCTTGCTCTCTAATTACACCCACAGCATTCCCTTTTGCATCCAAGCCCTCCCACATCCTTAAGCAAACACGCTGACACCCAGGCAAGCCTTACGCGGCACTGTGGAGAAATCCCTCACCATGCTGAGCTTCTCTGCTGCGGCCAAAATCTGCCGGGCACGTCTCAGTGCCACAGCCCCACTCAGGGGGCTAATATTAGGGCTATTTACTCTGCTGGTACAAAATTATTAAACCAGTGGCAGATGAACCTCAGCTTTGCTGTCTCTATCACGCCCTTTGCTCACCCTGAATGCCTGGGGAGGCTGCTGTCACCAGGCATGCACCACCATGCTAGTTTTTCTGAGAGAGGGAACATCTCAGCTCCCTCCCACCCACTGTACTCATGTGAGCGACGTACCCCAAATAAACTGGATGGAAGGGAGAATAGGTGATCCTGGTGCAAGGTATTTGTGCACACTTATATAGTAGAGCAAGCAACTCTGTGCTGAACTTGATGGTGCAAATCACTTTAATGCAGCACAGGAAGAAGGAGAACAGGGCATTTTTCTCCATGCAAAGGGGCTGGTAGAAGAGCTGTTTGCAAGGACTTGGTGCTCAGGTCCCCAGAGGAAAGCCACCAAGCAGGGCTAGTGAGACTCTCGGTGGTTTTCCACTGGAGACAGACAACATTTTTCCTGAAACACCGTCAGAGCATCTGACCAGCTTTGAGCAATTCTTGCAGCCTAGCCCACGAGACCATGATTTACAGAGTCTTATCTTTACCTCTTGAACAAATAGCAAGAGGCAGTCCCTGAGCAGTTCGGTATCCTGCTGGGTTTCTTGGTATACACATTTGTTAGGTACAAAGAATACAAAGCATCAGGGAAAGCAGCAAGCATCAAAAACCGCTTCCTGAGGCTCTAAAATGGAGACAGAACAACTGACACTACTGGAAGGGTATTTCACAGTGGGGCAGCAGGGCTGGAGGGTGCAGGTAATGCTGAGCTGTGTGGGACAAGGCACAGGACACAGTGCAGTGGCTCCCCTCAAGGCACGGTGCTTTGAGCTGTGCTCTCAGGGTATTGCCCACCGCAGCACCCTATTAGCAGCACCACGGGATTACTAAAACACCATTTCAGGCCCAGTGGCCTTTCACACAATGGTTGGTTTCTGTCATGAAGAGAGGTGGCCTTGGTTTCCAACCCTTTAAAAATATTGACCACTAACAATCCAAAACCAGCACATGTGATGGGTTTTCCAGTTCAGAAGATCCTAGTTTACTGTATTAAAGATTCAAAAAGTGCAAACAAAGGGAAAATGGCTATTATAGTTACAGCCTCATAAGCTTGCAAGAGGCTTGGTTCTGGGTCTGTTTTCTTCTGTCAAAGAAGTTGATGCCTTTAACCCAAAGAAGAAAACATTATTCCTTATCCAAAGAAAGTCTCAGCTGCCACCCAGTGGAGTTAGCAATCTCTGCATTATACCAGTGGCTCCTATTGCTACCTCCTCACTCCTCCCAGGCTACAAAGTTTTACTGCCCAACAGTAAGGCTTGGCTTGTTTGCGGTACTGCTTGCCTAGAGATTGTTTAGCACAATGAAGTATCACCACTTCCATTTATCACAGGGGAAACTGAGGCATGAGAGCCAAACGGTCTCCCCAGTCACACTGCGGGCCAGGAAGAGAGCTAAGGCTAGACCATGCCTCTCCCTAAAGGATATCCTAAACACAGGTGGATGCTGAGCCAGAAGAGGATCCTACTACATCAGAGTTTGAAGCCGAGGCGACATTGCAGAGCAAGGGGAGAGATAGGTACACAGTGGGGTTTGGAAATGGGGTTAAGGTTCTCACTTAACTCAGGCCACTAGCTGAGCAAATTATCTTAGTGGTCTTCTGCATTTTCTTGTAAGGAAGACAAGCAAGCAGTCTGGTTTAAGACGTGCCTGCAGGGATGTTGCCAGCTGTCACCAGTTATTTTTCACTCTAGGAGAGCATGCGCCATTACTGCAAGAAAGATTTTGACATATGGTAGGCTCTAGAGGGGAAAGACAGAGCTGTCTGTACAGCTGGCAGTGCAGTTCTCTGCAATAAGTGGGGAGCCAGAAAGTCTGAGGTACGAAGAGTGAAGAGGAAGTGCTGTACAGAGCCATGCACAGCCCTAATGAAAATGTGAGCAGAAACTGTCCTCGCACCAGGCTTTGACCACTTTATGTGCAATGGGAACATGACCTACCTCTTACAGGGGGCCTCAAATCCAACAGCCCCTCCTCTGTCCACACATGGCACAAACTTTAAGCCTCTATGAGCCTTTTCAGTGAAAGAAAAAGAGAATAGCTGGAATATTTCTTCTCCATCCTACACAAGTGCGTTTCTGAGCTGCAGCCCTGTGCATAGCAGGGACAAGACCCAGTAAATGCCATGCACAGGGATAGGTGGAAGGATCCTAGAAATTGGCAGTGGCAGCACAAGGAGCATTTATTTCTGGAGACAGTGTGCATGCGTGCACATGTGTATATATGTTGCTTGGATGATGAAGGATGTCAGATTCATGGGAGACCCAGATTCTGACAAAGGTGGCTCTCAGCTATTTGCAAAGCTTGACCTCCTCTGACCTAAAGTACAATGGCAGATACATATAAGCAGGTTATTTCTCAGAAGAGGAACACTTTGTGCCTTCTGCTATCCTCCCAAACAGCATTCAGCAAACAATCATTAGTAAGAAGTACATAGCTTTTCTAGAAGCCTACACCTTCCTTGAATAGCTGGGTTTGAAAGGTGCATCTCCACAGCCTCACCCAGAGGTCCAGATAGCTCAAACACAGCACAGCAACCTGTGGGATTTTAGGGGTTTAAGGCAGAATGCCCAGCAGCCAGCAGTTCAGGCTATTAAGTCAAATGGGAGCTTCATCTTTCAACCCACTTTCTAGTTTGCTGACCCTTAATTCCCCTTAAGAGAAACAATGCAGTAGATACTGAACAGGATATGAACACATACACTCAGCTGTTTGTGAAGGCCCACTGTTTTTTTTTTGTTGTTTGTTTTTGTTTGTTTGTTTTTTGGCAATTTCACTCTCCTATTGAAATTTCACAACACTGGAAGCCCACTTCAAACCAAAAGCCAACAGTGACCCAAAACAACAGAGTAATCCCAGATGTAGCAGAATTCTCTATTTGAGGTCATCATCAAGTAACCCCCAAAATCTCCTTTGTTAGACTTACCAAACAATTTCAGAGAAATGTTATCAAGCTTTATATTTTAAAGATGGAAGTGACCTACTTAGCTTCTCATCTTACCTATGGAAGAATAGGCACTTTCTGCTGCTGTGTGAGGGGATTTTAAAACAGTTTCCATAGAAAACCTCCCTGAATAGTGTTTACAGTAGCAGCAAGCCTCCCCTGGCATTATCTACTTAACCTCATGCACTGCTGCATCAAATCCACAACTGGTGCAAATAACCGGCTGATCAGTTGCGCTAGTCAGGGGATAAATGATGTTGATTAGCAAGGAGAAAGAGATCTGCCATTAGAAATCCAGATAGTCTCACACAGCCAGATCTAGGCACAGACAATTTCAAGCAGAGCAACTACATGAAAGTCCCAAGATCAGTGGAGGAAAAGAAATAAATGTGTAAACAGAAGCCTTATTTACCAGGCTAATTTTGTTATTAAATCAGTTGCTCTGGATGCACAGAAAATTAAATCTGAAGGATGTACTTTGCCAGGCAATTGCATCATGATGGACACCATGACCAGGCACACGGGCTGCCAAATCTTCCATCTAGCGCCATATGAGACAGAGTGAGGCTTATTCCCTTTCTAAACAGGCCTTGATGGGTAAGATACCATCATACTCTGAATAGGCAGTCACAGCAGACCATAAGTACTTAGTGCCATCTGCCTCTCCCTTGGGAATGTGCATCTTTGGCTATCCAATTGCGCTTCCATGTGCAACTTCTCCCTGAGCTTATGGAACAACTTTTGTACCTCTCAGTATCCAAAGTGCACTGATATGCCCACACGTCAAAGCTTTGCATATCGAAATTGATGCTGCCCTGGCTTTCCTGGCATGCTTCACCCCCTTGTTTTTTTTGAGAAAGAAAAGTACACTGCAGTCTTGAAGTCTAAAGCATCAGATGCCCACAGTTATTCCAAGGAGACACTTCATGACTATCCCACAAAGTAAATCACACTTACTTGCTTGGCAAAGCATACCACCCTGAATGCACAAGCACAGTCTGTAAATGAATGTTAGAAAGCAAAGCAGAGGAGAACTGCAATCATCCAGCCTTCCCCAGCCACTTAGAACCTCCTTACACTATGTTTCCCTTCAAGAAGGCAGGTTTCACTTGACCCAAGAAATACATGCCATCAAATCCGTACAGCACGAAGGGATACCTCGTTTAGCTTGGCAGTGCTGGAAGCAGTTGCTGTAGCACACATTTACAAGCTGGGTGAACTGAGGGACCAAGAGGCTTCGAACCAACTCCTTCTCCATCCCCAGGCTGCTGCATGGGGCACTGGACTGCATTAAGGGCATCCACTTTAAGAGCTTTTCTTTAGGACCCTATGGGCTGGCCTGCTCCATGCAGCAAATAGCACATACTACACAGGCCTCAGAGACTCCTCTCCATCTATCCTGTTGCTCATGACAAGCATCCTGACAAGCTCCTTACCCTGGTGCTTGTTGAGGGTCCTCCGAACACAGTCAAAAAAGTTCAGGGTTAATGAAGAGAAGGAGCGTGGGGTTCCCAAAATAACATCCTGTAACATCGTTAAAATGAGATGACTTGAAGTCTCAGGCAATTACAGCTTCAGAGTGCTGTTAGCCAGAAAGTTCAGCTATACACCGACATTACAGCCTTATTTCTGTTCTGCGTTAACCACATTGTAATGTAAATACAAATGTAGGTCTTCTCTAGGACTTTTTCCTTTCTTTCTAGGAAAATATATATTATATATTGTCAGTTACTTCATGATCTAAGCATATCTTTTGTTTTACAAGCCATGAGAGACAAGGTTTTTTATTTTCAACATTTTTCTCATGATCTACAAACATGTCAAAAAGACAAAAGAAAGTTCACGTACCTTAGTGTACCATTCAGCTGTTCCTAGCACAAGCTATACACACTGATATTTGAATTAAAATTATAGGTAATGTTGGTAAAAGATTTTGTAAATGTATTTAAGGCAACCAAATAATTACACATAATACGCTCTTCAAGTAAATATAGCTTATCTTCAAGCAAGATACTGCAAGTGTTTCACTGTCTCCATGAAAATTACCCCATTGAGTACATTCACTCTTCCCCACTGATTAGGTGGGGATTTGAGGTGTCTAGCTTTGGTCCTCTCCAATATCTTCTTGTTAGGCATCCAAAAACAGGCAGCTTAATACGTTCAGTATGAGTCCAGCTTCTCTGCAGTCAGAGGAGGTACCCATGGGCTGGAAAATGCATCTCAGCTTTGCCAATGCACAGAAGACCCAGCTGTGCTGCTTCAAAGGCTGCAACAGCAGGCGTCCCGATGGAGGCTGGCTGCTAGGTGCAGACCATGTCACTGTGGACATGGTCTATGAGGAATTTAATTCTGAGTGGAGCCTTGTTCAAAAAACATCTGGACAGAAGTCTGTGAGGATTTGCCTGCCCCTCCTTCTATCGTTAACCTGTTGGTCAGTAGGGAACAGCAAATGAGAGCAGTTAAAATGCAAGAGACAGTTGGGAAAGGATTTAGAAAACTCAGAAGTGGGTACCAGGAAATGATAGTTTGTGCTTGTTCACAACAATATTTTGTTTAGTACAGAAGAGTCATTCTAAGATAAAGAAAAGCAGAGTTACTCTCTGGAAGCTTTTATTCCAGATAATGCTTCAGTCCTTTGAAGTTATGATATCCTGGCCATGAAGAAGGATTGCTTTGTATCAGATTCTGTACAACAAGATGGTTTCTGCCTCAAAGAACTTATGCTTAATGAGTCATTAGCTTATTGAACAGACAGGCTGAAAACAAAAATGCCGGAATAGGGAATTATTTGTTTTCCTTATGAAAATTAATGTAGTAATCAAATATCTAGCCAATATTAGCAGCAGCTCCAGCTCTTGCCTGCATGAAGGTTCCTGGTAAGGTTAAGAAAGCTGAATCTAAACAAGGGCTTGGTTCAACAACTACAGCAGGGTGGCTTATTTCTGGAGCCTAGGGGTATTCCTCACACTTCAGAGGAAGAGGATAGGGTTCTTCCCCGTAGTGCTCTGCCCTCCTTGTAAAGCACTTGTACTCTGAATTGCATCCTTGTAGACAAGATCATCAATCCTACTCCTGCCTCATCCACTTTGGGTCAGCTGAAGCTTTGAGAACACGCAGATTCCAACACACAGGGATTACATCAGTCTCTAACTTCTCTGCCTGCAGAGGTAGGAGCAGTCTTCTCAAACCACCTCTCCGTTTTGCTCACCTTTGCATCATCTTAGAGCAATCTTGCTCACCAGAGGTTATAAACCTCTGTTAATCACTCAGTTTGACATTGCTCTGCACTGTTATTCAAGTAATTTTAGTACTGAAGCTACAGTCCTCATCAGTGTAAGAGCACAGTTTCTGCAAACATTTTCTCATGGTTATAACTTGTCACCTAAAACCAGTTTTTGCCTGGGTATGTGAGGCTTTGGAGTACAGCAAAAAATCAACATGCAGACATGATCTATTGGAAAGCCTGATGAATGTTTACAAGATACCTCTTACAGGTAGCCAATATGATGTCACATTTACAAGATAGAAACAGCTGAAACGAGGAGGATGATTTCATTGATTGCTTCAAGCAACACGATCACTTCTCTTGCAACTCACACTACATCCACAGCCAATTAAAGCTGCCAGAGAGATTCCTTTCATATGTTACCAGTCTAAGCTAATAAAGAGCAAGTGACAGAACTACAGAAGTAGGCTTGCTGTCTGATGAACAGTAAGGATTTCTCAACTTTTGCTGTTAAATCTCGACCTTTTGCAATGTTTAGGACAGGCAAGCAGTAACGGTAGAACAGCTGGAACCACTGCAGTGATTCACTAAGTTTATTTAGAAACTTCAATGCATAGACAGAGATTCTTGTTTTCTTCCTGTGGCACCAAGTGGTATTCACCATTGCTTGACATCATTTACAGCTGTGTTCTTACCCTTACCCAGGCTATCTGTGCTGTTTTGCAATGAAGCAGCCACAAGATAGCAGTCAACAAAATCGTTCCTCTGAAAAGCCACTTACAGACACCTGAAACACTCAAACAAATAATGCATCTAACACATTTTGAATTTGGAAAGTCATATAGGATTTCATGGACTGAAATAGCACTGACCCACTTCATTTGGGAGCATGGGAAGGACAGAGAAAGTACCAGTAACAGCCAGCTCAAGCCTCAGGGTCTTGTAGGTAATTTTCAGTGCAAAGTGAGAGGCAGCCAAGAAACAAAATGGCTGGGACAGAGCTAATTGATTTTAGTTCCAGCCCAGTATTTAGAACAAAGTTCTCTAGTTCTTCATCTAAAGTATAAAGGTTCTTCAGCATATGGGAATGTTGGTGAAAAGTCAAATATACATATATGACTATCTACATATATTTGCCTCAACTGTTTAAATTTGACTCTCTGAAGAATCATTCCTCCAGCCATGCTAGAAAATTCCAGTCCTAAATGCATAGTTTCCCTAGGAACAGCGTTATGCTGATAAGAATGACATGGTGGACTCTTTCCAGACTGCCATATTGTAATTAATAGGGAATAATTGCAAACAAGAATGAAATGTAATCACAATATTGACTATATCACCTAATACATTTCAAATTATACTCCTCAAACAGCTGCAATAATAGCATATTAGCTAGGAAGTAATTCAATATCATAGGAGTCCTTTGTTACAAGGAAAAATAATAGGACAGCTATAATGAAAGTGAGAAAATAGAGTACAAGGAGCAGACCCAGCAGTTAGGGTTCTGCCTCTTGCACTCCCTCCTTTCACACTCAGTGGAGATACCTCCCTGACTTTTCAAATGCAGCCACTTGTGCTGCTAATTACCATTACCACCACCCCCACAGGAGTCACACCTTGAAAAATAAATAAATAAATAAATCAGTTTAGTCCCATTCATTTTTGGCACCACATTAATGTGTTTGAAATAATTAAGAGCTACAGAGACAAGCAAGGAACTGAGCTGTCAGAAATCCCTGAAAACATCAAAAACAGTCTCTAGCTATCACAGGTTACCAGGACACCGATATTAAACTGAAGCAAGTGTTCACTATACCCAAAGCTATATAAAAATGCTGGGAAAAGTGAACAGTCTTTTGGGGATACTCCTAAGCCAGAAGTGTTTCCTCGAAAAAACTCAAGGGACACAGGCAGACTGAAGACCCACGGTATCTTCCTAATGAAAATGTGGCAACCCATTACATTTTTCTTTGATGTAGGGATCAATCTATGTACTCAAGCACGCCTTTCTGACAAGATGAGGAGCTTTAGGGCAGACCAGGGTGTGTGATCATCACTAGTGCTATGGCCAGAGGGAGGACTCAAGCAAGAGCATTCTCACAGAGTGAGCACAGAAAAACTGAGGGATGAGCTACGATGGGAAACTTATCCACTGAGTAAATAGATTTTTACAGCAAGGCAGTAATGATAGTGCTTGTTTTATATGTGTTTAGTAAGCTACTGTCCTGAAAAGGGGTGTCTGTCACATTCAGGAAGTCAGATCATAAATCAGATCTGGAATTCCTCACTCAAGTGACCAAAGCATGATCACTTATGTTTTTATGCCAGACAGCCACATTAGGCTCAAAGCCCTCCCAGATAAGAAATGCAGGTTGCAATATTGTTATTTAGTAGGTTTTAGTAAAAGGCTGTCTGACATGAATATGGAAGGCATTAATATTTACACCAGACTGGGAGCAAGCTGCTTGCCAGTTAGTGTCATTCATCTACAGAACACCAAAAGCTTGTCTCTCAAATCACTACAGCTCATCTTTCTCTTCTTTAAACTTTACTGCTTGTCTTGCTGTGACCTATTTTCTAGGGAACATACACTCACCTAATGCTGGAAGATCAAATCAAAACTAGCTACGCTGCCTTTCAACAGAGATACGTCCTTTGCATTTGAAGTACACTGTATCTGTCTCCTTTCTGGCACATTTTTCTAAATGGAAACACTGAATCTGATGGGAAGCCTAACTAATCTGAGAATCAGTCATCCTTATTACCAAAAGTACTTTTGGATTACAGCAACAAAAGCTCATTATTTTCTCAAACCAGGCTGGGATACCTCTACAAGTAACTCAATTGCAACTTCTTGTCTGTAATATGCAAGAAAAAGCAGATGGGAATAGCTCTGCTGGTCTGACTTTTGATAAATTTGTTCCCAGTTCTAACTGTGTGGGTTTACTTGCTACTTCTAAAGCCTGCTAGACTCATCAAACACATTAACTTAACTGATAAAATGAACCTACCTGGAAGAAATCCCTTTGGGTCTCTTCCTACAACCAGCTGAGCACAAGATATGCCCAGCTCTCCTTCAGCACCTAGTTACTGCTCACTCTTTCCACACCCTAAGGCATTTCACGGGTGTTTACCTTCCTTGCCCAGCAGCAACCCATGGCTTAACCAACACATTCTCCTCTCAGTATATAGCCTGGGATGACCAAGAGCTCATTTCATTTGACAGAGCACATTTGCCTCACTGGCAATTGTGTTTGGCCTGTGCCTTATCAGGCCTGTCTCCACTATCTCCCCTCAAATACTTCGTGTATGTTTTTTATGGGCTTTATGCCCATAGAAATACAGTTCCCCAAAAACATTAAGTTATTTCAAAAATGCCCCCCCCCCCCCCCCCCAAAAAAAAAAAAGGCACTGCATTACTACACAGAGTCAGAGCAACGCTAGACACTGCAGAAGGCTCCTTTAATACCTTGTATCATGGGCCATGAATCATTTCTAAAGCTCTTCTGGAGTTAATGGTCATCTTTCCACTTGCTTCACTAGGAGCTGGATCAAGACCTTGGCTTTCATCCAAGGGCCCCTGCACTTTAAACTGCATAGCATTTATCTGCTGCAACTGGAAAAAGGCTGAGCTGACCCTGCAAAGATTTATAGCCCAGCTTCCAGGGAAAGAAGTGGGCACATTGATAGAACAAGAGCAGCCACATTTTCTCCTTCTATCAGCTAGGTATTTTTAAGCTTCAGGGGTTATTTTATACACCTAGAGCTTTTGCAGCTTTTGGAGCTGCAATTTTTTTTTTAATGTTTCAATTAGAAAAATAATAATAATAATAATAATAAAATAAATAATATTTTTATGGGGCTTTGGTTATCTTTTGACTTAGTCAATTTTTATTTATATATAAACATACATCTGTAAAAACTAAAAGTGAGTTTGAGAAAAATCTGTAAAAGTATTTTTAAGTTAGCTTTTTTTTTTTTTTTTTTTCTGTGCTAGAAGAAAAATCAGATCTTTAGACTAGGTCAGCTTGAAAAGATGATATTCCTTTAAGGCAGCACATTGCCAGATCCCCAAATCATCTCTTTGTTTGTCCAGCGTCCAAAGAGACTTGGCCTCAATGAAGAAGAAAAGAGTGCTGCATTTGATCAGCAACTAAGAAAGTCCTGAGAACAGATTCCTTTTCCTCAACTGTTCCCCTTCATGCTTTTCTGCATACATCATCTTAAGACAAACTGACCCAAGGGACGTGCTCTCCAGAAGTGATGATCAAGGTTACGTGTCTTGTTGTACAAAGCAGGATTCACAGCTTCTAGCCTAGTGACAATGCAGCATTGTGATCTGAAACAACTGCACGTGCTCTGGTGCTGATTTCCACAGATTTCCTTCTACTCTACTGCATGCATCTTAAGAAATGCTTTCTGAAAAAAAAAAAAAAAAAAAAAAAAAAAAAAAAGGCTTTTTCCTCTTTTCATATAATTTCAGTGCATACCAAGGCTTGATAGCCTTGAAGAATTTGATGTGATGAGTTTAACATACAGCTACAGACATCCACAGCATCCTTCTGCAATATTATCTTGACCTTTCAGTGCTTCAGCAAGCAGCTTTCAAATGAATTATAAGGATACTCATATTCAAAATGTAGTAGCACAGGGCAGAGGGCTGACTGTCAGGAGTGCCAGTTGACAGAATGAAGTAATCCCTGCAGTGTTCTGCAGTTCTGCCTTGAGATAACCAAAAGACCTTTTAACAACACATTCCTGTATCACCGGGAGCTCAGAGTCCAGCTTATGAGTGAGAAACTCAAGTACTGCAGGTTCCTTTGGGCAGTCACTCCTGAAATGGGAGAGGTTTGATTCTGGAATAACAACTCAGTTTTCAAGCACAGTACTTCTCCAGAATAGTCATTTGTGTTCTGGGGGAGGGCACAAGACAGAGGAAAGGAGATAGCTGAAGGAAACTCATCAGCCTACCTTAACAATAACCAAACTCACTGCAACAGAATAGCACCAATGCCAGTCAACAACAGCCCCTCCTGCAGCCAGGCCTGTGTCCCAGCTTTCAAAGGCACATTGCTATTTGCACACCATTTTAGTCCAATACAAATGCTTGTCTCTAAGCTGCTTTTGGAAAAGCAGATGTGTGCTCCTTAGTCACTTAGGTATTACTGAAGTTTCTACCCTGCTCATATTAATTAAGAGGAGAATAACACTCATTATAGATCCTAATTAGTACTAGAGTTGGCAGAGAGTTGGTGTATCATAAACATACAATGTTTAATGAGTACATGGCAGATGTTAGTCATCTAATTTAACACAGCTGGCAGAGGTTCCTCTCACAACAGAGTAGGATGGTAAAAACAAACCAGCCGCAAATGTTGCTGTCCTTTGCAGAACCATTTCTGGGGCACTACCTGACCCATTTTTTTTTCCACTAGTTATCTATTCCTAGATGTTCACCTTGATCCTTGTGAGCTAGCACAGCCCCACATACTGCCAAAGCTGCTGCGTGCCTTTCAAAGATGAAGGCAAAGTTGTAAGAGGTTTTTTGGATGAAGTAAAACAGGTAAAACCACACACAGCCAGCCAGATGCTAGTAAGGAGCCACACATACAACTACTGCAGTAAGCAGTAAAGCAGTCCCTATTCTCCCCAAATTTGGGGGAATTTATAGGGTCATGTCCTACTGCTGCCAACAGTGTGGGAAACAACCACTGCAGACATCTCTATCAGGTCATTAAGACTTCTCTATCAACAAATCATAGATAAATACCATCAATAAATCAGTGCCAAAAAATAGCCCCATCAAGCAGCTGCTGCCTCACAGCTGCAGGTGGCTGTTGCGGTGGCCGAGCATCAGCAGCAAGCTGCACCCAACCACATGCTCAGCTGAAACTCATCCATCACTGCAAGTAGTTGCTTGACTCTTTAGCACTAACAGCTTTACAAGACTACAGTATTAAATATGAATAACTTATGGTGTTAAGCCACTACCTGCTAGAAATACCAAGGAATTCATTTTAGTAATTTCATTGGAATATGGAAGTCTGGAAGTATTTTGCTTCAGGATGTGAATGTTTATTGCCATTTGCAGTGTTTTACTGCTTGGTAAGCTCCCTAAATGGTTAGCTGCTCCTTCCCTCAAAAACTCATTTTATTTTTCATAAGTACTGCAGAGCTGTAGAAATTGCAAACAAGACATCTGCAACTTGGGCTTTATAAAATCAGAAAATACATTTAAAAGAAATGGGGGGGCTTTTGGGGTGTATTTAGCCTAAAGGCTTATTTTAACAGTAGTTGAACAAGGGATTTTTAACAATTAATGAAAATTAAATACATTAGCACAAATCCTTTGATAATCTTGCCTGTAGCACCAGCTAGTCCCCTGAGTGCTTTTATCATCATCCATGAGATGCCGCTGCACTCACCTTGGAAATGTAGTTGATGCTTGCTCAAACAAACAACTCTGCATTAACATGGTAAACAGCTACAGTTCAACATTGTGGAGGAGGAGGAGAACAAGAGAAGTCATTGCTAAGCCTAACTTCTAATGTACAGCTTTTCTTTCCTTATGTGCTCTTTCTTTTCCTTTTCTCTTTGCTATAGGCAGGTCTTGCAGGAGAACATGAACCAAAGTTGGGTGATTGTTGCCTAAAGTTACCTAAAGCTGACAATTAGTTCTCCTGACTAAACACTTTTTAGTAAAGGCTGGCTTGTTTATTCCCCTAGCTCCTCTCTCTTGGCTACAAATGCATGCAGAAAGGACTGCTAATTCACCCTCTACTTTTGCAGTCAAGGTTCCCTAAAATTTTGTTGCAAAGGCAATGAGTATTTAGGTGACAATCAGGTGAGCAAGGCTTGCTTCAGGTTTACAGCAAACAGCTAATGTGTGGAAACAGCTTCTTCACACTAATACTTTTGTGCATAGTAACAAACAGGTTTAAAACATGCCATGTACTGCTCCCTTTAGATGTGGCCAAAACTTTCTGGGTTCAGCAAACTAAGCACTGTACAGATCTAGCCAGAGAGCCCCCAGTACCTGCCAGTGCTACCAAGGACAGTAAAAGCAAGGAGAAAACCATTGCATCCCTCCCCCAGTTCTAGATTTTACATGTCCATTTAGCTCTTTCCTCCAAATAAAATGCAATAATAATCCTGGACAAAAGGGAGAAAGCACTTTTTCCTTACACAGCAAAATTGCACAACTTAGTTTAATAGCGTATTTTGCAACACAGACGTTTTCCTGCCCTTCAATACTCGAGCCACGACAGAAATAACAGTGCTTCCAGCAATCTGAAAGGCCATAATGGTAAAGGAGAGCACTACATTTCACAGCAAGACAAGAGGGTTGAGAATAACATTAATTTTCCCCATTTCCCATTGGCTTTTACCTAGGGTGGAATGGCCATTACAGCTACAAAGCACATTTCCCCTGTCCCGGATGTGCTGGTTTGTGCATTTGCTCTCTGCAGATTTCTTACTCCAAGAGCAGCTGTGTCCTTGTAACCATGGAAACTGCTTGTGGCAAATTCCCTCAAAAGTAGAAGGATGGAAAGGAACAAACATTTTAAGAAGGCTGTACACAAAGAGGAAGACAGCATCATATCTTCATAGAGTGTTCCCAGTGGTTTGGGGATCATGCAGCAGAGGGGAAAGCCTTGGTTTCTTGGTGCTGGAGGGCTGGCTTACCAGGCTGCTCACCTTCCTAACTGGACAAAACAGAGGACTTCATCCAAGGATGCTTTTAGCATTGCAGTTGTACTCTCTGAAGACTTGGACCTATGTAGCATCAAAGCTTTTCTGAACTTCTGGGGGATCAAAGGACTCAAAATGGAATTTTCATGGCAGTGCAAGACAGTCTGGTTCCATGTCTAGGGCAGAAGTACATAAAATTTAAAAGAGTAACTTGGGCTGTCTCTGAAAGGAAAAAAAAAAAAAAAAAGGCATGCAGCTGTGTAAAACTAATAAAAAAGGAAGTCACATCTGAGCAGTATGTGGTCCTCCTAGTTCAGGGTTCTGTCTCCAACAGGGTCTGTAAATAGGGAGGAGTAAATATGCTTTGGGCACCCCTTGGACCCTAATACTCCCCACCTGTAACTCCCCCCATCCTCAGGAGATTCCCTGAGCCTGTTGTGGTTTGTCCAGAGAGTAAGCCACAAAGAAGCACTTTTCCCGAGCAATTCTCCAGACTCCTTTACAAACTGCAACAGCTTCTTGCACCTACACCACCCTTTTGCAGGCTGCACAACAGGCCTCATTCACTTCACTTGAGCAACCACCTCCTGTTTGCACTGAAACAGCTGCTTACTAGTGTCACTCGATGGCCCTCTGTCCTCACGCTAGAAGAAATAACAGCCTCTGTTTACCCCTTGTGTCACTCGTGATTTTGTAGATCTCTATCACATCATCCATACACAGCCCTTTCCCAAGAATGGAAAATCCAGTCTGCTTAACTTTTCCTTGAACAGACTGTTTTATACCTTTGCTTATCTACAATGCCTTTCTTCAGATTTTCTCCTGCTCCAATACGTCTTGACATGAGAGGACCAAAACTGCACAGAGGGGGGTGAACCTTGGAGTCATACAGTGGCTTTAAAAAAATCTCTATTCTCTTTCCAAGAAGTAATAACATTTAATTTTCTTTCCATTACTACTGAGCACTGAGCTGTGGGAGCTATCTATTATAAACCCCCCAGGCATCACCCATAAGTGACAAAAATGATATCATAGCTCAATATTTTATACATGAGGCCAGGATTACTTTTACCCAGGAGTTACATTTACCTGCATTGAATTTCAACTTCTATATTACTGTCTCAAATTCAGCAGGTCCTTCTCCATGCTTCAGTCTACCTCTGAGTCCTTCCAGATCACTTGGGTGAATACCACCAGACCTGGACATTGGAGAGTTTTTTTTGTTTTCTTTGTTTGTACACCTCAGCCTGCTCCATAATTAATTCAGACCTAATTCCATAATTAAATCAGACCAGGCTGATTGTTTCCTGAGTCACTGATTAAAAGATCAGAGAATTTCCCCATCTTCCTCTACAGCTAGTGGAAAAATAGCTGTTTCTCTGCAGTAGCCTTGTGCACATGGCTCTCAGATAGCCCCACCAACTTTCTGGTGGACTTGGTTCTTTGTGTTAGGTCCCATAGCCTCTCCTCCTCCTCCCAGAGGTTTCACAGCTGCTGCTCAAGGCCAGCTCTGATACCGTGCAGCTGTGTGACCTTGGGCCTGACTGCTGGGAACAGAGCTGGGAGAAGTCTTGCTGGGAGTCCCTACTCTTTCCCTTGGGAGATGCATCTAAGATGTTCTGTCATCCCTGCCTGAGCTATGCTGTAGGTGTCCCCATGCCCACCTTTGCTCCTCACCAGCCCAGACTGTGACCCAGTGACTTGACTTCCCAGCCCCAGGCCTCATCACCACCATGGGCTTGCCTGACTAGCTGGACTCCTGTCTACCCCTGGTCACTGCCACCCAACCTGCTCTGCTCTCTGTGCCTGGGCACTGTGGGACTGGGACCCAGCCCCAAGGAAGCAGTCCTGCCAACCGTGCTTCACCTTCATTCCCAGCTCCCCCTGCCCTGTGGGGCAGTCCCAGCCCCACTGCTCCCTGACAGACAGGCTGAGGAATCAGGAAGACTGATCCCTCTAGCCAGTCTTCAAGTTCGGAGCATAATATATTATCATAATATTTTTCAAACCCACAAGACTAAGCATGAGTTGTTTTTGAATAGAAATATGCAGAAGAGAAGACGTGAAGACTCCAGTTTGTTCCACTGCTAGCTGAGGAGGCAGGACAGCTGTGTACATTTCCTATGCATGACCTTCATCTTGTCTTTTAGATGCTCCCTGAGAGTCTCTCTTGCTCTAGAAAGGGATAAAGTTTCCTCCTGAGAGCAAAGGAACCCTGCTTCCTCCCTCAGTGTACCAAATGTCAACAGCGACAGCCCTGACTGGGGCTGGGAGGATCTGGAAGTTTGTCATTTTCCCTAGCAAGTTACCAGGCTTCACGTACAGAGCAGGGACAAGACTGACTACAGAAGAGAGGTTGGTGCTCGGTGTATAATACAAATAATGCACCAGCACTAGGATATAAAGTTGGGCATCAGATATAATTCCCAAGCCTTGTACAAATACATTTAGAAACTCAAAGAAAGAAGGTTTTCGTACAGAAGCAGCAAGAATAATCTTTACTAGAAAGTATAACAAATTAAATTGCTCGCATTGGTATAGCTGGTTTGAGCCTCAGCTAGCAGGATTTCCTTTTTAAATGGGTATTTTAGCAACAATTTACTATGCCAAGCTGTAAAGGTGAAGACCTGTACTTTTCCTCTTGCTAAGCTTCAGAAAATTACTCCTGCAATATTGCTTTCCAAAAGAGTGCTAACACAATTTTGATAGCTGTGTGCTAAGGTACAGGCACAGGAAGTGAGAAATAAAATTCAGTTTAAGATCTATAGTCATGATGAAGCGTGTTGCAAATCTAAACTTCTACAGGGTGCTAAGGGCACCTTGGAAAGGCAGGAGGTCAAAACCACCAGGCTTTCTTGGCATAAAAACCATACAGAATATTAAAATACCTTGTCTTCACCTCCTGCCCCAGCTCTGTGCTATAGAAACTAAGGTAGCTTTAGAGCTCTGCATTTTAATAGATTTTTTTTTTCCTTCACTCTTTTTTCTCTTTGGTTACATCTTCCTTAGAGATAAAGTGACAAAAGAGAAGGGAGAAAAACAAAGATATAAAAGGAGAAAAATAAAAAGTTAGAATATATTTTGTAACAAAACTATTCAGGGTGAAAATTGTTTTTAAAAGCATTGCTAGAATGGTATAAGAATGCAGAAAGCTAGGCCTAGAGGCATAAACTATGTTTTCCTTCTTTAAGCCAATGGATATAGTTAGTACAGTTTTTAGGAACACAGTAGAGCTTATGAAAGAAGTCTGTGCCTAAAAGCTTTACCTTCTCTCTCTCCCCCCCCCCCACTCCCCCCACCCCATTCATATCAGTTGCTCTTAACATACTAGCCCTTTACAAATTACAAATTTTGTGTCTTAAGTACACATACCTATATTCATATACATTTACATTTTCCAAACTGGCTAAAATGTTTATTTTAGACTTAGATATGAGACTGGAATCTGACTTAAGAAACACCAGTACTAACGGAGTAAAATAAAATAAGCATGGTAATTTCCTCACTTTGAACATTTAACATCAGCCCTGCATTTGACTGTCCCTGCTTGGGTGCAGGGAGATCCATAAAGCATCTACACAAAGCATGGAAAAGATTGTTAATGGTAATAATTGCAGTAGGTCACAGGACACACTTCAGTTCTGCAGCTGAAATGGAACAAGGACTTTGAATTTTGGTCCAAAAGTCTCCCAGAACAGGCTTGACATTTCTTATGTAAAGTTAGGCACCTGATCATAGTCAAAGGAAAAATGTTCCTGCCTCTCCTGTGCAGACTGGCCTCCAGCACCGCAGCATGGTGATTGCCTCAGCTGCCAGACAGAAGCAAGTGCACTGTCACACTGGGCCTAAGGAATCAGGGCTGCTCATTGTACATCACATCCTTTCTCCCAGGCCTTACTCACTCCAAAGGTTTAAGGCTGCAGTGGACCTAGAGAATATATACCTCTCCTTATGGTGGCAAGTGAAATGGGGCACTTACACCAGGTGACTGAACAGCAGACCCTGCTCAAGCCCTGTCCTAGCACTCACATTGAGGTGGAATAGCTTGGCTATCTAAATACCACACAGCAACATGCAGAGCAGAGAGAGGCATGTGAATCCTGATCTCAGCAGCAATTAAATTTCACCACTTTTTGAAGTGTGTTAGCAGCAAGGTGGAAAGCTAATGAGATAGGAATAATTTACTTGGTGGAAACAGCCTATTCTCTAGAAAGCCAGCTGCAGGTTTTAGTTGTTCAGGATAACATTTCCTTCAAATGCATACCCCATAAGCTTCCCTTAACCAGAAATTCAGCGTTCCTAAGTACCATCAATGTCTCTGTTCCCAAGCTGTAACTGTGGTCCCTGCTGCAGCCGTAAGCAGAAGGCAGCTATTTTTAGCCGAGCAGCCTGGTGGAGTCCCATTTCATGGGTTTTATGTCTGAGTATGCTTCACGGACCAGAAGGGTAACACTGCCATACACAGGCAGGATATTCTCCCTCTTTAGGCAATTAGATGTGTTAAGGGAGGTTCCTGATGAGCACATCTAACTGCATATAAAGCACAAAAGATATCTATCTCCCTTTGCAGCTATTAGTGAATCACCATTTAGATGCCTAGTAAGCTTGCACATTAAATTCTAATTGCTTCCTGCTTCCCTCATTAACCTGAATTACTCTACCTACCCATAAAAATCCTGCTCTTCCAGGAGGTACTGCAGTGCCTGACGGTCTCTGATCAGTCTAAATCCCTGAATCTGGATCTGCAATCTCAGATCTGTTGAAAGTAATAATTCCATCTTCTCTGTTTATCACAGCCATGTAACTGTTAGGCAATGCTCTTTACTCACCGAGCTGTATTTCTCTGCCCTGTTGTTCGCTTCATAAAAATCCTGGCTGGCATTGTGGGTCTATGGAAAATGATGTCTGTTTTCCATATAACCACTTAAAAAACTTTAAGCCAAAGTCTGGTTAGTTCATTATATATTGCTGTAGTACCTGTTACTGTATCCCTCAGCTGGAGTTCTGGCTCCTGTTTTGCTAACACCTGCTTACACATATTTGCCAGCTTTTTCTCTCCTCAGTCACATATCTAATCACCCATCCTCCACATCTGGCTTTCCTCCTTCATTACTTCTCAGGATGTTAAGCACAGAGGAGACAAATCTAATTGTGAGTCTTCTTACAGTCTGGAAACTGCAGGTCTGTGCATTGCAGTACAAGATGGGTTAAACACCCTTACTGCCTCCTGGATATGGAGAATGGGACTCCCAGCCCCCTCAACCAATTCACAACCAAACCCTGGGATATCATGATGTTTTCCCAACTGTGCTTCAGTAGAGGTGAAGTAGGAAGGAGATCAGAATTGTTTATTCCAAAAATTCCCTAGCTTGCACATTGAAGATAACCAGCAGTCAGTGATCATGCAGCCTCCGCAGTAATGTCCCATCAGAAGAGAAACAGAAGTTCCCAGTAACCAAACATCAGCCTCAAAGACAGTAAATTGATTATTTCTAGAAGCTGCATATGAACATACTTCATCATTTTAAACTAAAACCCAAAGAGCCATTGCTGTGTTTCAACCTAGCAGGCAGCTAAGAATCACACAGCTGTTCCCTCACCCCTATCTTTCCCAGCTGGGTGTGGGAGAGAAACGGGAGGGAAAAAAAGCACAATTTATGGGTTGAAATAAAGACAATTTAGCAGGACAGAAAAAGAAGGTGAGATAGTAATAATAATAGAATACACAAAGCAAGAGATGCACAATGCACTTGCCCATCACCTGCTGACCAATGCCCAGCCAGTCCCCAAGCAGCAGCACTCCCCCTGACCATCCAACTCCCCCAGTTTTATTGCTCATCAGGATACCACACGGTGCAGGACATCCCTTTGGCCAGTCTGGGTCAGCTAAACTGGTTCCCTTCTCTCCCAGCTTTTTGTGCAGCCCCAGCCTCTTCATGCAGGGCAGCATGAGAACCTGAAAATCACTTGACTCATTGTAAGCACTGCTCCACAGTAGCTAAAATGTTAGTGTGTAATCAACATTATCCTCATCCTAAATCCAAAACACAGCACTGTACCAGCTACT
The DNA here is from genome assembly GCF_011077185.1 of Oxyura jamaicensis. Classification (NCBI taxonomy): domain Eukaryota; kingdom Metazoa; phylum Chordata; class Aves; order Anseriformes; family Anatidae; genus Oxyura; species Oxyura jamaicensis. Next base: position 81,493,569 of record NC_048894.1, read on the forward strand.
AGGAAAAAAATTAACTCTATCCCAGCTGAAACCAGGGCAGTCGTTAATTCTTTATAAGTATCAGCATCACATCAGTGTTCTCTAGCAGTTGAGGCAACAAGCAGTTGTATTCTCCAGACCAAACTAACTACACTATAAACTCATATATCACGCAAAGAAATATTCACAAGTATACAGTTCTTTAGACGTCCCTAGGAAGCACTCCCCTATAACAGGACAGTTGACATCTGTATCAGCACAAGCTCGTAAAGATGAGGTTTACCAGAACAAGCAGAACCAGGGATCTCATTGTTGGGTGCAGCAAGGGGTCTCAGCAGCCCTCCAGCAAGCACCAGGCCACACACCAGCCAACTCAGATGGCAGCCTAGGAAAGCCCTAGGAGCAGGACTGAGGGGCTATACTCTTACAGAACAGCTCAGGAAGGAGCTAAAGGGCCTGGGCTGCACTGAAGGAGAGCCGTGGTGAGAAGGTGTGGCAGTGCAAGTGGTCAGGGCAATCAAAGCCAATTAGTGCCCTCAGGGCCCTGGCACTTGCCTCTGTGGGCATTCCTAGGCCTGTGAGTATGGAAATTGAGCACACAGTGAAAGATGCATGGGGGACTAAGTGAAGCAGAGGCTGGAATAGATGAGCTGTGCAGTGCTTTTTAAAGGACAAACACCATAAATTTTGTTGCTGCAAAATGGCTGTTTCTGCAATGTTCAGCACACTCATTTTATAGAATGGCTCCTGATCAGACATGGAAATCTCCTCCCAACAAGACCAGCCAGGACAAATACCATTCCTTGCAGGCTAACTGGTGAGGAACAGCAATTTAGCAACTAGATAACACCAGTGCAAGGGAACCCAAGTCCACTCTCACTCTGACAAAGATGACTTATTGCAGCTTCAAGACTGAAATGATCCCCGGAGATCTCCTCTGCTTGCATTACAAATCTTCCCGTATTTCTCCATCCCTCTCCTTCCAAGCCATCCATGTGCCCCCTTGTGCCCCCTCCACATACACCCACTGCTTTCCTTTATATCAGAAGGTCACTTCAAGACCGCTGAATGGAGTACGTGATATCTCTGCCTGCCCGGCCACAGAAACCAGCTCCCTTGAGACAAAAAGAAACTTGACAAATTTCTGGAGGCTTCTGTTTTGGAAAGAGCTTATGTTCATGCAGAAGTCATGGATCCTGTTCAACTCAATTTTAATATCTACAAGGGAAAATAATGGACAATGGTTGTTTTGCTGGCACTGGTGGTATTTTTTTGTTTGTTTTTGTTGTTGTTGTTTTCGTTTTACATAATGAATTTGGCTTCTGGTACATGCAATTATTTCTCTCCCTAGTCTGATTAGTACAAGGTGATACAGCTAAGCAAGAGGTCATGATTACTGATGGATGGTTTCCAAACTAAATTGCAATGATAAATGAAGCTTATCTATCAATGGAAATTACCAAAGCTGCTTGCAGCCCCCCAAGATGCTAGAGGCATTTTAAGGTTACAGGAGCTTTGTATGGAGGACCAGTGCCTCCAAGCAGTTGAGAGCCTCCTGTAAGATGCCACAGGAGCCAAAGGAGGCTCAGCATCTCACAGACCTTACAAACACATACTGCAAATGTGGCCAAATGTTGATTTTTGCCAGCCTGTGTCAGAAATAACTGCATCAGAGGAACACAAAAAGCCTGATATACAGCTCCAACTTATACTCTAAAATATTTTAGAGAAGAATCCAATTTTTTGAAATTCCTTTGAAAACGCACGCACCAAGCTGATGCCAGGATGGTTTTACTCAAGATTCAGTGTTTGCATTTGGGTTTTCTTCTTGCATCATCTGTCTTACATCAAATCTTGTCTTTATCTAAAGACCTCTGAAAACTCTTTAACAGAATCTGTATACTAGAAGCTGGGTGCAGAAGACATGTCTGCAGCCTGGGCAGGGGCTGGGTCTAATCCAATCCTTTATGTCAGCGGTACGCCCTTGTACAGCTGAGAGCTCATCTAGAAGCTGTCAGCTCTTCAGTTCAGAGATGTAGTTAACATCACCAGGCAGCAGAAAATGAATTTTGCTCCTGTGCAGGGTTTAAAAAGCACCTTTAGAGATGAAGAAGCTTTTCTTTACAACCTCACCTGAGCAGGATCCCATAAAAGCAGCCTTTCAAGTGAAGAATGGCACCTGAAACCTCTGTAGCACCTCCCATCCTCTGGCGCATGGTATCTGCCTGCTAGCAGTGGGACAAAGGCTAAGCACTGCAAAACTCTGTCCTAGTCATCTCTTGCTGATGTGGAAGTTTGAACTGTTCTCTCTCTCACCAGAGCATGTGGGGTTATACACTTTAACTGTAAAAAGCACAGGCATAACGTTAATGGGGCCTAGGGGAACCTAAGAAAGTCTGAATTCATACTATTCAACAGTAAATGCACCTGAGCAAGCTCCCCATCTTCACTGTTGCTCTAATCTTTTAGGTGAATACAAATTCTCCAACTATTAGAGATATATTGTATATGATTATTACCTTGATGTTTTTCCCTTACCTAAATCCCCCAAGGTATGTATCACTAACAGTGTTAATTATAATGAGAATGGTTTTAGAGCCTGAAGAAATTACACTGAAAATGGGAATGCTCTGTCTGCTATAAAACTTGGGAACAGCACTTCAGGGTGTGAATATTTCCATAAGGAAGCAATTATATTGATGAAAGCTGACTGGTAAAATAGTCTGAATAATCTGTGTATGTGCAAGGAAGGGAATTCAGAGATAGCTGACTGGTACAGGAATGAACATTACTATAGTGAACTATAGTGAAAGAACATTACTGTAATGAACATTACAATGGGAAAACATTCATATATACATTTTTAAAGGTGCTGAGCTACAGGCTATTCGTGCTACAAAAGAATCTAGTCTTGGAATCCAATGCTGGCCTTTTTAAAGGTATTTGCTACAACAAATAACAAAAAGACTGACGGACACTACGTAGCATAGCATGGTATCTTTTATCTTCCCTTTTAATTCTTGAGATCTGAAAAACTCTGAAGATTTGGCAACATTACAATGCCAGTGTATTTCACAACTTGAAAAAGAAAACCCAAATTAGTTTGTCATCACTGTTCCTCCCAGAAGACATGTACCTCCTGTTCCTTCAGTAGATAGTAGCATACTTCACCTTTACTCCGCTCATGCAGCTAACAGCAAGAACTGCTACACATTATTCCCTTACAACACGTGAAAGGAAGAAGCCAAAGCTGCTGAAAAAAATAAAGACTGGCTTTTTAACAATGAACACAGCTTATGCAGGAAGTGGCTTTGCATTGTGGAGAAGGGTTTGGAGATTAAGTCCTTGCATCATCCATTTCTGTCAGAATCATCAGAAGCTAAATAATGACCCACCCTAAAAATTACATTTTCATCATTAGATTTCTGAAGCAACACACCACCGAGATGAATAGTAGCACTTTGCATCCCAGCAGATATTTTCTGCAGGGTTGTGCAGGCCGGGCAGAAAGGGTTTTACCAGCTGCAATGGCAGCACAGGGAAGAGGTCTTGTTTACAAATTGACGAGAGAGTTTTATTTCAGCTACACTTTTCTTAAGTGATGACAGACTAGTTTTTGGAACGCAGTACTGCAGCAAGAACTGAATTCTGCACCATAAACCATGTCTGGATACTCGTTTAACCATTTGTTGCAATGGAAAAAAATAAGCACACTTCCAAAACATGCAGGACAAAAATCCTGACATCTAGCATCAGGGCCCTCCCCTAGGCTTCCCGCATGGCCCAAGCCCTCACACTGGCCCTAGGCCCATCAGCCCCTGCCCCATGGGTGCAGCAGCAGGGTTGGGCTCCAGATCCCCCCTGTCCAGGAATGATCCCTGGGCAGCCTGGCCCTGTCCCCAAGGAGGTGCTGGCGCTGCCCCGGTGCCCCTGGCTGCCCTGCTCCTGGTAGGGCAGCGGGATGGGGCCAGCCTGCCAGGCACCGCCATGGCCCACGTAGAGAGCCCTCACCTTCAGGATGAGAAATAGGAAATGCAGGAAGGAAAAGAAAGAATACCAAATGTGTTCAAAAAGGGATAAACAGTTACCGCACAGCATATGCTAAGTATTTTAGTAAAGGACTGCAAGGAATGTTTCTGCAGGATGATTATTAAACTGTTCTCCTAGCACTAGCTGCAAACAAACCCCAACGTGTTAGGTATGAGATCTTCCCCCAGGTACAAAACCTGGCATTAGTTCAGGCCTTGTAGCCCCTTTCCTACACCCACAACATGAGGGAAAACCTCTGCAGAGCAGCTGTAACTTCTCAGTCCCAGCAGCCAAGAAAGTCCAACATACACAGCTGATTTGGTGAGAAGTTTCTTGCCACTTACTGGGAATGTCACCGCACCCCAACACTAGGTTTGTACTTCAGTGACAAACTTTTGCCCATGTGTTTGAACTTGCAGAACCTCCAGAGGCTCATTTATATACAACCATATAAATTGGCAGTGTTGCCCTGCAGACAAATGTAATGTTAACTCACCACGACCATGGCCACAAGCCCTGTAAACTCCATCTTACTCCTTTTCATCAGGACCGCCCCATGGAAGTGATCACTTCCCATCCAGCTACTGGGAATCAGGGATGGGTAAAGCCTGCCTGTGCTCCAAGACCCCCCTGCCCTTGCTTGGGAATCAGCTCAAGTCCCTACCGTCCCTGGCTGAGAAGCAAGGCAGAAGCTCTGGTGCAACCACCCAGCCATGAGCTCCACAGACACAGCCCATGTGGATGTCAGGTGGCAATGAGCTCCTTCTGGCTGATGAGATCCATGAAGGAGTGACAGCAGCACAGTGACAATCAGCCCTGGACAGAAATTAAGGAACAGCTAAGCATAGATGTCAGGATGAATTCCTGTTTCTCAAGACTTTTTTTTTTTTTTTATCCTGCCAGAGAAGAAACTGCAAGACAAGAATCTTTCAGCCACCAAGGTGAAAGAAGAAGCAGCAAAGAAAGTGTTTGCTTTTTTTTTTTTTTTTTTTTTTTTCACCTCTGAGATAAATTCTCTTCTGTGAGGGATTGTACTGTGACACAAATCCGCTGACTTAAATATTCTCCAAAAGGGCTCTGTAAAATGGAAAAAAAATCCACATAAACCCTCCACAGCTGCCCCAACAAACACTTGCAAGGATATTTTGTGACCTAGAAGAGTCATTCCAAAAGAAGAACCACATTTTACCCAGACAGTAAGTACCCAGGACTGTACTTTTATTTGCTCCTGAATACTTGATGGCTCAGCTGAGGCAGGTCCCACGGGCCCAGGTCTCTTCTCACACTTGTGTAATGCCAAGGACATTACCTGGAAAGCCAAAAGGAGTGGCTCAAGCACCACACTAAGGCCTGGCAGGACACAACAGAACATAGGTGTCTTCTCTACCGGGGCCAATTGTAGGTGAACTGTGTGTCAGTCCGGCCCCATAGAGTATCAGAGTATTTTAAGACATAAGCTGAAGGACAGCTGGCCCAGAATAGAATCCTATAGAAATGCAGAAAGCTCTAAAGACTGTACCATAAATACACAAGTAATACACAGTAATGTCTTAGTAATCTTTTAACAAAACCTTGGGCACACATAATCGGCATCTTGGACTGGAAAGGCAAATTTATTTTTATTCCTCAAAGACAATATTGGTTCTACTTCATCACTGATCTATTTTGAACCTATGCATTGCCCATATGCATAATTCACACTCTGAACTTTTCCCAGTTGTAGAGAACTGGTCCGCAGGAGAAAATTGCAGTGGTTTAACCAAATTAGTGTTGTTTCTTCTTTTGTTATTTATATTGCTTTGATTTACCAAATAGCTAAATTTTAGATAAGTGAACTCAATTAGGTAATCACCTCTGGAAAATAATTGATCAAAATGTCTTTTGAAAAATACAAGTTAAACAGTGCAACTTCTGTTCATAAAGAAGTTCCTTTGCCTTACACTTCCCCTTCCTTGAACACTTCAATGTCCATGCAGCTTAGATGTTTTTCATGAGCAATGTGGTTTTACCTTCTAAAAATTAGCAATACTTTATTTTTATAACATATAACTTAACTACTTACCTTTTTCAAAGCACTTTATCACCGCGTTAAAAATTCATAGGAACATTCAAATGAACCAGGGGACAATACTGCATCAAAAGCCAATGACACTGCGGGGCTCTAAAAAACATTACTCTAGGAAAAACTCAGGCATAGGGTAACAACGCAGAATTACCCAAAGCACCATGGTAGGCTGAGAGCTGGGCCAGGAACTGTAATCAAATATTCCAACATATTTATTTACTAGATACTAACCCACTATGCTTAACTGAAAGCACTGAGAGAAGAGTTAAAAATAATGAGATTAAAAACAAACTAAAGCCCACAATTTGAATTCAAGAGGCTGCGTAGAAAGCCTTTGCATGAGTGAGGACATACACCTTTCTGTTCTAGAAGTGTTATGCACAAGAATCTGCTTTATCTTGAAAAAGTGTGAGTGCCAGGCGATTTCCCTTATAGTTGTGGTAAACTTAGTGGTATTGAGCAACATTAATCTATACGCAAGATCAACAGTTATGCTAAGAGGTTGCACATGAGTATGTGCCATTTCAGCATTATGGACAATTCATGGAGCAGCATAGAAAGAGTTCCCAAAACTCAGCATTTTTCCAAAACTACTAGAGAAAGAATGAAAATTTGGCATGACTGCAAGAGAGTCCCCAGAGAACAAGAAGGGGAGGAAAAAAAAGTAGCCACCATTTAAAGCTGCAGAAATTTTACTGAAGGCGAGTTATATTTTATTTCATTAAAATATATTTTGAAAACATACTGTGTAAAAGAATTAGGGTTCTCAATAATTTATTATTTACATTAGCAAATGCTGTTTGACTGTTATTCTACAGATAGAAATGAAAAGTCTGCAGAGGAATTGTACCAACTTCTTCAGGACCACACAAGCCCCATTACAAGGAAACACATCCAAAACACACTCCTCCCCATTTCAATCCTTTCAAATTCACGTTTGCAATTAGATCACAAAGCCCAGTGACAGGTCATGCTGGCGAGTGTTGAGCGCTGACAATGAGAGCTGGGAGTTCACAGCACTCCGCAAGAGAGATCCCTGAAGAGATTTTAACCTTGCACTACTCAGTAGCCAAGATGCTGCAGAGTCCAATCCCGCTCTTGCTCCCACTGTCTTAATGCCACTGAAACCAAGAGCATTATGTGACAAGGCCAGCACCAGGCTCCCAGGCATATTCCAGAAAGCTAGACAGACTCCTTGAGCCTCACCAGCCCAGGAGAGGGTGTATTTCCTACCACTGTAGACACACTGTAGCTTATCATTCTTCTTCAGTCCAAAGACGTTATAAATCTCATTGGCTTCCTCCCCATCCTCTGGGGAGAAATATGCATAGGAAATTATCTCTCTGATGTAAACAACTGTAAGCACCATTCACATTTTCTGGTCCACATGACAAAATTCGTATCCAAGTGCCTGTCATAGCCTTGACCATTCTTAGCAGGGCAGCTCAGCTTTCCCATCAGCTTTCCAGATCTCTGACATCATCCAGGTACCCAAACATTATGTGCAGTCCATTGCAATGCCAGCTGCTGTCTGCTTTACTCCTGGAAAGAGGGAAAGAGCAGTCATCTCTTCAGGGATTTTATAAAAACCCACGATTAAAAGAAGTAAAAGCAGTCAGCTCATGTGTCCTGTATCCTGGAGGCACTCAATGGTATTTCTGACATCTCATGTAAGGCACCAGTCATCCAGTAGCTGAGCAAAAAGTGACCTGCAAAGCCTCCATTTAGCAACCAAGGAGGGAACTGACAAAAATTCAGCCGGTTTGCTTGCCTTCTCACTTACATAGCATAAAAAGTGTGGTCGAGACATCTGGGGAAGTTTCTGGTGGAATCCTGAAAGAGGAAGCCTCAACTTGCACTGCAAGCCAAGGAGCACGGGTGACAGCACACCACAGCACAGCACAAGTTTTAATGGCTGTATCAGTCACAGTTGCTACAGACATTGCAGAGATTTCCTCAAGGCCCAGGAAGCCTCTGCTGCCTTGCTTTCAAGGAAAACGAGTTTGTTGTCAGCAGCGAAGCAGTTACCTCCTTACAAGATGTCTCTGCAAGACACACTGGAAGGCCAGACTCCAAAGCCTGCTTTGTGGTGTACTTGCTGCAACTTCTCTGCTGTTGGTCTTGTCTGCACAGCCATATTCACAGAGCTGCAATACTGGAGAGAGCAGAGAATTCACCTACGGACAAAGAGATCAGCTGGATGCTGGCTGACTGCAACACTGAACAGCCTCAGTCCAGAATATCAGTCTCAAATGGGACCAAGTGGTAGTATGTCAAGTTGGTGACATAAGCTGTTGGATCATCGCTGTCTTCTAGCTCTGAGGTAAAGTCACTCACACTCTCAAATCTAAGGAGAAATCAAAACAAAACAGAAGGCATTAAGTGATTAATATTTATTTTAAAAAGTCAAAGGAATATCAAGAAAAGTACTGGGAGAAAGGAAAGCTAGAATATCTGAAGACTGATCCCTAGAAATTTTGAGAAAAGACATTTGTGAGGAGGTCATTTAGAATAAGGGCTGCAGGCAAGAATGCCTCTGCTGGCATCTCACGTTAAATTTCTGAGTAAATATAATGCACGGACTTCCTTTACACCTGAGTAGCGTTACCGTGATAGTCATTCTAATGCTGGTTTGCAGCTTTACCTTTGCGAAGCTCAGCTTGCAAGGCACAGATCTAGAGTCCCAACCCTTTTCTGAATGAAATCATCATGCTCGCTCTCTCTCGGCAGCTTGAAATTCAAACTTACTCTAGAAGCTGTCAAACAAGGTCCATGAAGATCAACCATGAACCATAAAGTTACAGTTTCTGTGACATCAGCTTATGTATCATTCTGCTAATGTGGAGAGACCAGAAATGGCATCTTCTGCCACTTATGTAAACCCAGATCCAGCACTTACTAAAGAGGGTTGAGACAGAAATAGAAACCATTGCTCTCCATGTCTTTAATTACAAAGAAAACCTGCTTCTTTGTAACCTGTGGAAATGAATGGGCAAAAGAGCTTGCTTTCAGTAAAACAGGATGGCTATTCCCTTCTAAAACTGTCCCAAAGCACAGCTACCCAGCACACTAGGAGAGCAAGTTCCACATCTCTTTGGACAGCAGTCTTCAGTGGAAGGGACTTTTATCACTCCTCTCCCGTATGACACTGACCCTTCACAGCATTTGTCATGATACCTGAACTTATGACATCCGGTGACCATGTTGAGTTGAAGGTGGCCTGGATCTAAAACATTATTAATTGATTTTAATTTCCTAGGTCTCCTCTCCTACTAATGAATGAATGATTTCATGGGATGTAGCCTTTCTTATCAGGCAATTCTGAATACCTTTGAAATTGGATTTTTACAAGTCTAGAAGAGCTTTCACTGTGGTGTGGGAAGAGCTCCATAGAAAGTGCTCAGAACTTATCCCATCCACCTCCTCTTAAACACAGCCCCGTGTTGATGAATCGGCCACAGGACAGTGAGAACCGTGGTGCACACACAAATCATCTCCTCCTCTCTGATTTTCAAATCTAGTTGTGATGAAGGAAGGAAGCAGCAAGTGAACTCTGGTCTGAGTCATGAAACTGAGGTCCACATTCTTCCATTTTGTTCTCAGACCATTTGGCCGCAACATGAAATGCCTCTGTTCCCACACAAAAGCTGAACAGAAACTGCCTTTGTATCCAGACTGAACTTGTACCTATGAAGTGAAAGCCTATGAGTCCCTTCTCTCCATTAGGCTTTTCTATGAGGCCCAATGTTTAAGACAAATAGGAAACAATGACTAGAGCGTCCTTCCCACAGAGCCTTGCTGTCCTTCCCATGGCATGAGATTTAGATTTTGACAAGCAGAGGATATCTGAATACAGAGATTCCCAACTTTGGTTTCACTTGCCTTGGTATTTTCCTTCTCACTTCCTACCTCCTGTGTTACAACTCGAATTTCTGCAAAGATCACTCACCACCTCATGCCTACTGTCAACCAGAAGGCATCAACTTGTTAAAACCTACACTTTCCTCAGTGACACACATTCCAGTTCCAAGGAGGCTGTGATTTCTGCACTAAGAAAACATTTTACTTCTTCCCCGATACCCTAGCAGTTAAGGGCAAGTCACTTCAGACCAAGGATTAAATCTCATCTTAGGTCAGGCAAGGGACCTGAAGAACTGTCAAATGCCTTTTTCGTAAACTCTCTCTTTAGTATTTTGAAAGAACATGCATTCATTCAATACAGAGTGAGAAAACGGAAACTGAAAAACTGCACAAGATGGAAAAATAATTTATAATCTAGCTCTGATTATAGAGTGTGCCTGGTCATTCTCAACTCTTAAGGATGAGGACCACAACTTTTTGAACAGAAAAACATGCATTTTCTCCTGCAGTGCAGTCACTATGCTCTTTACTTACAAGGACATAAAAATGACACTGAACATTGAAGGTTTGTATGTTCACTCCTCTACTCACACCAGGCTGTTTGCTTGCCTTCATGTGTGTGAAGGTGTGCAGAAGAAATTTGACCTATTTTCCTACTTTTCCTATTTCACAGGTGACGTTGCGTTATCTTACAGACCACCAGTGATCCAGAAACAACAGGTTATAAAACACCAGTGAGGCAGACAGAATGACAAAGCCAGAAGAGGAGGCAAGAAGGCTATTCGTATTCTCCTTTCCTTCTCTTATTAATTACAGAAAAGTAGACTATTACAACTGGAAGACCCCACAGATTTTGTGGTTCATCAACCTCACCAATAAGGTACTGCAAGCAGCACACAAGGTACAAAGCTGTGGCATTCACATGCTGTGGGAAGGCAGAAAGGATTCCTTGCTGCTGGAAAGGAAACATGGGCACAGAGTTCTGCAAAGCTCTGCTCTGCAGTGCTCATTGGAATCCAAACCCAGGAAACCAGGGCTACAGCTAGCTGCTGCGTAAGACACGCAACTATCAACATTTTTTTCCCAGTATGAAGTTTACAAAATACTAACTCTGCAAAGTGTTGAGCAATGAGATCTCCTAATGGCCAAACTGCTGTCCTGGTCTTGCTGTTTGTTCTTCCAAGTACCTTGATAGACACACTGTCCTTCACAAGGCCTACGCCTTGTGCTGTAAGACAGCCTCCTTTGGTGGTTTAGCTCCAGTTAATGCACTAGTGCTACTGCCCACATTCATCAGGAAGAAGTGGGAAACGAGGTATGTAGAAGCTAATACATCTCATTAACTCACAGGAGTAACCCCAGTGTAAATAAGGTGTGAGACAACAGTCCAGCTCCTCTCACCACCTTACATTCAAGCAGTACCTGAACAGAACTCCATCTAAGACTAAAAAACACAGGGACAGCATTTTCTTTTCCTGACAAGAGTAGGACTTTGCTTTCCTGGAAGCATTCTGTCTTTAACTTGAGCAGCTCCACCTACTTTTGCATTGCCACCCATGAAAGCCTCTCCAATGGACAGGAAGATGCTTATGATGACAGCAGCACCATCCTGAAAATACACAGCTATTACTGGAGTGAGTTTGCCAGAAAGACAGCATGTCCAGCTCCAAAGCCTTTGCTGCCTGCTGCTGGCTGGAAAGACAGAAGTGCAAACAGTCCTCGCAGAGAGTAACAAAATCAGAGTTTGTACGTGCTTCTTTACCACCTTTTCTTTGAGGTCTGCAGAGTACTACTGTAAGAAGCTTATATAAAAGGACTGTTTATAGGACACAGAGACCAAACGCACTGGGTTTGCCCCATTTTGCAACAGTATGGTATCCTGGCAACTAAAAAAAGAGAAAATGATGGCAGCAGAAAGTGAGTACCTCAGAACAACAGAGTAAGCAACTCCAACTTGCAAAAACACTAGTTTCTTCCACAAGTTTTGGCCTTTCCAGCTGATGGGCTGCTTGGTAGGTAGCACTGTAGGCAGTCCAACAGCTGACCAGTGCAGCAGGGCCTCAGCAAACAAACGCTACCTGATGAAGATCCAAGTGCTTCTATCCAAAAAATACACGTTTGCTTTGCAAAATGTCTGATTCAAGCACATCAGCAGCCAAAACCCACATGGAGTTTAATGTCGCTGAAAGGAAAATGTTCCCATTTGAGGATATACAATTCCACAAGGAATTAACTAATTTCAGAATAGAAAATATGGGTCCCATAAATCCAATTTTACAGAGACCAAAGGGGAACTGAATAGGATTCCAGAAGATTTTAAAAATTCCTTTCTGGGCTACTAACTTACACTTAAAGAAACAACACAGAAAACCTTTTCTTAAAAAAAAAAAAAATCATAATCATTTTTTACAAAAGAGCTGTTTACACAAGTGTCATTATTTCCTAACTACTACTACCCAGCTTCAATATACAGCTACAGGAAGAGCAAATTTAAGGTACCATGCACAACAGACATCTAAAATTTAATAACTTCTTCATTTCTGATTTAACTTCCTTCAGGAAGTTAAGATACAAATCCACAAAGGTAGGCTGATATCCTGGATTTGTTTCTTCTATTTCTGGGAAAACAAACAGATCATCCAGTTGTTACTGTATTTTAGTATTTAGTATTATATACTGGCTTTAGTATCTTCTGACTTTCTATATAGAACAAACAATGATATGACAAGTAGATAACAGCAGTTTCCAAACCCAAACTAGTAAGTTTTGCTTGGTCCAGAACACATTTTTAAAATCAAGACTTTTTTTTAATAAAAACATTTTGAAATAGTAAAAATGGAAAGACTTTTGCTGCCTTTGGTAATCTGCTCCAATTATTTATCACTCTCAGCACTAAAACAAGATCCACTCTGAACCGTCAACATTAATTTCCAGAAACTGGCCACACAGAATTATCTCCAGATATCATTTCAACCTCATTAATATAAGCTTATGAGCTTAAATGCTGTTAGCAAGGTCTAGGTTCAATACTATAAGTGATAAAACCCTGGTTCTTATAAAAGTTAATAGAACTGCTTCAAAAAAATTACAGTGGAGCCAGAGATACATTTCAGCCCCTGACAAAATCTCGTCAAGCTCTAAACTCTTCTGCAGACTGGCAACGATCACATTTCAAATGTGGCAAGACAGAGCCTTGTATTCAAAGATAAAGCCTCTGTAAGGCTTTTAGCACTCTGTTTCCATCATTTTGACTGCTCTAATGAAAATGTAGGTCAATGTTTCTCATTAAAAATATTTAAAAGCTTCATTACCTGCAGCTCATTGAAATATCAATCACTTCCCATGACAGAAATTTCTAGGAGCTGGTTGCCATCGGTACCCATCTGTCAGTATAGTCACTGACTTTATACGTACATGAAAACCTTCCTGGTTACTGGTCTCTGACCCCAAAATACCTACATACATTAACAAGTAGAATTTACAAATAAGGTTAATCTAACTTCACCCCTTCCTAATGAAATACACATTTCACCAACTCAGAGCGTGTGGCAGCACCTAAGCAGCTGCTCAGCTTCCTTTTTTCAGGGATGTGTTCCCCCTCCTCTGAGGATGGTGTTTTGCTTCCCAAATATCTGGGATATTTAATCAGTAAGGATTCTTCAGCTTCCAAACCTGGGCTCAAGTCAGCTCCTTCACAGTCATGCAAGAAAGAAAATGCTCCTCTGTTTTCACCTGTCAGGGACCCTGTGACAGTCACAGCTTCCTTCATACATAGAGGATTGAGCTCCTTGGGGTCAATAATTTTCAGACAGCCATTTTACACATTTTAATGTAAAGAGCTGTGAAGCCTTAGCAACCATGCCCAGTAATCTTTAACCAGTCAGAAAGGAAACTGCACCAGTCTTGCTCCTATGCAGAAAATATCATTTTGCTGGCAAAAGGGTAGGGAAATAGAAACAACCAAAAACTGAGAGTTTATTTGAAGCTTGACAGCATGACTCATGGACAAACCACACTTACAAGTGTTCTGCTGAGTCTACGTCCAGGTGCTTTTCTTTTCCATTGGGTATACTGTGGTCGATGACTATTGTTTCAGTGTTTGCTAAACAAAATCCATTTGATCGCATGATTTCTGTCAGGGGAAGAAAGAAAAACAAGATGAGAGTCCAAAAAAAAAAAAAAACGGAAGGTGGAAAACAACTGCATGTCATATGTAGTTGACATGATTATGAAATGGGATATGCACGTGACATTGAAAATCTGCACAGGAAAGCAGAAACAAAGAGCTTGTTTCATAGCTTCTTACACCTACAAACTGCCAGCGCCAGCACTTAAGTAATTTTATTCATGTAATCAACTCCTGACACAGAGCATTTGAAGCAAGACCCAGTTTCAGTCCCACTAATGCCAGTAGCAAAATTTGCATCATTTTTAGAAGAATGGCAGCCCATCTATATAGTTGCAATCTACCACTTCTCGTAAGGATATTTTTTTAAGTCTTGTAAAACAATACCATCAACACCATCTTCTATACTGCCTGCAGCTCTGCTTACTTGTTTCTTACTGTGTGAAAAGCTCCAGTCCAGAACAGCTAACATTTACAACTAATTCCACTGACTTACCACCAAGGATAGAGCTTGTAACTAAGGAGTAGTATTTGACGCCAATGAGAAGTTAATCCACGCCTGTATGACATGGCAAGGCAAACTAGACAAATCACAGGGATTTTTCTTCTGGTCACACAATCTTAGATGAAGCTAAGGCCACCACAAAAGGAACATGCTTCTCTATTTAAATCAGCACTGGCTTAAGCAGGGTGACTGATCATTTGCTTACAAAGTAAGTGGACTCTGTTATATCCTTGTGTTATCAACACAAGCAAAATGAAATTCTTCTGTGGCAGAAAATATGGCAGGGAGAAAAGATATGTATAGGGAATAATGCCTAAGACCTTGCCTCAAAAAGACCAACTTCACCTACACAGTTCAAGCAATGAGCAGGAGAGGAGAGCAGAGAGAGAAGAGAGAGAATTTTTAGGTGTACATTTGCATACTACATAAAGTTAAAGCCAGAACACGCTTCCATATTTTTCTTGAGAAAGTAATCTTTGACTTTCAGCCTGTATTTTATTGCAACCCACTTCAGCAGAATATGTTTGGGGTGAAAAGCATCAGAATCACCCTACAGTCATGACTCATCTCGAACCAACATCATACTGCAGAATAAAATTTACATCATAAATTCAAATTCAACTTTCACCAAAGGATGGGGGCTTTCTCTCTTCCCCATCACCTACCACTCTGAACTGGACCACGCGAGGGACAGCTTTTTTGTTCAGAGAGCACAAAATGTGTTTGCCTGCTTTTCTGAGTCTGCAGCCATGCAGAAAGCTGCACTACGGCCAACATGAATACCACAGTGTTTTCCTAGTGTCCTTGACTTGACCTAAAAGTTACAGCATTTCATTGCAATGCAAGCTGCTTTGGACGTTAACATTTACTGCCATCTACTGACAGCACTTCGAGGCACTAAAGCCATTCCCATTGCACAACGTTCAGATGAGGCAAAGAGCAATTTATTATCAGATTTCCGCCTGTGTTTTAAAAATTTATTTGCAGCAGCCAGTTAAACAATAAAACAAATTACCACACGATGCTTTTGAATAGCTGTATAGGTCTTTCTCCAATCTTCCTCCAATTAATTAGGTATGACTCGACTACTAAAATTAATTTAGGATTAAAACAAAACACGTTATTGTTCAGCTAACATGGTTTCCACAGCTCCTCTACACGCAGGCTGGCAGAAGGCCTCCCTGTACTGGTAGCCTGTCCCTCAGCCAGACGCCCTCACTGTGAATTTAGATTCACCTCCACCATCTTCTCTTCTGCACCCAAGAGTGGCATTCTCAGGCATGCATAGTATGTGTGTCCCAAGGGGTTACACGCCCTCACAAAAATTAAAGGAAACCTTTCCAAACAAGAACAAAATAAATCATAAACCAAAACCAACCAACCAAACAAAACCCAAACCAATCAAGCCAGAGCAACAGTGCAGTTTTTGACCAATGTAATTCCAAATACATCTGTTCTTGATGATTACCTTTTTGCAAAAGGAACACGGCTTAAAAGTGTGGCTGCTCTCAGTGGTACATTTTTACAGCACATAGTTTGGGGATCCTTCATTTTATAATGGGCAGGTGCTAGGACCCACTTTGCATCCTCTGTTCTCGTGGAGTAGCAACATATTCCGAACAAAAATAGTGAATATGCTCTCAAGAGCCAACATTGAGAACATGTCCGGGTGTTCAGAAGCAAAGCGCATAAACCACGTCCAGCCTTTGAAGGATGACTGACGTTAGGAAACGTGCACATGAGGAATTTCCCCTGTGTTTTCCATATCAACTCAAGACATCACCCAAACCTCCCTACTCTCTGACAGAGCGTGAGACGCACTTGTTGGCTCCCATCTCTTATGCCCAGGGAGCCAGACCCACATTCCCCCCCCCATTGGCTGTACGACCCCAGGGGCTCTTCTCGACAAGCTCAGTCCTGTCCTGCACTGCAGCCTGGCCCTGGGGGCCCTACAAGAAGGCACCAGCCCAGATGGGCTGGCAAGACCACGCTTTTCATCAAGGCTCTGTGTTACGTGGTACTTTTCTGAATACTTATTTCACCCACCAAAATAAACTCTTCTGGTGACACTAAAACTGCCACCTTGTGGGATAGGTCACAGACTGCAACCTTCAGAGAAGTCTGCAGTTCCCTCTAGGCTCAAAGGAAACTTTTCAGTGTAGTAATACAAAACCATGAAAGCCAAATATCCGCAGACCTTTCAACAACAATCAGTAGCAGATTTCAGGGGACGGACTGAAAGGATGGACAAGTATAGAAGTGATACTGGTCTCCAGTTTACCCTCCAGGTTTAGAAGCTTGCTGTCTCCAACTGTGACAGGTCTCAATGCACTTTTGCTCCATTTGCTTGTTTAATTCTTTTTTGAAGTCATTTATGTTTTCAGTTCCATGATATCCTGTGACAATTACTTGCATTCTTTAACCTTGTTCCAGATGAAAACAATGTAATATTATAACCTTTCTTTTGTTTGTCTAAAGCCTGTTATCTGCCAACCTACAATTCTTGTTTGGTGACAAGTACAGAGTAATCAACCTCCTTCCATTCACAGCTTTGTAGTCTTCCATTACATTCCTGCTGCTATGTCTTCTCAAAGTTGAAACGTATTTCTTTATTTAACCTTGTTCTTAGAGAAGCTGTTCAATTATTTGAACCCCTGTCCTTTATTTGTATGTTTTAAAATTTAATTATGTCCTGTCTGAGATAGAGAGACCAGAATTGAGCACTCTGTATTCAAGATGTGGTGGTTCTCCTTCATTCTTCCCTAATAATTCAGAATATTCTCACTGTCTTTTTTGCTAGCCTCTTGGCAGTGAGCTTACATTTTCTCAGAACTATATAAAGAGCTCAAAATCTCCTTCCTAAGCAGTAACAGCACTATTATATGCGACAATAGTGAGGATTGCCTTTTCTTCATGTTGTTTCTCTGAATTCAGCCTTCAGTTTCACCTGTCATTTTATTGCCTAGTATGTCAAGGTTAATTATATGTTCTGTGTTATAAAGCAGACGATGGAGAACTATCTTTTGAATTGCTGATGGAGAAAGAACAAAGGGAACAACAACATGCAGTCATTTTCATTCTTTAATTCTTGTCTTGACTGTAGGAAGCAAACAACTCTTACCTGATATTTTAACTGGACTTTGAAAGCTTGGCTGAATTTTATGGACATTGTCATTCTTCAGAACTTGGTCCAAAGGAGATCTCTCGAAGAACGTGAGGACTACTTCAGACCTTGAATACTAAAAAAGAGAAAGAGATGTCCATTATTTTACCAGTAGTTCGCTTTGTTCCTCTTTTTCCCTTTTCATCCCACTGCCTGGAGACGTCATCACATGGTTCTGGCACTCAGCACTGCTGCAAGATACTCAGATTGTAGCTTCTTTTACCGTTTGGCAAAAACCTTTGCTTTCTAATCTGCATGAGAGTGTGTGTCACCATGAAGGAGGAGTCAAGCCAGGCTAAACGTGGAACTTGACTTACTCACCTTCCATGGCATGTTTATAATAGTCTTCAGAAGCTTTTCCACTTCATTGAGTCTGGCTTCTATGTCATGGGCTTCTTTTATTGTGATGAGCCCTAGAAACAAAATAAACAGATAGTAAGCATAGGCAAAAGCACATTTTCATGTGTACACACACTTCAGCACCCAAAAGCAGCTGCTCAAGAAGATGTGGAAAGACCTCAAATATATTATGCCTTCCAGAAATAAGCATTTTAACCCACACTGATGATAAAATGTGTACCCAAACTAAGGTGGGTGTAGTTACTAGCACAGTCGCAGGCCTGACACAAGTTCAGCTGTTTATGATCACATTTAGGAGCTGCAAAACAAGCAGAAGTAGAACTGCCTACTCCTTCACCCACAGTTTCACTACACAGCATTCCCGGCAATGATAATCAAAATGCCTGTTTTCTTCTTCCCAGAACCATGATTCATCATTTTTCTGTCAATAAAAAGCGAAAGAAAACCCAAAGAAGCCAAAAAATGCAACCCACAGATCAGAGGAAAAGACTAAACACAAGCTAAACAAAAGCCTTTGAGAGCACTTCTGTATTTCTCCGAATGCAAATGCCAATGAACAATCCAGGGAAGATACCTCAGTACCATGTTCTCCAAATGCAAAACAACTGTTTGCCTTTTTTTTTTTCCCCCTTAAATCACTGAATTATCACAGAGCTGCAGGAGGGATTAAAGTGGAATTTTTGCATTCTAGCGTCCTGAATGATGCATTACAATGCTTCTAATTTTAAATTGCTCAGTACAGGGATGTTCATGTGTAATACTGAAGAAATTTCATATTTATAATCTGCAGGGCATCTGTAACTTCTGTCTTTCTTGGCAAGCTCAGTGAAATCTAGCACAGGTCATACGCACATACAGGAAAAATGAGAAGAAGCCAACCCCAGTACTTCACATCCCTCTAACAGCCTTTTTTATTTCTGGTCTTTGTAACTTACTTGTTCTAACCTAATTATCATTTTCTTCTACATTTGCACCACTTTTCCAAAGAACAAGATACATATGTGAAATGAAATACCTAAGAGACCTAAATTCAACAAGATTCACTGGTTTAAACAAAGAATAAAATATTAAAAAAAAAAAAAAGGAGCAAAAGAAGACCCAATAAATCAAAACCATCTGAATAAAAAGAGAAAAACATCCAAAAGGCAAGCTGTAAGAAACTACCTCAATATATTAACACTGTAAGCACTAAGCTTTCTAAATGCAGTCTTCTACATGTACCTACACCTCCATATTTAAAAGACAAGAAAGAGCTCTCATATACACACAACCTGGGGCCAGCATTCACGAAATGTTTCCGTCTGCATCAGTCCGTGTTGCGTTACCGGTGTGACGTGACCGCATACAAACTTTCCAGACAAAAAAGCGTGACTTGGAAACTGTCAGCTCTCCTCAGATTACAGCGATAAATAAAACAGAGGTTGTCTCTGGAGCAGCCAGGTTTACTTGAAGTCTTTCTATTGCTCAATAGTCCCTCATTTTGCCATTTTTGTCACCGTCACTGCCACTTCTTCCTCCGGCACAGCTCTCTCCCCCTCCTGACTGCAGAGCGGCGCGCACCCATAGGCATGTAAGCATGGCAGCAGCACATCCTGCTTCGGCTGGTGTATGCCACAGATGAGCAGCTTTGCATGGGAACTCTCTGAAAGGCTGTAAACACAAATTAACTCATCTGCATGGGTCCACAGACTGCGTATTAGCAGGGCTCTGCTTGGCGCCTCAGACCTGAATTGCAGACCAGCACCCTTCATCTTCCTAACTGCTGGGTGTGAGCGGGCCTGGGAGGATCCGCGTCGCCCCTTCACAAATATGTTCCCAGCCCACATCTGATGGGAGCTCAAACCTTTCAAAAAAAGCAGCATTTTCACCCTCCCTAAAAAAGGCTGCCAACAGCCCCACAGCTCAGGAGCCCGCGTGTGGTGTTCGAACCACGCTGTTGCCCTGCCACGGCCCACGTCAGAGAGAACTGAGGGACACAGCCCCCCTTGCCACCGACCCATCGGGTATGTGCTCTCAAAACCACCCTTGTCCTCAGAGCTTTCCCCAAATAAGCACCTGTTGGTGAAATTAGTATTTTGCTAGGAGGAGGGATGCTTTGAAACAAATGAAGATACTCATCAAATCAAGACAAAATAAAAAAGAGAGAGAGAAAAAAAAATGAAAAAGTCCACCTCATCAACAACACTGCACATTCCTACTCAGAGGGAAACCAGCCAAGCAGTGAGATTTTCTCTCATTAGTAATCAGGCAAAGCATCTGCAGCTCCACACAGCCTTTTTAAGCTTCAGCGAGGGAAGTCGGACAAGACCAGCAGCCTGTGGCACTTTCACAGCTCACCCAGTAGGAGGTTTTACAGCTTCTTGCCTTCACCAGGGATTTCCAGCCCCTGTGTACTCCTTGCTCGAGCTGCTGGAGAGGCACCAGCCATGCAAACCCACGGGAACTGGCACGGCTGACTTCTAACATCTGACACAGTAAGAGCTGTTCCTTACCGCCGCTTTTTACTAATACCAAAACCAAAAGGCAGACAGCGTAGGAAGGAGAGCAAGTGATACATCTGCCTGGACAGACGCCTCTGTGTGTGCTTAATGACCACGGCTGCACAGCTCTGTTGTGCAGAGCTGCTGACCTTACACGATCAGTTGCAGGGAATTGAGCTTGGCAGGGCTACAGCTTTCCTTTCCATACGTCTGCAGACCAAATGCACAGAAACCACTTGACTTGCTATATATAGAGAGAGAGAGCCCTGTAATTTCTTCTGCAATAGCTACCAAGTTTTACAAGGCCCTCATTTATCATAATTCTAGAAGTCTCATTTTTAAGAGTTAACAGATGCCCTGGTGGCTTTCAGTTCGTCACTGGCTGCGATCCCACACCCTGAGGGATTGCTTACAGCCCAACATCTGCACTACCCTGAGCAAGACACTGCCTGCCCATGCAGCCGGCAGAGACAGAGGCCTCAATCCCTCCTCTTGCTCCCTTCCAGGGCTCGCTGAGTGCTTGCTGTCATCAGCCACAACACACACATGCCTGGGTAACAACAGCGTGGTTTTCCAAGGTGAAGTCTCTAGCGGCAGCACTGGTTCAAGGTGCTTTCACCCTCCCCTGCAACTCATTTTCTCTCCCGTGCTGCTGTAACACACCGCTGCCTCTGCTTTGCCAGCACAATTAGGGGAATACCTTGAACCAGCCCTGTCAAAGACTTCACCTCAGGAAATCCCGGCCTGCAAAGGAGAAGTAAGAGCCTGCAGGCCAGGATGCCCGCTGCAAGCTCCCTTTTCCCCCAGGCACCACGCAGCCAGCTTGAGCAGGAACTGGGATTCGTGTAAAGAAAGGTCACAGAATTGCACCAGAGCTTTCTGTCTCTACCCCTAACTAACAGCTTGATTAAGCACAGAAGCTGCCCTTTGAGGGGGGCTTTCTCCCCTGACTGCCTTCTTTTTTCTGTTCTGAGGCTTTGACAAGGCAGAGGAAAAGAAGGCTAGAGACGTCTAGGATCTCCAGCCGCTGGAAACGTCTGAACAAACAGACACAATGCACGTGCCAGCTGCCTTCATAAACAAAGTCCTGCACCTCCAGCACTCGTTAATCCTGACACGAACGCTCCACAAGCTGGATGCATCTGGAGCACACTGCACTCACTGCACAGGCACTGGCCACGTATGCAGCATCCATACGGCAGCTACATCACGTCCTGATGCCTTTGTCTCTCTGCCCATAGAGCTGAAAGACATGCCTATCTTTCCATCAGGGGCTTCCTGACCCCGAGAACCTTCCTTCAGGCAGCTCGTCCTGAAATAAAGAGAAAACATTAATAAAGCTACCAGTAGCCTGGAACCAGTTGTGCTTTCTTCCACTTGTTCAGTCATGCAATAGAGCTGAGCTGAAAGCTAGGAAATCTCTTAGTGAGGTCATGGTGAAATGCTGTTCTCATGCCTTTCCCTCTGCCCTGGCTGCTGGCTGACTGCTAATTGAAAACATGTGCAAACTCCTCCCAGGAAAACTTTGCTCTCTGTCTTGTTACCCATACCGTGCTTGGACAATTAACTATCATTTCAAGTGATTTAAATACTATAAACACCTATGTTTATAGGGCTTGAGGTAAATTGGAGCTCTGCTGGCTCCTTTTTTTTTTTTTTTTTTTCTTTAAACCACAAAGCCTTTTGTTGCCAAACACCACAAACCTCTAAGATTTTTTTTCACCCTACACACAAGGGGGACCACACGCTGGGTCACAGGAGGGACAATACAGGCACACCGTGTGACCAAGGGTGGCACTTGCCTGTACCTGGTATATTTGGTTTTCGCAGTGTGCTGCTGTGCACACAACCCCTGTAACTAGCAAGCTGATTTTAAGGGAGGAGACAATCATTTCAACATCTCCCCTGCCCCTTTCCTGATCAAGAACCCCAAGCAGAGTCCTGAAGACGGGGTGAACAGGATTTGCCCAGTTTGAGACCACGCATGTGTAACAACAACACACCTCTGGAAAAACACAGCACAAACAGCAGCTCGGGCCTGCAGCATCCTTCCTGCTCAGGGACGCTGGTGCCAGAGCAGCTGCAGGAGACTCAGGGATCAAGCATGCAGCTGTGTCCCTGGCACGCTGGGTCACGGCGTGGGAGAGAGGCCCAGAGCTGAAAATGAGCAGGAAACGAGTTCAGCTGAGGAGCAGAGTGAACTGGGAGCCAGTTAAAGATGTCAACACACAAGCCTTGACAGCCTGCCCTATTGCTGCCATATGAGCCACCAAACCTGCAACTAATGATATTTTGACAACCATATTTAAACACACTGCATAGCTTGTAATGAAATCACGATGTGGTCCTGACAGCTGATGCCCATGATGACTGCTTTGTCTCAACAGCCCTCTAGTGCCTTCCAAGGAAGAGTCACTTCATGCCTAAATGAAATTTGTCTCATACACCATCCCTCAATGATGACACAAAGTCATCTGTTTGTCTGGAGACGTGTTGCTGTGTACAAGTTGCTAGGTACGTGATCTCAAACTGCGGGCAAACCCTGTCCCTCCTGGCTGAAGGACTCCACTTGAGGCTTTTGGTTGGGAGACGAACAGAGAATGTCCAAGAGATCTCCTGCTTTCTCGAAATTAGCTCAACAAGTAAAGGAGACTGAGTGAGGACAGAGGCCAAGGTGTACTTTTTGGAGACGTGTGCAAGATGGAATGATGATACTACAAATGACGATACTACTATTTCAGTACCTACATGAAGATTAAAACTTTGCACTGAGCCCTTCTCACCCAATCCCCTCTCAGTCACCTGCAGGAAAAACTGCAGAACAGATATCAAAGTGACAAAAGGACTAGAAGATAAATAGAAGCAGAAATCTTACTGTGTTTTGCTAAATCCACACTGCAATAAAGATTTATGACCTATAGATGCTGATCCTGAGCCCACCCTTATCCCTTTGCACAAGTCAATGAGCAGCAATTAGGGATCCCAGATCTTCAGGGAAGATGCATAAGCTGGCTTGCACAGACAACTCCTACTCTGCTAGGAAGATAGGAAAAAGCTCGTTTCACACAACTTTTCAGTAATTCTGCAGAAACAACACCACAGGAATCCTTTCAGTCCAAAGGCTTGATAAGACCCAGAGAAGAGCTGATAATTAGGGACAATCAGGGATATCAGCTCTCCAATTACCAGAGACCAGGACAGCCACTTTTCTATTCTCTGCTGGTTATTTATGATGTCTTCTAGGGCATCTGGCTCTCATCACGATGGACAGGATCCCAGAGCTAGCTGTGGCTCTAGTCTTAGTCCACCAGCACTGGCAGCTCCTCTTTGATGCCTCTTCCCTAATTCTTCTGCACCCCACTCTTAGGGAAGACACACTTGCCCCTTCCCCTCATGAGGAAATCCATCTCATATGACGAGAGTCACTATCTAATACCTTTACAGAGGGTTTTCTATTCATGGAATATCACTGACATGATACATCTTGGTGGCATTGCTCAGGGAGCAGTGAAAAGGATATGATGGGAGTTCAAAAGAGGGGTGCAGGGGGCTGGATGTTTTGTAGTTTTTTGCACATTTGCTGCTCTTCTTAACCTGGATTGCTGAGGAACAAAATAGGGACAGTTTTTCAGAGAGAGAGAATTTCACAAAATGCAAGTAAGCCACTCCATGCTTTTATAAGTCTTACTAGGTAGCAATGAGCATATCAAAGACATTGATATAAATCTGTTAAGACACTGAAAGACACAGAGCTTTCAAAACCCTGCCTGCACTGTGTGCTTTTAGCTCTAACACTGAGCACTTCCTTGGTAATTCATACATAGCAGGTGTGAAAATACGTATGGCACAAAGTACCATTCAACCAACTGTCTGACTGAAATCGCCCAGAGCAGGGCCTGTGACTGTGACCACTTGAGGCCCCTGGCACGCTCAAGCAGCCCTGCAAAGCACAGGAGATGAGTTAAAAGCTGAGAAGTCCCGACCTCCAGCTGACAGGTTTTCCACACCTGTGTTATTAGACATGGGGAAACGGCACCTCCCAGTGACAGAGCCCAGCACAGACCTTCCCCACAGAGCTCCCTGCCTCGATGCTTGATGAGCCACGAGAAGATGTCAAAGAAGCACAAGATGAAAGTGAACAAAGCAGTCAAAGCCTGATGAAAAATGCAAGCTCCTACAACCATTTTTAGTGCCAGCTCCTTATCAGGTGAGAACTGTCACGAGAAAACAGCCTCATTTCCATTCCTTTCCACCAAAATCCTCCCAGACACACTGCCCGGCTGCCTCAGTCCACCACAAAAAGGCAACTTGTGCCTAGCTTTGTTACAACACAGCAAGCTTCATTTATCTCCATCATTACCAATGAACCATGAAATTCAGCTAATAAAAAAACAAATGCAGAAGCCCCAAACTTAATTTCAGTCATAGAGCACTGCTAGAGCCTGATAACCGAGAGCTGCATCCTTTGTCTGCCAGACAGAAGCTCTGAGCAAGCTCCACTAATGAACTGTTGACAATGTCAACAATGAAAAGAGCACAATAGATGCAGTGTATTTATCTGTATTGTCACAGCACCGAAACAGCTGCCGTCTGTGGAAACCACTGTGCTGCTTGTGTAGAGCTCCCTCTTTGCATAAATCACCCTCCCAGACGGTCTCGTAAACAACAACAGCACAATGCGGCATATAGAAAACTGTACGTTACGAACACAACATCTACAGCGAAAAGCGTGGCCAAACAAAGTCCCGGGGACAAGTCCTTCGAACCGCAGCCCTGGAGGAGCTTCCCATGTGCTTCCTGGTGCACGGCCACTCCGACACAGAAAACAGCTGGTCATCTGCTTCCCACATGAGGCAACCCCGCCGCAGGGCAGGCACGAGCCTCAGAGCTACAGCTCAGCGTTAGTCACCCGGGAAGGACTGCCCAGCGGCTGCTACGGATGACGAGTGAACTCCTCTGTGCTACGAGGCGAGCTACAGGCACAAAGTTTCCATGGGAAGCCTCCACGGCTGCTGGGCGGCTTTTGTACGGTTGGACAAAGGTTGAGTGCCAGCATGGCAGAAGATAACTGAGAAGTTCTGGAGAGCTTTACGAAGTAAACACCAGTGGCAGCAACCTGGCGAAGGTGGAGAAGAAAAGGGAGTGCAGCTGGAGGAAAGCAAGCGGAGAAGCAGATACAATAACAAAAAGGAGAGAGGGGGAAAAAAGGCCACAACAGAGCAGAATGAGTCAGAGGAAGGATGGAAAGAAGAAAGGGGAGGGAACGAGCACTTTGGAACGGAAGTCCATCTAGGAAGGAAGAAAAAATGTGTAAGGCTGAAGAGCATTTCTGACTTGACAGCTCGGAGTATCAGAGCAGCACCAGGCACGGGACAAACAGCCGTGTTGGAAGAGCATCTGAGCTTCCATCCCGATCACGAAAGCAACAAAGCAGTGCTATGGGGCAGCACAGTCCCAGCAGAGCAGGGCTGCCAGAGAATACCCCTCCACTCCAAGGGCAAACCAAACCCAAGCTTTGAAAGGTTGCTAATGAGCCTGCAGGTGGATGACTGCACTGACGTTGGATCAGGTTCCAGGATAAATCTTAACCAAGAATCCTTAGAAATAATAGGTAGAGAAAACAGAAGGGAAAAATAAAGAAGTGCTTTTCCAGATTTATGTTTCACTTCCAGCACCTACTGGCTCTGTTGCAACTACTTCTAAATCACCAATATAAAGTCAGCTCCTAAGTCCAGGGGCTGTCTTTCTCATAAAGCGATTTAAATACAAAAGTTGTTTATTCTGCATACAGAAAGGAACAGACAGATTAGTAACATCAAGAGTGAACTAGCCTGTGTTTGTCTGTGATCCTCTTTGTGCATTTGCCTACAGCAAGGGATGGGCACGGTTCAGACACAAATAAGATACAAGCAAGTTACTGGTAACATCACAGTGAATCATATTTAGTCACCCTGCAGGTATGCACATATCTAACCTTGTTTACTAGCTCACTAGTAAGAAGCCTCATGTTGTTGAGCATCCCTGGCCCTCAGCATCATAACACGCTCCAGATGCGCACACGGAGCGCGCTGTGCCACGTGCTGTTAGTTAGCAAAGACAAGACCAGACTGTGTGCATGCCAAGCTCCCCCACGGGGACCTCCTCTTTTCCCATGCCAAAGAAGGGGTGAGACGAACAGCGAACGCAGAAAGCAGTGCCTCCCATCCCCTCCTCCGGAACCGCAAAGCGCCCTGCGGGTCTGAGAAGTACGGGAAGGGAGAGATTGTGGAGGGCAGGGCAAGGGGGCAGGGGAGGAGAAATGGAAGGAGAAGGCAGTTTGCTCTGTTTGCTCTGGCTGAGCAAGAAAAGGAGCACACCACTGCTCAGTGTTAGCCGTTTGCTGAAACCAACAGTAATGGTGACAACCAACTCTTCCTAAAATTGCTCACATTAAAAATATATATATATACATCCTTAAAATAAGTTAGTGACATCAAGTAGCTCAACCTTGCACTCCTCCAGCACATCCCTATACTGTAACATACCGCAGCATGACCAAGCCGCAGCATAATTCTAGTTCTTTTAATGCTCCTTAAGCAAATCTGTAGGAGCACTGGATTCTTTCAATGCAATGCAAATTTGGTTTGCAACATTTAACCACTTCCTCCAGATAAAAGGCACAGCTAATATTCAGGTTCTTTCGGAAAGCCTAAGATAAACACACAAACAAACACACATACATATGCATATCCATCTGTATGCATATAAAAACACACACACACACAGATCTATATGACTGAATGCTAACACGCACAAGGCTGTATCTTTGTCAGGTGTTTTTGCTGGGTTAAATACATTGAGCTTTACTGCGTGCAGCAGGCCCTCAGCTTTTAAACAGGACATTTAGAAACTGTGCTTACCCCAGGAGTTTTCTCAAGACCGGACATGCTCCACGCAACCTGTACTTAGAGCCAAATCTTTGCATCAGTGTCACTCTGTTAAGTGAGATTTTTATGTTTCAGCTTCATCAAGTTACACAAGGCTGTGGCCACTCAGTTTAAAATGCCAGCGTGATTAAGTGTTCTCTATGCAGAGAAACACACTTGACAAAGTAATTTTCTTCAGCACAGAAGCAGCTTAATTTTAAAGGGTATTACTGAAATCGCAAACTGTTCTGGGTTTTGATTCCGGCTCCGCTGCAGTAAACCTCCACCTCCTCACCAAGCCGAATAGATCACGATCTGCCTGCCTTAGCCTTCAATTTTTCAAACCCTGGCCTGATGCTTTGGCTCATTCCAGGTCCTACCGGGGCTGGTACGTCTGTTCCCGACATTAAGGGCAAGCGGAGGCTGCTGGCTCCGGGTCTCAGGCAGGACCTGAGGACGCTCCCTCTTTTCCCAGTTGTTCACGGACCAACTGCGTGTGTTCCCTGGGCCTGTCGAGCACAACCAGTGCAAGCACTGACTGTAACCACCTGGCTGCACCTGCCCCGACGATACCTCGGCGATGCGCGAACCCAGCTCAGCGCTTTGCAAAAGCCACGAGGCTCTTGCAGGAGGCGCCGAGGGACGAATCCAGCGAGGTGCCGGCGTCCGGGACCCCCAGGGACCGATCCTGCCTGCCCCCAGCTCCCCAGCGGGGCCAGGGGCTCCGGTGCCCGGCCCCCATCCCCAGCGCCCGCCGCCTGCAGAGGGCACCCGGCCCCCGCGAGAGGCGGCAGTGCCCGGCCGGGAAGCGACACCACGGCCCCGGGATGCCACCGGCACCGGGAGGGGGGGACACGACCCGGCCGGGGGGGGGGCCTCTGGGGCTGCCTTACCGCCTCCAGCCAGCTGAGGCCCGGGGATAAAAGCAGGCAGCCCCCGGCCGCAAAGCAAACGGAGGGAACCCCCCCAGGCTGACAAGCGGGTGCAGCCGGGGCTGAGCAGGGGGAGCCCCCCCGGGCCCGTTCCACCCGCAGCCGAAACGGGAAGGGAGAAGGAAAATGGCTCGGGCTGCGGCTGCCCTGCTCTGCACGAAGTTATGGCAGGAATTACGCTTGCTCCCAGAGACGCTCCGTCCACTGCCAAGCGCCGATGACGGCTTTTTTTTTTTTCTATTTTTTTCCCCCTTTTTCTCTCTTTTTTTTTTCTCTTTTTTTTTTTTACTTTTTTACCTTTTTCCCCTTTTTCTCCTTTTTTCTTTTTTTCTTTCTTTTTTTTTTTTTTTTTTCCCCTCCCCCTCCTTTTTTTTTTCTCTCCTTTTTGCCGTCCCCGTACCGACAGGCTGGGGGTTCCCCCCTCAGCCCCTCTCCCCCCAGCACCCCCGGGGGAAGCTGCGGGGTGCCAGCAGAGACCCGGCGCCCACCTCCGCGGGGAGGGGGGCTGCACATTTACAACCACAAAAACACGCCCCAGAAACAACCCAACCGAGACAAGGACAGCCCGGGAGGGGCTGCCGACCGCCAAGTGCCTCCCCCCCGTCCCGTCCCGTCCTCTCGCCCCCCTCGGGGGTGGGAGCCCCCCGCCGCCACCATCCCGGGGCAAGCAGCAGCTAAGAGCTGGAGGGTGGGAGGCACCCCCACTGCATCCCCCCCAAACCTTGTAGCAGCGGGGAGCGGGACAGCTCGGGTCGGTCCTCGGGGAAGGAGTCGAGGAGGCGCTTGAAGAGGCGCCCCAGGTCGGAGTAGCTGCGGTGCAGGTAGAGGACGTTGCGGTCCGACCACTCGGTGCGGATCTCGTAAAACTCCTCCTCGTCGCCCCGCCGGCTGATGACGAGCCGCCGGATGCCGTTCACCCAGCAGCCCCGCACGTACATGTTCACCAGCGAGGTGCCCTCGAACACGGCCGAGGCCATCCCGCCGCCGGCGGACGGCGAAGCGCGCCGCCCCGCCCGCCGCGCCCCACTTAAGGGGAGGAGGAGGAAGAGGAGGAGGAGGAGGAGGAGGAGGAGGAGGAGGAGGACGGGGGGTGCCACCCGGCGCACCCCCGGGGCGGAGGAGCAGGGCGGCCCGGCCCCTTCTTCGCAGCCGCCGCCAGGGGGGGAGGCTCCAGGCGGGGGGCGGGGGAGCTGGGTTGCGGCCCCCCAAATCCCCCCAGACCTCCCCAAACGCCCCCAGACCCCCGCTCCTCCGCCGCCCCCGAAGGCCCCGCGGAGGGCGGCGGGATCCTCCTCTTCCTCCTCGGGACGGTTTCGCAGACGCCACAGACGTGACGAGGAATTTATTTTTCCCCTCCCAGTGACCCTAAGAAGTCTTTTCTTGTTTTTCCTCTCTCTTTTTTTTTTTTTTTTTTTTTTTTCAAACTTCCAGGCCAGCTGAGGAAGGAAGGGTTTGGGGAATAGCTTACGCTGCCTCCGGCTGCTGCATGCGAGGCCGTCGGCAACCCAGCACCCCACAGGGCTCCCCTGCGCCGTGGGGAGCCCTAAAGGAGACATCTCTCAAGGGAGGCCCATGACACGGAGAAAGGCAGCAAGGACTCTTAGTAGCCCTAGGAGCCAACATCCCCACGGGAGACCCAGCTGTGTTGCATGTGATGGGAAGCCCACCCTTGCGCAGGGGTCCCCTCCTTCCAGAGTGCCCCCAAGCAGTGCATTAACACACCCCGGGGGTGCCCGCGGGGTCCTACAGCAAGGGAACGTGAGGGGAGATATCTGGGTGCCTGAAAATGCCTGGAAGCTGCAAAGAAGACGTGCACATTCCTGGAGGTGAAGGGAATGACAGCGTGGTGATGTGGGGTGTGTCATCCGGGATGGGCCTCTGCGTGCGGGGCCTGCGGCAGGGAGCAGCACCCTGTGGGACAGGGGCTCGGGGGGACGTGGGAAGAGTCTCGTATGTAAAGAACGCAAACAAGGGAGCCCTGCTTCTCCAAACACACACGTGCCTGCTCGCCGCAGCCTCGCTCTGCAGCACCTGCAGCCATTTCTGTAGCGAAATCTGAAGGTGTAAAACCAGGGCTCGAGGTGTTGAAGCGGATGCTGGGGCGCTCAGAAGCTGTCCACACCAGCGCTGGGCCTGGAGCTGCGCTACAAAACCCGACAAAGCAAACAACCTGGGGGCACATGCTTTGCAAGCCCAGCTGCATCCCCCTGCGCGTAGTGAAGTGTGTGGCACAGGCCCACCCACTTCACCTTGGCTCACCACAAAAGGGTTTTCGCAGCCCTGTAGGGCTAGACATCCCTCGTGCCGCGGATATGGGCTGCTCGGAATATGCAATGCGGTTAGCAGGAAAGGAATCGCCGCAAACCTTTGTCCTGCAGGAAGATCTCGACACAGTGCTTTTTGTTCGGAACGGGCTTTTGTGATCTCTCCTCTTGTTCCAGTACATGGTGGTCTCCCCAGCTCTTCCATGGAAAAACAAAACAAGAAAATAAAATGCCTTCTCTTCTGACAGTTGCTGTGGCAACCTGAAACAGCCACATATCTCAAGGAAGTGAAACTTTTAGGAAGAGAGCTGCGAGACTAACCTACCCCCCCCCCCTTCTGAAAGATGTCAGCCTTGAGTTGCTTCTAACTATTTACGTGCTTGACTTCTGCTCGTTCCTACTGGTATTTTTTGCCTTTTCTATAGAATGAGTTTTGCTGTTGTCTGCCTGCCCACAAAGCGTGTGCAACTCCACCGACCTCCGAGGCTCTCAGCATCTCACCAAAGCTCTGGCCTCAGCTTGATTCTGCAAGACCTCAATTAGGAGGTTTTGCAGACCCACTTTTGCTGGGTTATGGGTGGTGTGCACTGTCCTCTAGGCTTGAGTCATTAAACGGTTGGTTCCATTTTTTTCTTTCAGTCTGACTGGTGCCACCCTTCCAACTTTATTAAAAAGTTCAGACCCTGCTAAACCCCCCCCCAGGTCCCCTGGGAAACTGCTCTTGAAGGCCTCGATGTCCACCAGAGCTGGTCATTCTTTAAGCGATGCCTCCTAGAAGCACAAGATCAGGCAATTCCTAAATATCACAAGTCAGGCAGGCGGGGCAGGAGGCCGGCGTGGCTGACCAGGGACATTCTAATGGAGATTAGGCGGAAACAGAGAGTGTTTCGCTACTGGAAGGAGGGCCAGGTGTCATGGAAAGAATACAGGGAT
Organism: Oxyura jamaicensis; assembly: GCF_011077185.1. NCBI lineage: Eukaryota > Metazoa > Chordata > Aves > Anseriformes > Anatidae > Oxyura > Oxyura jamaicensis. The sequence continues at coordinate 81,525,171 of NC_048894.1, forward strand.
GCTGTTCGTGTTTGTAGGGAGAAAGTTCGTGTGGCCAAAGCACGCCTAGAGTTGAAGCTGGCTGTGTCTGTGAGAGAAAACAAAAAGGGTTTTTTTAGATATGTGAATGGAAAAAGGAGAACTAAAGAATACATAGGGCCGCTCCTTGATAGGGAAGGTCTCCTCACAGACGATGACATAGGCAAAGCAGAGACGCTTAACGCCTTCTTTGCCTCTGTCTTCATTGCCGATGATGGGCTTCGGGACCCAGGGTGCCCCGAGCTGGAGGACCGGGCCGGTGGGGATGAAAAACTCCCAACCGACCCTGAACGTGTGCGGGATTTGCTACTCCACCTCGATCCCTACAAGTTCATGGGTCCGGATGGGATTCATCCCCGGGTGCTGAAAGAGCTGGCGGACGTCATTGCGGAACCTCTCTCAATTATTTTTCAACAATCCTGGGAATTTGGAGAGGTCCCGGTAGACTGGAAGCTGGCAAATGTTGTGCCGATTTTCAAGAAGGGTCAGAAAGAAGACCCTTGCAATTACAGGCCTGTCAGTCTCACGTCAGTGCCTGGTAAAATCATGGAGAAGATGGTTCTCGAACTTATTGAGGTGCACCTGGGGGACAAAGCAGTCATTGGTCCCAGCCAGCATGGGTTTGTGAAGGGTAGGTCCTGCCTAACTAACTTGATTTCCTTTTATGATAAGATCACCCATATGGTGGACCAAGGGAAACCAGCTGATGTGATTTTTTTGGACTTCAGCAAGGCTTTTGACACGGTCTCCCATAGGATCCTACTGGACAAAATGTCCACCATACAGCTAAATAAAAACATCATACAATGGGTGAGCAATTGGCTAACGGGCAGGGCCCAAAGGGTTATGGTAAATGGGGCTGCGTCAGGCTGGCGGGTGGTCACTAGTGGGGTCCCTCAAGGCTCCATTTTAGGGCCGGTACTTTTCAATATTTTTATAAACGATCTGGATGTAGGAATAGAAGGTATTTTGAGCAAGTTTGCTGATGACACCAAACTTGGAGGAGTCGTGGACTCGAATGAGGGTGGAAAGGCCTTGCAGAGGGATCTGGATAGGTTGGAGAGCTGGGCGATCACCAACCGCATGAAGTTCAATAAGAGCAAGTGCCGGGTCCTGCACCTGGGACGGGGAAACCCTGGCTGCATGTACAGACTGGGTGATGAGACGCTGGAGAGCAGCCTAGAAGAGAGGGATCTGGGGGTCGTGGTAGACAGCAAGTTGAATATGAGCCAGCAGTGTGCCCTGGCAGCCAGGAGGGCCAACCGTGTCCTGGGGTGCATCAAGCACGGCATCGCTAGTAGGTCAAGGGAGGTGATTGTCCCACTCTACTCTGCACTGGTGCGGCCTCACCTCGAGTACTGTGTGCAGTTCTGGGCACCACAGTATAAAAAGGACATGAAACTGTTGGAGAGTGTCCAGAGGAGGGCTACGAAGATGGTGATAGGCCTGGAGGGGAAGACGTACGAAGAACGGCTGAGGTCACTGGGCCTGTTCAGCCTGGAGAAGAGGAGGCTGAGAGGAGACCTCATCACAGTCTACAACTTCCTCGTAAGGGGGTGTCGAGAGGCAGGAGACCTTTTCTCCATTAACACCAGTGACAGGACCCGCGGGAACGGGGTTAAGCTGAGGCAAGGGAAATTTAGGCTTGACATCAGGAGAGGGTTCTTCACAGAGAGGGTGGTTGCACACTGGAACAGGCTCCCCAGGGAAGTTGTCACTGCACCGAGCCTGTCTGAATTTAAGAAGAGATTGGACTGTGCACTTAGTCACATGGTCTGAACTTTTGGGTATACCTGTGCGGTGTCAAGAGTTGGACTTGATGATCCTTAAGGGTCCCTTCCAACTCAGGATATTCTATGATTCTATGATTCTATGAAACCCTATGTGACTGTCACTGCCTGCTCATGAAAAATAAGCCTATGCCAACAAAAAGGCTTGAAGCTGACATACAGATACCAGATCCTGATTTTTAGGATTATGAAAAGTTGAAGTATTCCTATAACAAACGCTGTACATGTAGAACTTGTAGGATCGGTTCCTTATTCCCCCAAGAGTACGATGCTGTTCCAGAAAAAGCAGTCTTGATCCCGTAAGTTCAGAAGCACAACATCCCCTTTTTGGAGTGAAAGGGTAAGCTGTGGTGCAGCTTTGAAACCTGCCACTGAGTACTTCTGGTGGCTACCTCGCTGCCTGTGGGCGAGTCCACAGCCCACTGGAATTTAATCTGGTTCTCACCTCAGGTGGCAGGGCATGTGTATAATATATATGTCCTCTTGTCGACCCGGTATGTGTAGCAGTGTAATGCTGGCCAGGCACTAAATCTGGGCAGAACTGCTGTTCGGGAAGGTTGGCTTAGTGATAATTATGTTACTGTGTGGCTCTGTTAAAGTTTCACTGGAAAATGCTCACGCACAGAAAATAAATGTTTGCATTAGAATAGCGGTGTGCTGAGGAGGAAGGCAGCTCTTGCAAGATTTTCTGCACTGTGGAATGTAAAATGGATGAGGATGGATAGTCACAAGGGACACAGACATCTTGCAGATGAAAGTATCTCCTATTACCAGCACCTTCTATTGTTGCTATACTAATTGTATCTGTCATGCACTTTTAAAAGTACATAGAGGGCAGTCATTTGCATTTGACTAGTTTTTCACGTGTATGCAGCATGGCAGAGGCACTGTGCAGCAGCTGCTCTTCAGTAGAAAATTGGGAATATGTTTCTGCCCTTTTTTAAAGACGGGCTTTTATTGAAAGACGTTTTATTCCTTTTTGTGTGACACTTTGGGTTACTATTTTCCATATTTAAGTTTGGAGACATAAGTGCCAATAGCACCTGACAGAAGAAAGATGCTGGTTGAGTATGTATTTTATTCCTTTGCATATTTTGTGCTCTTATTATTTCACTGGAGTCATAAAATACTAGTGGGATGCATGTATTCTCTTGGACCACTTATTAGCTTAATTTCTACCTAAGAGTTTTTCAGTCCTGCGTTTAGTTTCACAAGCTGGTAATCAATTTCATTAAATTAAAATACATGCAGAGCACCTACCACATACTGTTAATCACCTTGCTGAGGTGAGTGACCCAAGCTCTTTGAAGATTGGTGTGGCCAAAAATTCACCCCCAAGTCTTCAACAGATGCAAAGTGATGCAACAAAATCACCTGAATTTGAGAAGAGGCCAGCATCAAACCACAGGGTTTAAGAAGCCCAAGAGCAGGTAACTCTTCCCTCTTACATTTACATAGTGACCTATGGCTAGAAACACAAACGAAGATGATTGAGTCTGTGGTTCTAACCTCATACCGTGCTGTGACATCTGCCAGCCCTGCTTTTTCAGGTTTCTTCCTGAAAGAAATGTGTAGAAATGTGTACCACATGTAGTGGCAGCAATAGGGATACTTGCTTTCTGCCACATACAAACAGGCTATGAGGACTTCTGAAAGTCATCCCCATTCCACCTACCTTTTCTCCATGTGTCCTACACCCTCCAGTCCATTGCAGCACCTTCTTTGCCCTTACTGGTTATAGTCTCCACTAATTATTGACTCCAAGACTGCATCTGCATTTGGGAGGAACTTTGTCTAAACATCTGAGAAGATCTCTCTGTTATTGTTTGAAAGTCATTAGGGTTTCCTTTTGCTATTAAGCCTTCAACCCCCTTACCTGAGAGGCATGATGATTCACACTCTTTCTGTTCATATCCATAATCTATATAATTCGCAGGGTAGGGAACTAGCTTTTGTACTACACACATAGATAAAGTCCTCATTTTTTTTTGCAATAGACCTTATAGTAAGCAATAAGGGCCATCCACTACTGCAAAACATGGCATAAAAAAGTAGCTTTCACCTTAAGGAAAAAACACACCGTCTGAACCAAAGTGTCTTTTGTGAGTGCAGCCACTGAAGCTGGCAGGTTTCACTACCTTGGTTTAGATCATTAGCCTTCCTACAAGGAAATACATTGCAGAAATAGCAGCAGCCACCAAGCAGGCAACGCTCATCCCCACCTACCAGGTGATCTGGGTGAAGCACGCAGTATTCTGGCATGGAGCAAGAAGAACCACCCTGGAGCAGAGAGAGGAGGTATTTCCTTCAGCTGACACTGCCACCAGAACTCAAGCATAGGAAAACACCCGTCTGAGAATGGAGTCTGAATGGCTTTGGTGTATCAGGCTGGAAACAGTCAGAGAGAGGCAGGAGGGGGAGAATGCCTGCCTTGGGGGAAGAGGCTCTCCGGTCAAGTCTTCCCTTGCTCAAAGAAGCTGACTTTCTTCATTCTTGTAAATAAGCCAAAATTGCACTCAGGGTGCCTGGCTCCGTTAATCATTTCTCTAACTGGAACAAGTATTCAAGACCCCAACATTTCAACAAGCCGCTTAACACAACAAAAAGCAGGAAGAAGCTCCCAAGCCTGCAGTCACCAAAGACCTCTTGCCTGGGGAATTTATAAAATTGTTCCTGCCGGGAAAACATGGACTGCCTGGACTCTCCAGCGAAAGATGCAGTCATACTTCCAGCCTCAGATTTGTTAGCACAGGAGACCAGAACCTTTGCAAAGATGCTCGGCTCATTTTCCTCTGTTACCAGTGTAGTACTGGAATGAATAAAATATTCAGCTATCCGTCTTGCTCAGCAGTACCAAAACAATTTGGAAAGCAAGAGGGACTGGAGCTTTATCCACTTACATGAACAGTGAAAAGACGATGATGAGCTTTGAAAAGCAGCCCACACCTCTGTAATGCTCGCAAACAACGTGGAGTGGGCCCCCTTCTTCTCCTCTCCCATGATGCACACCCTTCTGTTAAATCACCTTTTTTTTTTTTTTCAATGTGCAATCCGAAGGCCAAGCAGCTCCTTGTGTTTTAGCCTTTAGCTCACAAGACAAGATCGTCCCTTCTGAGCACCTCTGGTGAGAGGAAGCCCTCATATAAATGAGCTACTGACTGAAAGATCCTTTCATGCTCCTATGGGGAGGTTTGACTGCACAGGGGTTGAACGCACAGCCAGAGCACTGCTGGGGCTCTGTATTCTCACTTTGTTCTTCTCCTCTCTCCCCCAGGCTGATCCTGTGAAGTGCTGAGCCCTCCTGGAGCCAATGGGAGTTAAAAAATGCTCAATATCCTTCCAGCTTTGGCTACTTCGTAATATAGCCATTAATGTATGCACAGCCTATTTTTACAGTCTGTTACATGTTTTCTGGGTAAAAAACTGCTTGAAAGACCCTTTCCTCTCCCCCAGAGTTGACATTGAATTTGATTTAATAGAAGAGCCTGAAATTCTTTCCATTAAAAAGTGTATTATAAATGCTCATGGAGCTGTAACTGCAGTTGAAAGCTAGGTATATTCCTGCCAAAGGGTAAACTAGCTTCATCTAATAGGGGAATATTTCTAGGGGAACAATTTACCCTTTACGAGCCTTCTTCCTAGAGACAACATAGAAAGTATGTCTTCACTATGTTTTGAGCAGAACAAAATAAATTAAATACACCTGCAGGTACACTAACAAAAAGCACCAGCATAAAAATAGCCAAGACAAAATTTATCTGCGTTTTCAGTCTCTTAGCCTAATGCAATCAGCCAATTGGGCAATAAAAGGTCTGCAGCGCTGGGATTTGGTACGGTTTGTAATGATCCCTTGTATGGCCTAAGACTGCAAATTCGTATTACACATCGAAATAGAAAGCCCTAAAGTGTTCAGCAATGACAAGCATTATTATTCTGAGTCTGCAGAAGGGGAGACAGCCACAGAGCAGAGAAAGCAGCTTGCCTAAGCCCACAAAAAGAGGTTGTCCTAGAGGTTGAAATATTTGTAGCACTTGGCACATGGACTTGTACGCAACCCTTAGAGAACATACTGTTTTGCGGGGAAAAATAATAACAATAAAAAAACACATTGCATGTGTCCACTAGACTTATAAATGCAAAAGTGAACCATTTACACATGCTAAGAAGGCATGTATTTTTGTTTTCCTTTTTTAAAAAAATAAAAAATAAAAATAAATCATGAATTAGCTCTAATGTTCTTCCTTTTTTTTTTTTTCCTCTTTGTAGTGAAGAAAAATATCCAGTTTAAAAATGGTATGCTGAGGGTAACAAATACAAACTGGGCATTTTTTTTTGCTACTGTTGTTAGTAACTGGAGCAAATTCTTCCTTTGCTCTCCCTACACCGCCCCAGGATAAGTAATTGGCCTTGTTTTAGATGCTGAAACCTCTGGCTGTATCCTAACTGGTGATAAGTCTCACTGAAAACATGAGCCATCCAGCTGAACTGCAGTACCCTGCTCTTGCACTTAAAATTAAGGGCACGTTAAGTGCTTAGCTATGTGAATATGGAGCCCTTCAACACCTGCCCATGGCAAGGAGAAGCTCTCAATGACAGAAACACACGAGGAAGTTGCAGCAACAGGAATGCTGAGTATGAAAGAAATGCAGGATTGGACCCTGAGCCTGATGAACAGGTATTACTGAATTGCATTCGTTCACATAGCTGCAGCCATAAGATACAGCTCATCAGTGTTTGCTGCTTCAAATACTTCAAGTCAAAACAAGCGTGAGTGATTTGATGTGTCTACATGGCGTAATTAGAGATGTAAACAACGACTGCCGTTGCAGAAACTGGAGCAATATGCTAAGTAACTACCTGAGTTATTTCAGTCGAGCTATATTCTGCATCATTAGTGTAATTACAGGAATAAAATCCGAGCCCATCATAACTTTGGTAGTTCAGCTTGCGTATAACAACCTGTTCTTCAATTTTTATGATGTTTCTTCCCCTATCACCGGGGTGGCCTATGCTCTCCCCCATTTTTATTTGTCTAAACCACAAAGGAAAGATCCACTAATGAAAACAAGGTTAATTATGCTTTCATCAGAATGGTTTCAGATGGGATTCCTTCTGTGAAACACTAGAATGGGGAGTCCATTCATTCTGCTCCCTTCTGCCATAAAAAATGAAGTAAAACCACACAATGAATGTCTCTATTTATGTTTCAGAGTTCTTTTCATGCCAAATGTGTCTATGTGAATGTACCAAATACAAATGAAGCATTAATAATATACGACTATTTTTCCTTTTTTTTTTTTTCCTCCTATATTGCTCAGCACTCTATTTTTCTAACTCTTCCCAAGAGCAAGAAGAAAACCATTTCCCTGTCCCCTACTTCTTTGTTCCTTTTTCATCTTATTCAGGAAGGGGCTTGTAGTGAATCTGTTAGGACTATTGTGCTATATTCATCGCTGTTACTTAGCACAGCTCGTGTAAGTCAAGGCTCTTTTCTCTATGAGGAAAGATATTTCCCTTTATAGCATTGTAAGTCAATTACTGTGTTAGCCTTACATATTTTTCCCTTTGAATCAGACATATAAGTACTATCCCTAAAGCCCTTTTATTATTTATCATGTTATAAAGACCAGAGTACCTTGAACATATGTATGGTTCATGTATACACTGACACACACGGAAGAAGGTCGTGAAAGGTAGCATAACACCTTCTTATAAACAAAGGGCAAGATCCAATGGACAACTCTTCTTATTCTCAATATAAGGAGGTTCAGAAAACACCTACAAATTTTTTGTCTTTACATACGTCAGTGATGTTTTCTTCCTTAATACATAAAATCATTAACTTTGACCAAGGGTTGACTCTCAACTGAACACACTGCAACGCCTAAAAGGAACGTGAAGAATGATGCAAGAGGCACATTATGGTTTTAGTACAGATGATTTTTGGAAGAACAACCTCTATCCATACTAAAAGCCTTTGGCTTTGATTGTACAACTGCTCCAAGCATAAAAAAAACATAGGGTTTCAACACTAAAGGTATTTTGTTTGTTTTATTTTGAAGAAAGTGGGATGGAAAGCCAGTAGGAATTGTTCCCATACAATTTGGGTATATAGCTCATTGCACACCAGCTTCAGTTTCCAGCATTGTCAGGCTCAAATTAGGCCAGCTAAAAACCTACAGAAGCCTCCTGGTTTTCAGTACAAAATATTGTCACGTCCCATGGGACAGAACCAACAGACACAGTAACATGCTGCAGCGATCCAACTTATTTTGTGGGACAGGAAGGGTCTTTGCAGTCCTTGTCAGAAGTAAAAGTCCTTGATTGCTGCTGCAAGCAGAGGCTATTTTAATGCAATATCCTACTGCATGATTACTGTAATTCCACTGTCGATCTTCTTTGGGCCTCTCCAGCACATTTTTAGCCCTAGTCATCACTTATGAGCCCAATGCAGTCCTTAGTCCTAGACCATCTCTTCAGTTGCTTCAGTGAAACTAACACAAATATAAATTAATTGTATTAGAAGTTTGCAGTTGTGCATACAATCATTCCCCACGGGAAACAGCTGGAAATTAAGAGAGTTCAAGCAGCTCTCCCCTAGCAGGACTAGGTTTTAATGGTAGCAGTTCAAGAGAATGTGACTTAAAAAATGCAATATAATGGGTAAGCAAAGAATGATGTCATACAGATGTCTCATGGAAAATACATTTTCAATAATCAAAATAAAAAGTTTACAAAAGAAGAAATTGTAAATATATAAGGATAAAAGAATAAGGTTTTCTGAAGAAATCTAGTAGGGAATTTGCCCATGAGGTCTGAAAGTCTTTCTTAGCTTCAATTCAGGGACTGAGTCAAAGAGATCTTTGCAACTTCTGTAGATGGGAACCTCTACATGAACAGAGGTTCACTGCTGCAGGAAGAACATCATGGTGCCAGCTGCTTCTTTTACCCCAGACTACAGCAGCTTACACAGTATCATGATTTAAATGATTTAATTATATACAAAATAGGATAATAAAGCTGTATCTTACTGTAAATATGGTATAAATTGCATCTTCTGGCTGGTTTGGGGATCAATCTGGTTCTTCAGTTGTTGCCTGGAAAAAACTTAGGCTTGTTCTTCTCTTCTACTGCTTAGGTTTCTCTGCTTTCTAATCCTCCATTTGCATAACTGAAGCAGAGGTGACAAAAACTGCCTGGAGTGGTTACTTGTTGCTGCTAAACCAGGACTCACTTTTTTTTCGTCTAATATTTAGTGAACATCCTATGCTAGTTCTTATGTTATCTCAAAGTAACTGCTATACTTAGGCCTACTAAAAAAAGTTAAGATAAAATGAGAAGTATATACAATTAGCTGGATGTTACTTCTCCAAATGAGATGTAAATTCCACTATTAAGTGCAATTTTCCTTGAATTGCATACTTTTGGAAACCCATTTGACAGTGTACATTCCCAGTGCACGCTTTGTTTCAAAAAAGTAATGGCTTTGTGAGGATATGTTCTCTTTGCCTTTCAATTGCTTTCCCATAACATCTGTGATCCAAACAACACAATACTGCTTGTGGAGTGCACCTCCCAAACAAAACAATCTAAAATAAAAGCACTGCTAACATTTTAATAATAGTGTTTGCTCACCAGGTCCCAAATGCAAAGAAATATTTTTTTGTTGTTGCTGCAGGAATTTTCTAATCATTCAGCCTGCAGGACTGGATGGGAATAGAGGAGGAAACAGCCTTCGGGACTGTACGCAATGGAAAATGCCTTCTCCCTCAGCCATAAAGATATTCCCCTCAAGAACTGGAAGCTTCGTTGCATCCAAGCATTTTAGAGTGACATAACTGCACAAGCCCAACTTCAACAGTGCAAATCTGATTGCACCAATGTACAGGCATGTGTCAGCACAATTATACACAGGTGCCAAGTAAGCCCATGCAGCATAACTATCTGCCATCTGCTTGGGGGGAGCATGATTTGCAATAGGTGCTGGACTGAAGCAAGCCTATCCTTCTGGCAGGTGGGGCAGCCACAAGCTTTTGTTCCCACCTTGTCTCAGCCCACAAAAAACACGTCCTTTCAAGCAAGAAGTTGAGCAACTTCCCTTTTTAGAATGGCTTGATTCCCACCATGTGCCAGGAAAAAAAAGTAAAAATAAAAGTTTCCAAAGTAGCTAGGAACATAAGTATATATATAATATAACCAGCCCCTTGCACAGCAGCTAAGTAAAACAAGTGAAACTCTTCCAACTTCCTCTTCTCCCCAGTTTTCATTTTAAAAAGGCATGCGTGGGGGGAAAGACTCAACTGCCTCCTAATTGTTCCCCAGCTTCCTGTCAAAAAGATCCAGACCTAAATCCCAGGAAACTTGTCATTCCCTGTCTGAGGCAGAGCTCAGGAGAACAATAGCTGGCTACAATCAACAGCAGCAGAGACTTAAACGTTTGCACTGCAATACACTACTGAGAAGTGCCACTGTGTAACAGCAGCACATGACACAGTAGAAATGTATTAGTAAGTCTAAGTGCTGAAAATCACTCACTAATTTATCTTTTAGCTTCTCTGATGAATGCTAGTATGAATTATCTCCCTTTAAAAAGCACTACCACCAACAAACAGATAGAATAAAAAGGTCTACAAATAAATTTATCATAGTACAGCTCAAAACCATGGCACAGTGCGGTTTAAAAAAGCAGCGCTCACTATTCCCAAAGCCATCATTTCTCATCTTCACCTCAGCTTCAAGGACTGATGATGCTATAATGTCTAAGATGGTGAAAGAGGGTGGCCCTTGAGTCATTATTCTTCATATCCTTCTCAATGCTATCTCACAACTTCAAAATTTTTTAGATTAGCAGTTTCTTTTGATGTAAGCCCAAAACTTATTTATCCTAAGGCACTAAAAGTAGTTTTCCTAGGCCATATTCAATACTCAAATGAGTTGGCCTGATATTCCCAGAAAAAACAACCCTTCTTTGTCTCCAGGAGAACTGAGAGTTGTCCGGGCCTGTGCAGCTATCCCCTCAAATAGTTGCTACTGCCAGGCAAGAGACCATAGAATATGACCGAGGGAGATAAATATCAGAATACCTAATAGACTCTATCTTTCTATAACGTTGCCATTGTCTTGAGCTTACTTTCCACCACTGTCAGCATAAAACTATTAAAAATGTGTAATTTATTGCAGATTGCTTCAATATAGCTGAAAAGATCATCCCTGTAAAGGTCTCCCTCTTCAAATCCTGCACAGATTTCCTCTAACAGCAGAGGACATTAAAAAATTAAAAGAAAGAAGTAGGAGATTTGAGACTAACTTCTTTGAAAAGAAAGTGAAGTGTCATCTCTTATTTTTCTCTCGCGTTACTGACACTCAGTTGAGTCTCTCACTCTACACTGGGAACATCCAAGATGTCACACATTTGGAAACTTGAAAAAACAATTCTGAGAACAATGAACAGGACTGGAGGCCCAAATCCTCTTTGATTGTCTGGCTTTAATGAAGAACTGCACGTTGAATCAGTTCTTCATTCTGCAAGTCAGCATGAAGTATAAACGTGGTTGTATAAGCATCAGTGGCTTCCTTGGGGAGATCCAGTCAAAACACAGCACATCAGGTAAATTAAGAGGTCAAGCAGAACACAACATTCTTTGTCCTGGTGAGAACTGGGAGGTTTAATGATCAAACAATCTCAAAATCAGACTGCTTACTAGAAGCATCTCTGCATATGAATGTCTAGTGTCTACCCACAGGCAATCAAGCTTGACCAAGTCATACAACTTAAAAATGTCAAGATCACCAAGGAAATTCTGTGGGGGAAAAAAATAATAAAACATTTATTGTCCTATTATTACAAGGCTTTCTTTCTTCTGTTGTTAAAATAATTCATTTTGTACAGATTTAATAAGCTAAATCTTAAAGTCCCTCCTAAAACAGACTTGGATCCAAGCTACCCTGTGCATTAGTTGGTGTAACCGAGATCAGAATTCAGAATTCATTCTTCTTCATTCCATACCAGGCAGGCTCCCCTCTCCTTCAGAATAAAGCGTAGGTGTTAGATACAGAATTAAGGATTCATCTCTCTGTAAGTAATTAGCAGTGCATTTTTTACAGTATCTTTTTCCTCATTAATGACACTATGGTATTTCTGAAAAGTGATGGTGACTGTTACAGCTAGGGACCACTTTAGAAATAGAAGTATCACTACGTTGCTTTGCTTTCCCTAATAGGATCCCGAGCATGCAGTAGAAACTCCCTGTGTGCATCTCAGTCTCCCATGGAGATCATTAACAGACGTCATTATCGTCTTCAATAGAAGCACGTCACCACCCTTCTCTTCTCAAGGACAGGAAAGACCTTTGGAAGGATAGTAACTCATCGCAGTTATTAGGCCACAGGCTTCTTATGCTCAGAAAGGGTCACTGAGCTCTTAACTTCTTAAAGAAAGGGTCCACAGAAAGCTCAAGGGGAGGAAAAGTGGCGGCTGGGGTTGCCTGGACAGAAGCTGTACTGCTGTGAAAGCCCTGGGGATGGTGGTGGGCTGCGAGCTGGGCAGAAGGCCCAGCATGGCAGCCAGGAAGGCCCACAGCAACCCAGGCTGCACCAACAGCACCCCAAGCAGTAGATCGAGGGCAATGGTTATTCCTATTTTCTTGGCACTCCATTAGACTAGAATATGCACTCAGTTCTGGCCCTCAGGACAAGAGGGAGGATGATCATGTAGGGCAAGTCCAGGTGACTGGGGCACGGGCCAGTGAGGAGAGGCTGAGGGACCAGGGCGTGTTCAGCCTGGAGAAGAGACTGTTTCAGGGACCTGACAGCAGGCATCCAGCACCTCTGAGAAGAGACGAGAAGGAAGATGCACAGCAGAGAGACAGTAGCCACTAATTGAAAAGGGTAGAAGGGGGGAAATTCCCCACAGTGACAGTCAGACAGCAGCTCAGTTTGCCCAGACAGGCTGTTCAATCTCTGTCCTTGGAGGTTTTCAGGACCTGACTGGACAAAGTCCTGAGTGACCCAGTCTGATCTTATCGCTAATCCTGCTTTGGGATGGAAGTTGAACTAGAGACCTACTGAGGTCCTTTCTAACTTAAACCATTTTATAGAAAATTACAAAGCAATAAAAGATGCAAGATATCTACACAAACAAGTAAAAATCCACCCCTTTTCACAGTAGATCTGCAAAGTTTTAGGAAGCAGGACTTTTCAGATGTGATATATAAAAACAAAACAAAAATACTGAGCTATTACATTAAAATCTACTCCAGATATCGTTATCTGACTTGTAAACTTTGTTCTGACTAGTCGCTTCAGAGATTAATGCATTTGGGATTCAGAAGAAAGAAATCCCTCCTTTCTTCTGGCAGGTATTCATAGCAAAGCAAAGAAGGGAGTATATTATTAAAGCTTAACTGCTGTTTAAGCTTTTGAAATAGGACTTTTGCCTGTTTCTCCAAGAAAATCCCTTCTCCCTTGTTCTACAAACATAAAAAACAGACTAAATCCACCAGTGTCATCCAGAGAGATTCTTATCCTGTTTACACTGGCCTGAGTCTGAATAGCTCCACAAGAAAGAAATTAATCTCAATATACACCACTGTGACTGAGAAATGCATGACCTAATGAATTTAATCATAAACAAACATACAAGAAATAAAAAAAAAAAAAAAAGAAAAAGAAAAAAAAAACAGTCTAGGTGTTTTTTTAAGAAGACTGAAAAGACATTAAAAGAAAGCAATTAGTGAATATCATTCTTTGTTGGCACAAGGCAAAAGTAGGAAGCTGCATAACACTCTCAGCTCCTAAATCTACATGACACGTAAGCCAAAGGGGTCCACGGCCAAAGGGTTCCGGTGGGACCTCATCCAGGGAAGTGCTCCACAGGGACTTCTGAAGTCCTCTCAGCTACACAAGAATAGGCATGAAATGTCCAAAGTGCTTATTGCATGTCCCATCAAAGGGCCAGACAAGGTACTGCCTTCTTAGAGAAATGAAAGGAGTTAGAAACCACTTGCAAGTCATACTGTTGCATTAACTCATTTGACATTGAAAACCGTGGGCCTCGTTTAATTCTTTATAATGACCTAGACTGATGATGACCAACTTCAGAAAGATGTTCAGGATCTGGTTCCACATGAAGAAACGTTTTTAACTGGATCTGGGGTGTATTATAGGTTTTTGATCTAGAATGAATGTTTTTATGGCAACTTCTAGGGTGAAAAGTAAGGTCTGTCTGAAAACCTACCTCATTTAATGCTTTGAAATGCTATACTCTGTTTACAAGTTAACTTCTGCTCCTTTTGGGTAATGCACGTTTAAATACTCCTTCATATTCATCTGTATAATAAAAAGGATTCCAGAATGAATCCCTCCCCCCTTCAAGAAAAAATGCTTTGGGGAATTTGTAGGAGGATTAGAGCTTTAACAACATGTACAATAAAATATTAAAATCATATAATGCCCTTTAAGAAACCAGTCTTTCAAAAAGTGGCATTTTCATTTGTTCTGGTCTTTGGAAGTTCTGTGGTAGAAAACCCTGCCCATGAATTTTCTCTGCTTTGAAGTCCTAGCACTTTTGCAAAATAGGAAAAATTGAATTTGGAACATTGGGACTATAATTAAATGCCATCATTCAAAATAAGGGGGAATAAAAAGCACATGCTTCCTTGAGTCTTAAAGCTGTAATGGCCATGATCATAAAGAAACTGGTAAAGCCTCAGGATAAAATTCCAGCTTTGCTGAAGTTGACGGGCTCTACTACAAGATTTTGCCCTTAGGATTTCACTTCAAGGACTTGAACCTGGCCTTGTGTGGATTTAGGTCTTCTAGTTTGAAAGATGGTATCAAATTATGCACAACTCCCACATTTCAAATGAAAAAGCCCAGGTGTAAAATTCTTCTTTTCCTCTGCCTCACACGCATAAAAAGAAATGTTCAAGTCTTTAGCTCAGTAAAATAATATGGAAATTTTTGATAAATAGAAAATAAATATCTGTATAAGAAGTTTTTTTGTTTTGTTTTCAATAGAAAGGATTTTTTTTTTTTTTAACTTCAGAGCAAATGGGATATTTTTCACTACAACCAAAGTTATGAACTGGGCTAATGAAGAAACTTATTACACGTATGGACTGCATTCTTTTCAGAAGAGTGCTGTTTGTCTCTAATATACTGCTCTAGACAGGAAAGGATATTCCAGAAACAGATCTAGTGTTCATAATGAGGGAAGAAGGCCAATCATCACAAAAGACTGTGTAAAACAAAGATTAAGAATAGTAATTTTTATGTATTATAAGATCCTTGAAAATATAAGAAGAAATTACTAGCACTCAGCAGGTTTGATTCTTCTCTTTCTTGGAATGTTTCCAGCGTGAATTTTTGGAGTTCCTACTATCAGTCAGTGACAGAAAGTAAGATAAGGAGTAACACTGAAAAAGGGAAATCCCATTGTCCGATTTTGCTTGTCTGCAATAAATGTATTGCACAAAAAAAGGAAGACAAAGGAAATCAAAAGAGAAAGAGACTGTGTCTCTTGTAGTGGTGGGAAGCAGAAGAAAACTTAGTGTATTTGCTGGCAACCCCTTATATACCATCCCAAAGCATGATGTAATAGCAGATCTAAACTACATTTAAGAACAATTTAACCTTCACTATACTGAATCATGAAGGGTGAAAACTTCCGTGAATGGTGCCTCGTTCCAGCATACCATATAGGCATGCATAGTGATGCACTGAAGATCAGTGATCCAGGTCAGACATGATAAGTATTTACCACCAGCTTCAAAAAGAAGCACATTTTAACACTACTGCTATCTAGTCTTATCACATGTATTTTGTTAACCATTCATACCTTGTTTGCAAATTATGTTTTGCGTCATGCCTGTAACCCTGTAATTCCAGTTGCATCAGACCATCTGCCACAGATTGTTACCATGACCTGCCCAGAAGTAACACGGTTTTGGAAAAACTTTCTTAGAAGTCTCCTAGGTCATTCCCTTCCATCTCTCCTCACTTTTGATATAGAACTGTAACTACAACCCAAGTGCACCTCCTGGCACATGGCATGTTGTGTAACACCGTACACTGCACTTGATGTATAATTTACCTACTGTTTTGCAACAGGTAATATTATGTTGTGCCCTGAGTAAACCTCGGCAAGATATTACAAACATTTCAATATTAGATTTATTCTTAAAGTTGTTCTCCTTGGGTAGTTATCATGCCCCATAACTTGCTTTCGTTTTAAAATATTTTCAAGGATTTAGAACACAAATGTCCTTGTTGTACCTAAAGACAATTAAATGTACCGGAAATACTAATGCCTATAACATCACCATCTTCTCTTTTGCCATGTTTATGGTCATTCCCTGCCCTTTGATACACAAGGGATTCATTCCCATGAAAGCAAAGCTGAAAGTAAAGATTCTCTTGCAGTGCTTTAAATGACACACAACTATTGTGGTCAATGACTGTGAGTAACAAGGTAGTCATTTAAGTGGCAACAAGCCCTATTTTTGGACAATGTTAACTCTTATGTGGCCATTTAGACTAATAAGTGAAGTAAGATCTTTCCCAGATTTTTTGGGGGGAACAGATAAGACAGATTTTTTTGTTAGACAGGCACACTATAGAATTATTACAGAATGTTGCAGTGGATCATCTAACACTTCCAGACTGCTGTTCACCTTTCCCATTGTTGCTCCAGTCTCCTCAGAGAATTGTTTTAGAAGTAAAGGGACCAAAAATGCCTGGGTTCAGGATCTTCCACTCTGTAGAATACATCCACAGAGTCTTAAAGTTGATATCTGACAAAGCATCAGTACTCAAGAACCTCAATAATTTACTGTAGTTCAAAATTAGTCTTTATACCACGTAGTAGCCAGACAATTTGGTCCAAAAGATGTTAGGGAAGAACAGTATCTACTGCACACTTCTTGTTGTTGTTTTCACTAAGACTGTGAGGATTTATTATTTGTTTTGCTGTAGTGTAAGACATTCCAAGAAATAATAAACAGATCAGTGTTTAAAAAGGACAGAAAAAGACTCTTCTTATTTGGTGTGCCTAATTTAAAATAAGAAAACAACAACAAAAAATGCTTAAGCATGCTCTTTCCTCATCTTTCTGACATCACTGGATTTTGGTTCATGTGTTTTTTAAATCCAGCCTGAAAAAAAAAAAAAAAAAAAAAAACCACACACACACACACACACAAAAAGAACAAAAAACACTTTTCTAACTGGAACCTAAGTAGTTCAGAAGGCAAAAGTGAGTGCTAAAACACAGAGGTGAAATTTCAAGCATCTTGTTCTTAGGGAAAAAAAAAAAAAAAAAAAAAAAAGAAAAAGAAAAAGAAAAGGAGACCAGAAGACTGAAGGTGCTCTGGAGCCCCAAAGCTCTCTTGGTGTCCCCTCAAACCTCCACTGTGATGTGCCCTCTGCAAATACAACTGGAAACAACATTTTTAGATTATTGGAACAGAACAGCGTTCTGCTTTTCTTCACCTCAAGTATTGAGCATAATCAGCCTATTTGTCCTGCTTAATTTAGTCAGTCATAAATGCTGGAGTGAAGGATGACATCTGACTCATTTCCACAGTAATTAATTGTGATTTCATAAAAGCATCGTTATGTTATTTATTCTGGCAGAGGAAGTTGAAATAGATAAATAATAGTTATCAATTACACATATCCCAACTATAGTCATGCTGTGTACTGGGAAAGCCCTTCAAGGAATCATCCAACATCTCATTAAATACGACGATGGAAGATACGTAGAAAGCATATGTAACAACATAGTTTAACAGAGACTAGCATTCCTACTTGCTAGGAATAAGTATAAGCTATAATTTGAGTACAACACCAGCAGGCTCTCCAGAAGGTTAATTCAGAATAAAACACTGAACTAGGATAAAGAAGATCCACCTCCAATTCTCCTCAGGAACAGAGTTTCTCTGGAAACTTTTAACGAGTCTCTTCTGATTTGTATTCTGTGTGAAATGTTTCTCTCTAGTCTAAGAAACTCCAATGCTTCAGTATTTCCTTATTGTATATCAATGCCAAAGACTCTTCTCTGGGTTAGCAGAGACCAAGCCTGAGTGCCTCGATTCAGATCAAGAACTTAAATGTGATTTTCGGAACTTCAGGATATTTTGTGCAGGTAGAAATGACCAGTTTGGCTACAACATTTTGCCTTTGATAATTGCATTCCTTCATGAGAAATCTCATCCCAATAACATATTCCCACCTCTAACATTTTAGAAGCACTGATAGTCAGAAGTCACTCTTCAGTTCAGTTTCTCCAGATGTAGGTAACATCTCTTTTGGTGTCTTTACAGTGCACAGCACCATGAAGTAGGCATTTAATTGTGCCAAGTCAAAACACTCCAGATGTCAGCATGTTCAGGAGTCCAGGAATACAGCCCCACTTATGCTGTCTGCAGAGCAGAGCTAAGTTTAGGACACTATGGTCCTTTTTTGCCAATATGTAGCAGTTCATTAATCTGTAGGTTATCTTGGTGAAACTGGTTGAGAGACCAAACAGTTCTCTGTCAGACCAAACTGCAAACTGGATCAGGTAAAAGAAGAAAGTATGTTTTTGTAAAGAAGGTGGCTTCACCTTTTTGGTTTCATAGCATGTTTCCACAAGCAATTGCATCTGGCTCCTGTTTGGAACAGGAGGGCAGCAGAAACAAACCACACTCCAATTTAGTGGCTTCATTGCTGGGACAGATCCTGTATTCTAATTTTGTTTTAGTCAGCAGCAAATCTCCCATTTACGTTATCAGATCTTAGGTTTATACGTGTTTGCTTCTATTTGTCACTTCAAATGCTCAGTTTGTCATAACTGGTTCCTACCCTGAGTTTCCCCTTAAGCACTTCAAATGCTCTCTGTCTAGACATTACTTCTATATAGCAGGTCAAAATTATTTTCTCAGTTGTGCTCAGCTCTGGGCAATAACACCCTCCTGTGTGGTAAATTCTGCAGAGCCCTACCCCTTCAAAACCTGAAAGGACGATAAAGGCAGTATTTTTCTCACACAGAAATAGCACCCACCCACCCCACACATACGCTGCAGACCCAAAGAAAAGTGTTTCAGTGAAAACTGTTTTTTAATCTCTTCCCACTTCCATTTGCCTACTTTTACATTTTGAAATGGGTTACAAAAAGAAGCAGAAAAACGAGTTTCTGTATTTGGTTGGTTGTTTTGAAATCCATTTTCTCCTCATTTTCACATCCACTTTCCAGGAAAAGAACATAAGTAATAGACAGAAAGCAACACCAGCTTCTATTCTCTCCACCAGGAATTAAAAAGAACCCTATGAGGAAATTATGAGCTCTCTACACACGCATACACACTACCTCTTTCATCTTCTCCATTTGAAATCTAGGACATTTAAGAGCATTTTATTACCCGAAATATATTTCCCTTCATGATTTTATTCATCTTTGCAGAAAATGAAGTCTATTTTCAGTCAGCAGTCCCTAACAGCATAAACATTTTAAGAGCTCACTTGGCAGAGCACCTTATCAGAAGTTGCTCCACGGGAGTCAGGCATGGCATTTGCAGGCATGGAGGTACCTGGCTGTGTGAACAGCTCCATAAAGAAAGATTCAACTTTGCCCATTCTTTATTTTTTCCCCTCAATAAAATTGAAATTTCAAGGGTTGATATGTCTTCAGCCAAGGTTAGCAGGGGACTTTTGCCTTCAGCAGCAGTGTTTAAGTCCACCCTCACAGAGTGTGATAGTTACCAGCGCTGGAAAGGAGACTGGAACATCTTCAAAGTCAGACTCAGCCTTTAACTCACAGATGCAAATCGAGCAGATTCCATGTATCCATGGAATTGCATTAAAGCCCCATGTTGGATGACTGGATTTGGTCCATGTACATCAGTAAAACTATTCTCAAGTTAAATCTTGGTTACTGGGGACAACAGAGGTACTTGGGTGCACCAGGAGTGCAGCGCAGAACCAATCTGGGCATGCTGAGACATAATGAATGCCTCAGTGAGGGGAAGAAGAAAAATAAATACTTTGCACATATACAAACCAGACTTTTATCACTTGAAAAGGGTTCTTTTAAGGACACTCTCCAAGGACAGGTTTGGGAGTTTTTTGATAGCTGCTATGTCACTTCCTTCTTGTCTAGCAAAAGATGAATTAATGCTTTTTGACAAACTCATACAACTCAGATAATTCACAGCCTGCCATCACATACCATACAGTTTAAACCAGCATGAAAATAAAATAATACGAAAGGTTTGGAGTTAAGAACAACCTTTTACAAGTTCAGCTCAAACTTGCTGCCACCAAAGATGGTTGGTGCTCTGGGGCTTTCAGTGGTGGCAGACTTAGCTTGCAGCTCTGGACACTTGATCCAAAAAGAGCTTAATTTCAGATCAGTAGTTCTAAAAAAAAAAAAATAATCTAAGTTTAATGGTAGAGGACATGACTGCTATATCATCTTGTAAAGCCAATTTGCAGTTATAAGCTTAAGCTATTTTTTTATAGGAAATACTGGACAATAACTCCACTGCGCTTGCTGGTGTATGCATTTGGAAGTCTGAACAAGGAATAAAGATATGAAAGATCTCTTTTACTGATGTATATTGGCTTACTGCCTTTTGGGGAATTCTGCAAGCTGAAAAACTGCAAATCACATTGAGTGCAAACCTGGACTTGGTAATTTCCATAATACAAAGGGTCAGCAAAGCTTACAGCGTAAGAAATGTAGGAAAGAGGACACCCATAGGAAACAAGACTTGGAAGATTAATACAAACTATTAAAAGGTATTTTTGGTACTTGAACATTCAGCTATACTTCTATAGCAAACGTAAATGGAATAGTTTAGTTACAGGATATCAGAGCAAGACCATGGAGACACCTTCTCTGAAAACTTTACTAACAGTGAAGCACTTATTCTAATACATTCTGCATGTCCTTTTCAGACCTATTATCCATTTCAGACCTATTAAGCATTATGTCCTTATTGCTGCTTTAAAACTAAAAGGGTTTCTCCATGAAGGCTTAAGATACCTTAAGTAATGGAGACTGACCAAAGTGAGAACTACTAATGCAGAATGGACTAGAGAACCAAGCTTCAAATGCTGGAGACATTCAGCTTCAAGCTGGAGACTTCTATGGGCAGAAAGCTGTTGATTTGTGTTGGAGTGGGTTTAAGGTTCCCTGCTGATCATGGACAAGATGGTGTGAAACTGAACTGGTGGTATCTTGTTGGCAGTCTGAGCCACATCTGCAGTAGTACAGATGACAGAACAGCAGGCATTAATACTCTGCTCTGCCACTGCTCCCTCCCAGGTGGTCTCCTGATGCAATGGAAAAGGTGACACTCTGAAAGGTTAAATGGGGGTAGGGAAGAACTGGGACCATCACAAGCCCCTGGCAGGATGGAGCAGGGAAGAGAAGAAAGGAGAAGTGAGAGGGAAAACACACATGGTCTCCCCACATTGAAAGTACAGAGGAGACTGCTTTACAGAAAAGCACCAGCACCCACAACCCCTGGCAGGCAGCTGTGGGACAAGCACTTTGAAAAAGAGGATGGTAAGAAGAAGAGGATGGTAAGACATACAGAAAGTTTGCAGTTGCAAGAACTACTGGTATACAAAAATTCTTCTGAGTGCAATGAAATACAGCCTATAGGAGCAACAAAGCGTGTAACATTGCAGCTCAAATGAAAAGCAAGTTATGTCAGTTCTTAGTAGGTGACCTCTCAGATGTATGTACACATGCATAACAAGATGAGACAGTTGTGTGCAAACGAAGAGCCAGCACTGGTGATTCAATATAAAATGACAAGCCTTTTCAAAATAATGGGTTTGTTTCAGATATGGTTTATCTTAACAGGCTTTTAAGGCACACTGTTGCAGTCTGACTAGTCTCACCAAGGCCACAGAGTTGTAGAGATGGAAATCAAGGATTAAATCTGAATGTAGTTCCAGGTCAGTTTTGACAAAAACTTCCAGACAACTCTTCAGAGGTGGCAACAGCCACTCTGCAAAGAATTCCAGACCTGTGTCAAGATTCCTATCAAGTTAGTCTCCAGCCTCAAGAGACAGATCATCTTCTTAGAGCTTCAGGTCCTACTTGGAATGATCAGTTGCATCTGGGGATTGACATCTGGAAAATACACACATATATGCAACAGGGGAGAAGTACAGCGCACAACCTGACCTTCTCTTCAGGGGAAAAGAAAATAGCAAGAGGCAAGAAAAATAAGAGATTCCATGCAAAATAGGGAGGAAGTAATTGCAATAAATGTATCAGCCCACGAACAGCACTTTCCAGTTTGGAGGCAAGAGAAGTGCAGTCATGACCAAGATTTAAGGCATGACACAGAAAGTCAGAGAGGTTAATTGCCAAGAAGAAAAACACCAGATGTGAAACGCCAGCTCACAAAACCAAGTGAGTTTTGCCATTGATTTCAGTGCAGCTAAGCCTTGCTGCAGGTTTCTTTAGGGCAAGCTACAGTAATTTCCTTGTGCTGCAAAGGAAAACGTGGAATTTCCTCTTTCCTTTGCCCGAGACTTTTTCAAGTTTACTGAATAAGGCACAATGAGGACTTTGCATAAACCAGGGTAAAGCACAGCCTTTGTGTAACTTCCTCTGAATTTGCTGGAATGGTATTTACACCAGGTCTCACTGGTAACCTCAGTGGATGTCTTGCTCGTGTTGACAGTCCCTCACAGAGTTTGTTTCTGCTGCAGTGTATTACCTAGAAATCTCAGGTCTCCATTAAAGACTGGTTTCCAAACATCTCTTATGTCACATTCATTATGCAGCACTACAGCGTAGGACAACTGAAGACAGCACATTTCATTAGAATGACTACATTTTACAGAATATAGCACAGGCATTCATATCTAGGACTGCTGCATCTCCTCTCCCAAACCCATCCCAAATTTACATTTACCTGATATGGAAGCTCTCAAAGTAGAGCCCAATAGATGACACAAAAATAACTGTTCATTTCAAGCCGCGACCCCATGCATCTAGAAGTTGTAGCTATCTTTGACTGTAAAATAAAGAGAACTTCTGGAAAAGGAAGAATTATTGGTATAGTCCCACTGCCCTTCTGAGCCCTCTTTAGTTCCTCTTCACCCACAGCAGGTATCCCACTTCTCTTCTGAGCTGCATGCTCACTCTCTTTGGAGAAAGTCAGACACGATTTCCTGTCTTCTTATCTCCAACCCAGAATAGTTGCCTTTCAGGACAACCTCGAAAGTCCACAAGTCCTTCTCTCTGTCTCTGGGCTCAATTCCATTTTGGCCCTCCATGGTCTAAAATAGCCTTTCTGCTCTCCCCAGGCAATGTAATCTCTTTAATAAACCTCCATCAGGGAAACATTTCTTGCAAAACTTCCTTGCGCTTTCCTGCCCTGAGGCAGAAAACAAAAGAAACTTGCACATTTTGCCTGGGCTCGTAGTTTGGAGCCTCTACAACAGGATTAGTGCCCACACCACCACTGTGTTTGTTGTACTAGCTTTTCCTCTTGGTATGTTTTACATTGCTGCAGGGGTCTTTCCCTTCCCCTTCTCTGGCTTGCAACCAGCTCTCTTGGATAATTTCACAATTATCACCCCCGGGGAGCTGTGACATTTCTCTTAAGGAAGTTCCACAAAGAAAGCAAAAAGAATTGTGCATTGCACGGTCTTGCATTCAGCAGTCTTTGACATATGGCCTCTGACATGAGCCTCTGATCAGGCACTCGAGATCACATCCTTCCCAAATCCTTTGCTGTAGGCTTGTTCAGGTGGTTCCTGTTTTGTAGAAGATGAGAACAAGATATCAGCCTGCTGACATCCTCGTGATTCATCTACAAACACTTCCAAATCAATACAGATAACACTCGGGTAGTATAAACTTGTGTAAAGAAGCTTACATAGCATCCAGATATTTGATGAAAAAAATTTAGAAATAGACGTGAAAACTAAGCTCTGGAGAAACCCTGGTTTTAGTATTCATTCCTCCTTTGGGCTCCTCTCTGCTTTCTCTCCTGTTCTGTGTGGTTTCAGATCTTTCGTATTTCTAGGAAATGCTCTCATCCACAGCTCCTGTCCTCCAGCTTCGTGTTTTTTTCTGTTTTCTTCCCAGTTTTAACACCTTTAACTTCTGAGGACACTTTCCTTGTGGCTCTGGATTCTAACCACAAATCCCATATTTTCTGTGAAAGAAAATAAACAACTATTTGTTGCTCCTGAACAGCTTAAAAGAGCCTGAACGTTGCTTTTCCAACAGAGATAGAACAGTATTTCCACAAGGGAGGAAGAGAAAGGTATAAGTTAATACTTGAAGATACCGATCAAGCAGTAACATCCAATTTTTTCTAGGCAGAAATGAAATCTAAAAGAAATTTCTTCCTCACTGTGTCACCTACAGCTTACTAACTCACATACACCAGTGAAGGCACAGAACTAGGAGTTTCCACAGGCCCATTCATTAGGAAATTCTTAATATGATTATCATATCATAACGTGAAATTGCATCTCAGTAACAAAACACACAATTAACTTTACACTGCAGGTTATCAGAAGACCTACATACTGCTTGTTTTTACTACAGTAAGGAAGAGTCAGAACTGCATTTGGGACTGCTGTCTTGGCTGAGTCTTTAAATGTGCTGATTTTTTTCCTTCTCTAGCTAATTTTATTTTTTGTTCAAGACCACTAACCTTTGAGGAAAGGAGTTTGGCTACCATTATATTATTTACTGCAGTGTCTGCAGAGCATCGTACAGTGTTGGCAAATATAATGCTACAGTGACAACAGCAATCCTGCAATTGAAAGAGAGTCACAAGGGACAACTATAATAAAAATCAGCAGCACAGACCTCTGGGTCAGCCAAGCTGAATTTCTTCAGCTTACAAGGACTTCAGGAAACTCTGCAGAAAGAATTTTGAGAGGTGCTTGGTTTTAATTTCTCTGCATTGCCCAGAAGTCAACTAAATCACTGCTAACTGGTGCTGGAAAACCCATGTGATGCATAGTCAGCTTTTTAAAAATCTGATCTCTTCAAACCTCTGTGATTTTTATTTATTTATTTTTTGCTTGCTGTGTCTCTCCTTTGGAGTTCACATAAGTTTCAAAGAATCACAACCCTCACTTGAGGCTTGCAGGTGAAGAGAAACAGCATGACCATGTCGATCTTTTTTGGGCAACAGCTGTCAAGTGAAGAAAAATATCTTCTGTTCTTAAACATTTTTTCTCTGCCTACTGTTTTAAATCAACATCAGTGACTCAGAGCCAAGTAAATAGCATAGAAGGTCCATCAGGATGCAGCATTCATGCTGTATCTTATAAAAAAAAAAAAGAAGAAAGAAAAAAGAAATTAGAAAAGACTGTCTCCAGTCAGTATTACTACTACACAGTCAACAGCAGGGAGTCAAAGTGCCTGCTTCTTACCTGGAGGCTGAGATAATTGTATCGTGTGATCTTCCTGGCATTTGCCAGCACAATGAAATAATAACCCAGAGCTGCTCTTGCACTCTTCCATGATCTCACGGGTTTAGTCACCAACTAAGCTCTTGTTTTGACTCATGAGGAATAGTGTTGGTGCCAGTCTCCTTCCTTTGCACTGACCGTGAAGCAAAGGGAAAGCAATACGGTCTAAACGCATCAATCATTAGAGACCGCCAGGGTTTCCTTTCACTTTAGACTGCAATGCTCAGAGTTAAAAAAAAAAAAAATATTGCTATCATGTCAACATGCAAAGCCTTTGGTCCGTGAAATCATTCATCCTCCCAGAATTTCCTCTCCTGGATTTATGTCCTTCAGCCAAGCCTATCTTCCAAGAATTTCACAACGTTGCAATTATCACTGCCTCTCAGCATCAAAGCGAGCACACAATGATGAAGCCTGTGCAGGTAACCACAGGAATGGCTCAGGAGTCAGCAGAGCCAAGTTTGATGAGCAGTGCTGAGTGACATTACCTCCTAGAGGAGCTCAGCTGCCTTCCCAGCCTGCAGTAAACACATCTTCCCCGCTGGCAAAAAGGAGGAGTCATCAGTAAGTGTTACCTACTTTTGCTGCTATTTGTGAGCCTAATATAAACTTTGAGGCAGCTTCATAATTTGCACCAAGAACTTAATTAACTTCAAGTGGATCCAATTACAGGAGGGAGGATTGAGCACAAAAACAGAGGAAAGCACCACAGTCCTGTCTTTATTTATTTATCGTTTCATTTATTTGTTTAATTATTTTAGGGGTAATTAGGTAAGATGTCCATGGCATTAAGAGGCCTAAATGTAATTTTCCAGGAGTGGCTGGGTCTGGAGGACAAAGTCTCAATGATGTGCGAGGAGATTTCAGTTGGGTCACAGCCTGAAGTGAACTTCAGTTGTCCGCATCACGCAGGCCTTGCAAAAACTGGTAAGACACCCAATAATGAGTAAAATCTGAGCGTGGGCCCCCATTTACTGTCAGCACTATCCACCTGAGCAATCTGCCCTTTATTTTCTAAGGGATTCTCCCCTTTATTCGTCCATGGTAGGGGGAACAAACCACTGGCTAAGTGATAAACCTGCTAGACAGTACTTCAGAAACACACGGGCTAATTATCTGATTATCCACCAGATCCACCTGGATTTGAAACATAAAGGCAGAGTGGGCTTTTCAAATAGTGAGCCAACTAGTAATAATACAGAATATTTACTTTGGAACTACAAGTGTTTGGAAAGGAAGTGTGATTTATCTTCATGTATCCTTTAAATATCTTTACATATCCCTGTTGTCTCCGAAGACTCCTTGGAAAGCATTCCTTTATGTGTCTGGATGAAAGAAAAAGGCGGTGCATGAGAAATAATTTAGTCACTTAGGTGAGCAGATTATTCAATAAAACATGAAATAGTCAGTAATGTCAGGAGAGTTCTGCAAGATAAACAAAGCATGGCTGTTTTGAGAAAATGGTTGTAGTTGGAAAAAAAAAAAAAAAGTTCCTTCAAACATAAAAAAATGGCCAAAGCATGTGATTTATAATAGATGAGTCTCAAAACTCTTTTGAGAAAACATCTGACTACAGAAAATTTGCTGCGTCTGTGGAGGAATTTGGTCCCAATTTCCAGAGGCACTGCTTCCACAAGAGTCATGATTTCAGGGCTCTTCTACAGCAGGTCATACATAAAGAGCAAGAAGTACGATAAAATATCTCTCCACAAGTTTCCCAGTAATTGTATGAAACATTGGAGGACTGCCCACAGTTTGTCAGTGGAAGCCCGAAGCCCCTTCGAGGCCTCTTGTACAAAAGCCCTGCTAAAACAAAGTATAAAAACACATCCTTTGCAAAATGCTGGGCCCTGAGAGATGCAGGCTGTTGCCTCAGAGGAACACCCTCAGCCATGGGCATTCACAAGGTACAGGCCGTAATCAGGAAAACACGATTAGGACTGCAGTGAAGCACAAGGACCAGATAATATGATACGGCTACAGTTTCATATAAAGGCCCGGGCTTTTTTCAAAGCATCCTATTACTTCAAGCATATGCTGAAGTCCTGAATAAAGGCCATTTGAGGCAATGAGGCAGATCCTGCTAATGGAAATGCCACGAGGAAGAGGTATCACATGCCTTGGAAAGGATTAGTTTCAACAGAAAAATGACAGCAAAAGCCAAACAATACTCATAAAAAGTGAAACTGCCAGAATACAGCTTGTTTCCCTGGGAAATAAACTTTTTATGAGTGCTTAGAAGGTTCATGTATTTCCCCAGCTCCAAAGCAGTAGGGCACAAGGACCAGAGCAAAATGATTGCAGTCATGTAACTCTGCTCCAGTCCCAAACAAACCATGGCAAAGTTATTCTGGGTAGGGACTTTGCTATAAAACATAGCCCCATATAAACAAATATATAAAACAAATATAAAACAAATCCAACCCGACACAGGTGAGTTAACTTGAATCAACTATATTTGCTCTAATTATATAGTTCTGGGAAAAGGCTGAAGGATACCACTGACCCTACATCCAAGGGAATGTCAGATCTGAGGTGAGAATTGTTGTGAGCAACCTGCTGCTTGGCACCAAGGGATGGCACTAACCTAGGATGCCTTTACCTGTAGTCAGTAGGCAAAACATTCTGGGACAAGCTTCAGAATGACAAAGGTCAGTCTATCATAGCCATGTTGAGAAGAAAAATTAGTTAAAAACTTAAATGGCTGCCAAGCACCTGATAGAAGCTCAGTATTGTTATAGCAGTCACGGCTGCATTGGGGACGCAGGTTTTGCAGTCTCAGAAGGCCTGCAGTGTATTCTTTATAGGAAGCATTGCATGTTTCAGTGCCTGGGGAGAAAGCCAGTTGGATCAAGCCAAGGCATGTATGTGACAGTCAGGAGCTTCACTGAAATTTTCAGCTCACTGCCTTTCAGATCCCTCTTTTGTAAACTGGGGATGAAGTTTCTGTAGTTCATAGAAGTGTTTTGAGAACAAGCTAATGTTTATGAAATACTTGGGAAGTAGAGTGGTCAGAATATTATTTTATTGCATTCATCTTCTCACTTCCTGGGAATTGTTGTTTCATAACAAGACCTCAAACACTCTTTTAACAACTGTTTCTTTACATGCACATAGCTGTTAAATACGGATACGTATATAAATTTGTGCTGGTGAAGAAAGTTGAAAAGTTGTAGCCAGATCTTCATCTAGACCATTATATGGCCACTCTTTCAAGCAGAGATCTTGATGCATTCAGATTCCTCTGTTATTTTAATCCACAGCCCAGACTGTGTCTGCTGACAGCACTATAGCATAGGCACATAAGGGAAGCAAAATTGTTCTCTGAATGTTCCTGTTAAAAAAATTCAGAACAAGCATGAAGTAATGAAACAAAAAATATGTGTGTTTGCCCACAAAAGAATTTTCCTGGTTCTCTTAAAAGCATTTCCATGGGATTGAAGCAACTCAGGTTTGGGGCATCTGAGCTGCCTGTCCACCCTCCATGTTCAAGCAGATGTCACACATTACTCATACGAAGCAAAAATGTACTTTCTAGGAATACAGAAGGTGTCTAACAGAGCTGTGGGAATGAAACTGAAGCTACCAGGAGGTAGTAAAAAGTCTATAATGCATTTACAAACAAAAAAAAAAAAAACAGACCGTAGGAAATACTTTAAAGTCACATGTTACTGTCTGAGAGAAAGGGGCAAAGCTCACTCATCTGGCTTAAGGGTCATGTAGCTAATGTTTCCTGCATTTTTGATGCCAACGATACACCCAAATAGAACATTTTTTCCTCTCCCACATACACACTAATTAAAAATAGTTGTGGTGTTACAGGACATCTGTAATTGGCCTTGTGTGGAAGCTTTGTATTCCAATGGTAATTACAATTATTCTCTTATTGCAACCGACTTCAGCTCCACTAAATCAGCCATTTATTTTCTCAGCTGCCAGGGCCATGGATGAAAACACAGGAACCATTCAACTTCTATCCTCCTCTTTCACACTGTTGTTTACAGGAAACATCCACATATTCTTCAGTTTTCATAACACATTTTACTCCTTTAACTCGGAACAGATTTCCTCCAATAATGTACACATTCAAGGCGAAATCCAGTTCTCTTTGGATGGCAAGCTTCAAATGAAAAATATTTAGTTGCTGTTTTTTTTCTCTTTAGTTACGTCTCCTCCTTCAAAGTGCTGTTAGAGCAAATCCCAAAATGTAACTTGTAACACCACTGAAAATGTCCAGCTTCCTTATCAAGACCTAGTCTTAAATACAGGTCAGACATTCAGCCTGTGTCAGGACTAGGCTGTTTCACAGGAGTTTCTTAACAATTGGAATAGCTCTGCTTTTAGGGACTTCCCCTGAAACAGATTTTGCAGACGGAGTTCTAAGTTTGGTGTCAGTGTGAGCCCACAGAGTTCTTTAGAAATAGCCTTCTTTACCATTCCCTGCAGAAAAGAAAAAAGACCTGAGACTCTTTGGAAATCCAGATACTTGTAGGCAAGGTTTGAGATTTTTAAAGCAAAGAACCAAAACAGTTTGTTCCTGGGAATTTCACAGTGGCTGAGTTTGCTGAAGACAAAAAAAAAAATAATAATAAAAATAAAAAAAGGCATGAAGCATGTATAGGAACCTGAATTCCTCTTCAGAAAAAGGTGACTAAAGCAGAGGAATGATGATGATGCTTGCTCACACCTGGATCTGGGCACGTATTACATTTAAAATAGTCAAAATATTTACATATATATAACATGCTATATTTATATTTGTTGCATGTTATATTTATATTATGTTGCATGTTATAACAACACATATTCATGAAGTTTCTTGGGGGAGAGAAGTGACCTACACATTTGGAACAAAAGTCATAGAACAGTTTAAGCGAAAAGAATGAGAGAAAAAATAGGATAGTCAAAATCATTATTTGGGTATCTTCAAATATCATTTTTTTTCTATTTTGAAGCCTGACCAAATGTGATTTTGAAAGGGAATTAAGGGAGGTTCACACAAATTTAAATGCCTCAGCAAAACTTGGATGCTGCCAAAATATTGTATCCAATCAAAACTGTTTTTTTAGCTTGCTTATTTTCCCAAGAAAGAAGGAAATGAATTGCTCTCCGCATAGGAAAACAAGCCACTTGCAGCATGTGCAAGAGTCACCAGTTAATGTCACATCTTGTGACCTGACGTGACTAACCCACATAAGGTCTGGTGGTTTCTGACTGGCTGCTGCTGCTGTGGGAGCGCTCACTGGTCCTCCTGTGCGAACTCTTGGAGCTGTCAAGGAAACATCTTCACTCCCCTCCCACACACAAAACCCTCTGCTGCTGCAGTGTTTCCCTCTACTGCCTTTTGCTAACCTGGACTGCTGTAACCTGAACATGCGCCTTCGCTGACAAAATATAAGGCTTTAATTAAGGCTGTTTTAAACGCTCATCATTCCTGAGATTTCCTCCTGGTGAATCACTGGTTTATTTTTGTGCCCCTGAGCCAGCCGTGCCCGCTGCAGCGGCACTGGAGCTGCTAGCAGGGAAA
Source organism: Oxyura jamaicensis (assembly GCF_011077185.1). NCBI lineage: Eukaryota > Metazoa > Chordata > Aves > Anseriformes > Anatidae > Oxyura > Oxyura jamaicensis. The sequence continues at coordinate 81,555,951 of NC_048894.1, forward strand.
GGACTCATGGGGGTGTTCACCTCTCCTCCAAAAAAAAAAAAAAGACATTTGCTCCTCTCCTTGCGCTACCTTTTTCTTCCCCTCACTAAACCACACCTTAAAGGCAAAAGAGGAAGTGCAGTGCCTGGGGCTGCTCCTGGGCACAAGGCAGAGAGGCTCCGGTGCCAGCGGGTGAGGCTCTGAGGGGGATGGCAGGGTCCAACGCCACCACTTCCTCGCTAGGCCTTCCTCCTGCAAGAGCATCCTCTCCCTGCAGAGGCTGCCTCGGCGACGGCGGGGCCTCGGCACCAACCAGCTTCCTAAAATACGTTTGGCAGGCTAAAACAGGGCTCTTTCAGTCATTCCAACAAGAAAATCCTAATGCAGAAAGCAGAACTACTGTGGGGTTGCGAAATACGTTCTGTATTATGAGCTTGTTGTTTTACAAAATGTTTTTTCACCACCTTGTCACAAGGTGTGTTTTCTTAGGTCAGTAAAACATCATTACTAACAGCAAATATGCACATGTTCCTTAAAAACTGTACGCATTGGACTAGAGTAAGCAACTAATGGAGTAACAGTGCTGGTGCCCCCTACATTTATGCAAATCAAGTTTAAAAAAGAAAATATTTTAACATGAACATATACTTGATTTTGTTGCCATCAATGTACGTCCCAAGAATCAGGCACTGACAGATTTTTGTGCTGTTCTTGCATTGTAGCAGCTGCAGAGACGACCATTGTCCTAGGCACTGAGCTACAGCAATGTGCTGGATTTCACCGAGTCTTATCAGCTATGCCACTGAGTGGTCCTTAAGCCAAAGCCCCACTTTGAAAGGAAACTATGTCATTGCAAACATGCTGCTTTAGCATCTCAAGATTTTCAGCTAATCTCTTACGTGGTACCAGAAGCACAGTCTCAAGAACCCAGGGATAGAGGATATCTGGCTGTGATGAGTGTCTGGCGGCTTCCTTTTCATTATCCTGGAAAATAAATAATTCTTTGCTAGCTTTGTGCTTGCAGAGTACACAAGAATTGTCACCTAGGCATAATCCCTACTTTCAAGAAATAAAAATAAGAAAATCCGGCCAAGCAAACCTGTGCTGGCAATCGACTAGGAAATATAAAGAAGATCAGACAATCCTTACAGTTTCTGTACTTTTTACAGACGCACAATCGCCCATTTCGATGGGCTTTTTCATCAATACTTTCAGCTATTTCTCTTGCTACAATTTACATACCCATATCTCCCACTTGACTCGTCGCTACCCATACACCTTGCAAGACCACAGCTGGTGTTATTTTGCAGGCCAGCCAAAAAATCAAACTGCTTCTGCCTGAGTATTGCTCCGCAATGCTTCTAGCAGCAAGGGCTGAGTTTTTCAAGGCCCGGGACGGGATGCCGAAGCACTGATGTCATTTGCCTGAACCGCCAGGCCCTTCTTTTCCTGTTTCCCTTCGCTCAACAAACTCCTGAATCATTCCAGCTCCACCATGTGATTCAGAGCTTGTTCCATAAATAATTGGAAGTAGGAGAGAGCTGAGAGCAATAAAAACAGAACCTGAAAGTACTGGAATGAGACTGGTTGCCTTGGCGTTGTGTTGTGTGTTTTTTTTTTTTCCCATAAGGAAATCTGCTCTTTAAAAAGGAAAAAAGATGACAAGCCATTGGCTTTATTTAGCAGGAGTTAGCAATACATGCTTTGTTCCCTGTTAAAGGCCAAGCTGATGTCACCACCAGCAGCTGGCTGCTGAGTATTTTTCAGTATAGCTTAACCTACTCCTCAAACCCTTAGACTGAAGTTGGGATGTGAGGATCCCAAGCTGATTTGGATGAATAAAAGCCAGAGGAAAGAAGTTCTTCTGATGGCTCCATTTAGTGCATTTGCAGGTATTTATTAGGCACCAGATACCTCATTTGGAATAGCAGGAAGACCTTGCAATCCCCTAGCACATTCCAGCCAATACTTGGTAAATATTAATTACATTAACCTTCAAACACTCCTGTGAAGTGAATCTGAATCTTCACCTTTCTTATCCCTATTTTAAAGACCAGACAACAAGACAAGGGCAAGAATAGCTATTTATGCCAACAGCCAATAAATCTGAACTTAAAGATGAGTAAAATAAAAGGGCTGGTTTTTCACATCTGTCACATGATGCATATTAAACTAAAAAGGTTATGTACGGTTAGTATAAACTAAAAGTAAAAAGGTTAGTATAAACTAAAGGTTAGGTGGATTGGATGAACTACATATAAAATTGTATTACCTAAGCACCAGGAGCAAGGAGAGGTGTCACAGAGTTCTGACAGACTGTAAAAAATGTGGCAGCGATATTGCAAGGAAGCAAGCAAGGAAATAAACTGCATTCAGGGCCAAATACCTCACCGATCATTTAACATGGTGTGCTCCAGAACAAGAACAATTTAGACCTGCGAGAGATTTAGCTGGCCTGTTTTCCCCTGTACACCACTGATCTGGACAGTATTGATGATGGAAGGTTACTACACATTTGGGGCAGGCTGGGAGCATCGAGATGCCCCATGACACAAACATTCTCCAACTCATTATTGATTACACCTTGATATTACTCCCATATCCCAAATTGGCCAATACTATTTTCTTGGAACACTGACTTGTGTGGGCACGGTTTCTACTGGACAGGTCATGTCTGAATGTATCATGTAACCTGTTCTGATCTCTGTTCTCTTACTAGTTTCTGTGTTGCCCAAATGGATTAACCAACCCACAGCCCATGGCACATTTACAATACACGTGCTCATGAAAACAGTTTCAAGACTGGCAGGGCTATGTCTGCACCACAGAACTGCCACTATGGGAGCACGCTGTGGAAAACAGCTGTGCCTTTGGACAGCTATACCTGAGGTTCCCCTTTTCCTTTAACATCTCCAAACCATCGCTGTCATTATTAACTCATCCATGATTGCAGCTCTCTCTGTTGTCCATTATTACAGGTTCCAGAGCAAAACGGGAACTGATGTCAGAGCATCACTGGTAAATCTCTGCTAGGGAAGAGTTCTCCTTGAAGTGATTACAAGAAACAAATATAACAAAATAGTAATGGAGCAAGAAAAATACAGTAAAGACTCTCTACAATCTGTATTTATTCATCACAGAGGTCTTTTCTTCAGCTATTTTGCCACTGAGTGCTTTAAGCCATTTCTTCCACTTCCAGCCCCCAAGCAAAGTTCTGTCATACAGGTCTGTTGTGTCTCATTTGCTCACAGCTTGGTCATTACTTGTGAGTAATGCAGCTCCATTCTCCACAGAAAGGCACTAGTCTTCACATCTTCTAAGTCCAGGTTTTCTGCCAAACTGTGACACTGACACCCTCTGGGTGTAATTCAGCCAATTTTCCCATCCACTTCAAAGAGCCTTGACTCCATATTAAGAGGGTAATTTCTTCCCACAGCTTCAGGGAACATCAAATGAAATTGGACTGTAACTTACCGGAACCCATCCGTCTTCTTTTTAGGGCTACCCATGTCTCCAGTGTACATGATCTGCTTCCTTTTAATTTCTCTCAGCCTGTATCAACTTACCCTTTTACCTCTGATTTCTTCCACTACACAAAATGATCTGTCTTGTCATCATCTATGGCTGGAAATTCACCAGCACGGTTTAATCTGCAGAGGAAGAGGTAATCCCAAATTTCCCTTGTGTGGAATATTTCAGGTGCACAGAAGACCTGCTTTCTTGAGGATGCTGCTGCTACCCTACAGCAATTCTGCTTGCTGGTAGGAATATCTGTTTGAATACCCAGGAGTATCTGTTCACAGTGCATTCTACGTCAGGTTTCTTCACACCCATTTTACTACTCCTCTGTAACTGTTCTGGCCAACTCAGCAGCGGAGCTTCTTTGCCCCTGCAAAGCTAACCCACGGAAGATGGACTAAAAAAGGTTTCTCTCCCACAGAAGTCTTTATGGGACCCAGGACTTGGATCTGACTTCATCCTAATGAGGTGGGTCAGGACCAAAAAATCCCCTCAGCTTGTCTTTGCTGTCTGAAGCAGATAAATGCTGTCCTCAAAATGTTTCAGGCCCATCTCTAGAAGGATTAGTATTTTTTACCCAAGGCGAGCAGTCAAACCAGGAGATGCTGCAATCCATAGCAAAAGACAATTTAAAATAATGAAGAGAACCTACTGCTTAGGAAGGAAGAAATCTGCTGGATGTGTGTCTCACTGTCATCGTAGTATTATCTCCAAGATAGTTTTTCAACACATTAATGGTAGGAAGACAAAACTAGCAGGGACCTACCAGGTCATTCAGTCTAGCCCACTGCTAATAAAAGCACCACACCAGCCTTTCCCATTTGTAACCACAGCAAGTTCTATCTTAAAAGCAGTCACGAATCCCATTTGTGGGACTACTGTTTGAATGCCTGGAAACCATTTTCTAATTTCAAGCCTGAATTTATTCCTGGTCATTTGTATTCTGAAGCATCCATGGCTCCTTTTCTCCTCTCTGGTGTTTACCCACCTGATACATTTCCAGACAGCAAACATATCCCATTTCTGCTTTTGTTTTGCAAGGTTAAACAAATCTTTCCCTTCAATTTCCTACTGTAAAGTAGGATCCTTGTCCTGCTGATGTTTCTCACTGCCCTATTTTGCATCTACCAGTTCTAATTCACCTTTCTTCAGTGAGAGTGATCAGAACTATTCACGGTATTGAAGTTAAAATTCATTAACTCAAAACATGGAGAAAAGGGATCACTTTTGAAGACCAGCTTAAAACTTGTAAAAAAAAAAACACCACAAGTTAGAGCTAAACTCTTTCAGTCCTTGCATTTGTGGAGAAAGACTCGAAGAACAGCATTATGTGGCTTCTTTAAAAAAAAAGATTAGATGGTCTAATGGTGACCACTGCTAGTATCCTGTATGATTGTGTTATAATTTGATGCCAGTCTCAAAAATAAGTTGGCAGAAGATAAATTGTAAGTTTTGTGAGATATCTACTGTGTCATGGTAACATTGTTCCTGTCCCTGAATGTGGGGATAAAGGCTTGAGGAAACAAGAACTCAAGTGGAAGTCTGTTCACTGATTTCAGCTTCAGATAAATGATTCCAAATTTCCCAGCCAATGGACTTTTTTAAGTCCACAAATTTTCCCTTCTTCAGACAGCAGTAGAGTGTGGTACATGGCCTACTAAACAGCTGTAAGACCCTATACATCCTTGCAGCCCCAGTGTTGGTCACCTGCTGAAATATATTCAATGTAAGTCCTCACATGACCCTTGTGACCAGCTGAAACTATTTTCTGTAGTCTTCTGCCCACAGAGGGTACCCTGAAGCAAAAGGGGATGCTTCCCTAGGAGCACCCTTGGACATGCACATAAACTTTCAATGAACGTTTTTGAAAGACTACTGACATAGTTTCTCAGGCCAGATGTAAAAATGCCCTCATACTGAAAATCAAAAGGCTCTACCTGGCAATTATTTCAGTGACTTTGTTCCTGCAGTCCCAGGAGGGATTCCCATCAGTTGTGAAGGCAGCATAATGCAACCACAGCAGATACTGTCAGTTTGCCACAGTAGGAGTCCTTCCAGGGAAAACGTGTATCACCTTCTGGTACCATCCTGTCTTGCATGGATGCGTTCTGCAAGCAGGGAAAGAGGAAAGCCAAGAGATTCCCACCACCATCTGCTTCCTGTCCTTTACACCTGAAAATTTATGTTACGAACAAATGAAAGAAATTTATGTAGGCACTAGAGCCATAGGGCCAACAACTTCCTCAGAGTATTGGCCTGACCTTCTCTGTAGGCTGTCTTTGAAGCCGTCAAAAAACAGTGAGATTTCTTCCATGCTTTTAACAGAAACGTTCATAAAAGAAAAATATGTCATAACTGACTCAAGCAATTGCTTCACTTCAGCACTTATTGTTTCCTCCTTCTCAAGAATAGCTATTGTCCTTGTTTGACCAGGTTCATTCCAATTGTACATATTTTGCAGATTAGAATTATGCAGGCATAAGCTAGTGTTCTACTCATATAGAGTAGAAAGGAACAACTCCTTTGGGCTTTAACTTTTCCAGCTTGCAGCCTTTCCAAGGCCTGTAGTGCACGCTCAGTTGGGTTTACATGACACTGGGAACAAGAGTTGTTTGTTTCTAGGTTTATCGTTTGGAGATATACGAAACATACATTTTGTTTATAGCACAAAAGATTTTTCAAGGTGTCACATGAGGATCAATGAAACACTTTGACCAGTATTGGCTGAAGTCATAGAGAATTCACTGTCTCAAGAGAAGACTTTGGCTCTCATGCCTTCTCTATTTTCTTGCAAGACACTCTGTACACGTTTATTCATGGGTGAGAATCGTTACAGAAGCAGAAAACAAATTTAGTTTCAAGTTTTCTCACTAACACTTTCTTGACCTAAGGCCTGAAGTACTGGGTATTGCCAGAGAGAAAAACATTAAAGGAGCTGTAACTACAAAAGTTCTGGCAATGGGATGGAAGCCAACTCAAAAGGCTGAGCCTTTCCCGCAAGAAGTCTCTAGCAAGCTACTACTGGGAGAAGATAGGGGTCATCTGACAGTACTTGATGTCTCAGGAATAGGTTCTTAGACAGAGTTTAAACCTTCATTTCTCATCACAAAGATTTGTTAGCATGTCTGCCTTAGACCATAAAACTCCGCAAATAAATTCAAGCACACTCATCATGTGCCTATGAAATTCCAGCACGGTTACCTATGCTAATGAACAGTGAGAGTTCACTGGCATGAAAGTAGCCTGCTCCAACTAGTGCTTCCCCAAGCAACTTCTGGACCTGTTTTGGTAGCTGGAGTGTGCCAGGAACCACACCCAAGCAGCACTTTGCTTGCAGCCACCTAGCACAGGCAAACCCAGTGCACCACCATGGATGCAGGCTGTTCCTCGCCAGTTGGCCTCAACGGCTGGGAACATTCCCGTGCATGTTTAGTTTACTGGTATAAACCCAGCATAAGTCCTTTTACAAAATTACAAAGTCACTGAAAAGCTGTTACACATATGGTTTTAATAGTGTACAATTTTGCAAGTGTCTGGCATTTTCTGGGCTCGCTCGAGTAAATTGCGTGCTCCAGTTATGTACACTGATAAAATTTTATGGTGAACAGTGGAACTGCTGTGTTGCAGAACACCGAAAGGCTGTGATGAACCGGGTCCTGTAGAATGACTAGGGTGAAAGAACCTAAAAAAAAAAGACTTTTTGAGGTCAAGTTTGGCCGTGACCTAAGTTGCTATCACTAAACCTTTTCTACATGTGACAATCTCATGACAATTTTCTGCTGTGTCATTGCAATTGCTTCCCACGGCTAGGCACCATCTGAATCAATTCCAAGAAAGCAACTGCTCTCCTATTACGAGAGAGCAAAGTTGAAAACTCAGATATGATCGATTGGAGGTCTGAAAAACTCTAGAGTATATTATTTTTAACTCCAATCACAAGACTTAAGGTTGTCCCATGAAATTACTGAAATAAAGACATTACCTTATTTTCTTCAAATACAGCATGTAATTGTCCAGGTTGTAAGGCAGCTCCAGAGGTCTCCAGTCCAACCTCCTGCTCAAAGCAGATCCAGTTAAATCAGGTTGCAGGGTGGCTTATGCAGCTGTGCTTTGAAGATCCCCATGGGTGAAGAGTTTACAAGTCCTCTAAGAATGGGTTCTAATGGTTGACCACCTTAATGGGAAAGTATTATCTTCATATGAAATCATAATTTCCCATGTTCTACCATTTGTTTGTTGCCTCTTGTCCTGTCATGGTACGCCCCTGAGAAGAGTCTGGCCCCATCTTCTCTCTATTGTATAGGTAGTTGTAGATACCACTAAGATCTCTCTTCAGCCCTCCCTTCTCCAGAAGGTGACAGAACCAGCTTTCTCAGCCTCTTATCACACATCTTGTGCTCCAAGCACCTAACCATTTTTGTGGCCCTCCATTGAACTCATTCCAGTATATCAATGTTTTTCTTGTACTGGAGAGGCCAAAACTGGACATTGTACTCCAGATGTTGCCTCACAGGTTTCCCTGTTCTTCTCATGGACTGAAGGGAGTCTGAGCAACCCGTAACTCCCTGGATCCTCTTCTTGAAGCCAGGGGTGATGTTTGTCTTTTCCCAGTCATCAGGAACCTACCTCAATTGCTAAAACATTTCGAAAAGCATAGAGAGCAGCCACACAGTGACATCGGCTGGCTCCATTCTCACCTTTTGGTGCATCATGTGTGGTCCTATGTACTTCCATATGTAAGACTGGCTTTGTACTCCCTACCGTATCTACAGAAAGTAAGAATGTCCACATTCCCAGACTCCGCTAGCAGGTTCAGGGAAGCTCTAAGCATGAAATTAGATGATTTTGGTTTCTGTACCTTTTAGACATATATCTTGTCAGTCACGTGCACTGAAACTGTAAGAGTCAACAAAGACTTCATTCTACTCTTTATGCCAAAATGGGCCAAATTCAGATTGCACTGCAGCCGTAATTCTTGCTCTTCTCAGTTTCCAAGGGCAAGACTTCGGCAATATTTTTTTTCAATGCGTGATTTAGTATGTATTTGAAACATGCTGTAGAATTCAACATCGAAAACAAAAAGCTCGACAGCTAAAGGCCAACCCCTTACTCTCTCAAACTAGATACATGGATGAGCAAAGCCCAAACATTATTTTTTCCTCTTTGTGTCTATATCTATGTATATGATGCCACCTGTGTAGATGAACACCAATAAACACTAATCACAATGTGCTGCATTCTTTACCAGAGGAGTTCATGAGATATGCTTTGGCCTTTAAACACTTGGTCTGGGTCTTTCATAATAAGGACAGCTGAGCTCAGTTCAGCTCAGTGTGATTGATGATAATTATGATTGCTCTCGTTAACAGACTTCCTATAGCAGTAACCATCAGAATAAAACGCTACTACAGCTTCATTGGGAGAACCTACACACCATTTAATAAAACACGAGCCCATTAAACTTATGTGTCAGAAGGGTTATTCTCCCTGTTAAAACACTTTGTTGGGTCAGGGCAGGAGACTACACCATTCACTGAGCATTTAGGCCAGCATAGGCAGATCCCATTGCATGAGTAGTCCACTAAGCAAGGCATCAAGGATTAACAGGATTAATTACAGGACTTTTTTATTTCTAACAAAGGTTCAAAACCTTGTGACAGAAGATACACTGTACCCTGACTACTACTGAATTCAGTCTTGAACAGACTGCCAATATGAACTTTGTTATTCGGTCTGTATCTTTTGCAGTGACTCATGTTGTGACACATTTGTCAGGGGAATACTCATATATACAGAAATACAAGCAGAGGGCAAGCAGGCACAGTATAATAAAGGAAGGTCAAATTATGGTTCCATTAACCTTGAGAGCATCTTTTAAAAAGGAGATGGAGAAACAAAACAACAAACAACTAAAACTAACCTCCAGCTAAAAATAGGAGCTCTTCAGCTGAGCTCTTTTGTACTAGAGCAAATATTTATAGATTGCTCAGAAATCCTGAATAATGGGGGTTATAATGGAGACTGACAGCTTCTTAGCTAAAATAGTGCTAACGGGTACCATGAGGAGGATCCTCTACCCTCTACCACAGGGGCCATTGTGCAAGGAACTGTTTGTGGTCTCCAAAACCATGTATAATTCATGCTACATAATTAACAACTCCTCAGAGTAAAGCAAATGATCATTCCAGGAGCTTAACAGCAAAGCAACTTAGTAAATAAATAAATAAATAAAACTTACAGCTTTCAGATTTCTGTCACATCCATCAGGAAAGTCTCAGAATAAAATGCAGAGAAAGATCTGTTAAAACCAAAATAAAACAAATCTAAAAGCATGTTTCTGACTGGTATCCATCTGCAACTGGAAGTGATGAGGAATTTGGGGTAAAGGGACAGAGGAATCGAATTTTTAAAACTATGTTTTCATTTAAGAATTACCAGTGCCCATTTTCAAACTTTCCACTGGAAAATAAATGGCTCATTGTAATGCCAAAAACTGTCAAGAAACAAGCAAGACTCCTGCAAAGTTCTTTATCCAGCCTGTGGAAGGCTCTCTCTGGTGACAATAGATAACCCAGACCATGTTTAGATTACTCAGATGCTAAATTCTGTGGAGAAATGATGAATTTCATTTATGACTAGTGGTGATAATAAACAACCTCATTTCCATTGTTTACAGTCCCACCCTGGCTCTTTTTAGGGCATGGGATTTTACATGGGCCAGATGGGTAGTTGAGGTCTCAGTGTCAGTCCAAGAGACTGAGATATTTGGCTCTACAGCTTGGATTTGGCTAACTATAGAGATGGGGCAGAGCATCAAGGACCAGAACCAAGGCTAAACCTGGACATCTCTGGTACTCGGCGTGCCCGCACTCTGTAGTTGGAGCATCTGTTCACCTCCACAGCAGAACTGAAGCCTGTGGCATAGAAGTATTAACAGCTACAAACGCACAAGGTCTGTATTAATCCCTGTGACTTCTATACATCCATGTCCAAGTGATTTTCCTTATGACTCAATCACTAAGATAATTCTGGAACCTTTCATTCTGGTGATTCCAAAGCATTCTTTTTCTCTTAAGAAAATGTTAGCATTTCTTTGGGGTGTGGCATATAACTTGGCTATAAATCTTGGCTGGGGGCTAAGGCTAACTAAGGAGAGTGGGAATGACATTTTACAACAGAGTAACTTTCTTCATTTATCTCAGTAATTAACGTGAACACCTCAGATATTTAATTTTGAAACAACATAATCTGAAATACATCTTAAAATGCTCTAATAGACATTGAAAAGTACTGATCCTTACAATACCAGATTTAGAAAAGTTTAGTAAAAGAACTGTCTTTAAACCAGTAAATAAACAATGACTCTTATTTTGCTTCAGATAGCTGGAGGGGGTGGCCAAATAACAGTTCAAAATCAGAAAAAAATAAATAAATAAATAAATAATCCAGCTTTTCTTATTTTTCTAATAAAATAGATGGAGTTTTGGTGTTTCATCCTCTTGGGTGAACATTTCACAGTAATGATTGCTTAAAGACTTTGTTAACTTTAGACACAACACCTCTTCAATTTTGCATATCACTAGATTTTCTCCAAGTGCCAGCCACAGTAACAATGTGTGCCAGCTACTGTCCCTTTCCTCACAAGTGGCTGCCTTCCAACAACCTTGGCTATATATAACTTCTTGAGTGTTTGAGGAATTTAGGGAATGAAAAATCTCCAGCAGATTAAGTTGTACAGGTCTGTTGTAGAAGCTTGAGACCTATCCCTGCATTTCATAATTGATAGTAACTCGGGAATATACATTTTGCTGGGCCATGTCCAGACCATGGATTCTGGATGACTCCTTTGGTGCTGGTGTGAATCTCCATCAGCTCCCATCCCCTTCACAGCTATTCATTTCCAGTACTCCACCACCCCCATAGTGGAGCCAGGACACTTCTTGAATAGCAATTCATATTTAACAAACCTCAGGTGGTATCACTTTGCTCTTAGGAAGCATTTATTCAGGGTGTGGTTATATAACCCATCTATAAAGAGCACAATGTGAACTGATCAGTGAATTGATCCAGGTTTTACATCGGGATATTTTTAATCCGAATAAATTCCCTGATCTGATTCACCTGTACAATGAATGAAACAAAAATTAGGAGACAGGTGGACCCAAAGCAGGCACTAGCAGCAAGAGAAACATTTGTAGATATATTAAGCTCTCTTCCTAGGTCCACAAGCCTCTACCAAACAATTTTATGCCAAAATTGATGCCTTTATCTCAGCTACTGGTGCAGCATTTTGACAGCTTTGTGATGAAATTTGCAATGCTTACATAGTTGAAGTTGAGAATATTAATAGATCCAGAGGAAAATTCATAACGTCTGTAAACAATACACGAAATAATCCAGTACATGTAATTTCTTTTGTTAACAAGAGATTCTAACCCTTGGAGATCTGAATAAAAATGGGTTGAGGCAGAACTGCATGGGACAGCCTTTCTCTCTGGCAAGCCCAATGGCCTGGGGGAGTCAGCCCCAGAACAGGGGCCCTCAGACCCCCCAGCCTCCTCCTTCCTCCGCGTGAGGGCATCTTCCAGGCTGCTCCCAGCACAGCTGCCTTTAGGCCACTCATGTTGGGCATCACAGAGGCTTGCTGAGGTCACAGTGGCCACTGCTACCCCGGCTTTGCCCCGGGCCCTGTAAAACAGGACCCCTGCAGCTGGCCCGCCGCTTGCTCAGCTACTCGGTCCTCTGAGAGTCAGTGTATGTGGTGGGAAGAAGGCCAGAGAAGGAGCAAGGCGAGCAGCAGCCCTGGGTGTGAGGACAGCGAAGCGGTCTGAGGAAGCACCGAGAAGGATGGCAGCTAATGACAGGAGGATGTGTCATGGGCAGAGGGAAAGCACCTCCGGCACAAAAGACACCAGTGCCTGGGGAACGTCTGGTGCCCGGCCCACAGACACGTATCAGCGATATCACTGGCACCGCAGCGATGTGGGGAACAGGCCAGCCCCTCAAACATACAGCGGCAGGGGGCCTGGGCCTAACCAGGGGTGCAGTGGTGGTGTGGAGCGAAGGCGGGAGCGTGAGGCAGGGAACCACGGGGAGCAGAGGTGTGCCTGTCAGCCAGAATACAGTGTGAGACCCAGCCATGGCCGTAAAACAGACGGCAGCATTGAATCCATGCCTGGAAATGAACTGAGCAGTGGCATGGGGCCTAAATGTGGAACTGGACGACCCCCTGGTTCGGCACCCTGGCCTGAAAATATTCCTGATGGAAGGCATCCCGTGTGGGCAGTCCCAGGCAAGGACTGGCTTGTCCTCCTGCCTAACGCCATGGAGGTGGGTCCACAAGAAGCGGTGGAGGAACCCATGGAAGTGGATCCACCTCAGACACATCAGACCTCGGACTACCCCGGCAGGTCTTTGCTCTGTGCCATCAGAGAACACCAACAGCTTCGCAGCAGGGCCCGGCGAGCTCCCTACTCGTCGTTACTCAGGCTCTATCCCAAGCATTAGCTTGGAGCCACCAAACACCCGGCAATAAAGATCTCTTGCCAATTCTCGGGGGTTGTGTGAGTGCTTCTTTCCCATATGCCAGCCCTCGTGCGAGAGGTGGCAGCCCTTCTGCACGGAGCCTCGAGGAAGAGCACATGAGAGGACCCAGCTTCCTTCAGGCTGCTGCGTTGGGGTAACAGGAGGAGTCCCCAAGGGCCACCATGCACCTCTAACATTTGTTAAAATAGACTGAGGGGTGAAAATAGTAGTGTGTAAGCGATTATGGGTGGCTAATTTATTATATTAAGAAATATCTGTATCTGAGTAATTGGTAATGACAGACACGGAGAAGGCTGAGGTACTCAGCAACTTCTTTGCCTCTGTCTGCACTGGTAGATGGGCTTCCCAAGTCTTTCATTTCCCTGAACCCATAGATGGAGGCTGGGGGATCAAAGTCCCACCTGCTGTAAGTGAAGAGCACATTCGAGACCACCTGATGAATCTAAACAGGTACAAATCTGTGGGACCTGATGACATGAATCCCAGGGTCCTGAGGGACCTGGCTGATGGAGTTGCCAAGCCTCTCTCCATCATAGCTGAAAAGTCCTGGCAGTCAGGCGATGTCCGTGGTGAGTGGAAAAATTGAAGCATCATGTCCCTACTCTTCAACAGTTAAAACAAAGGGTTGGACAAAGAGCACTACTCTTCAACAGTTAAAACAATTAGGACACATTCCTTCTTAGAAAGAGCAGTCTGGCATTGGGACAGGTTGCCCAGGGAAGTGGTGGAGTCACCATCGCTGGGGGTGTTCAAGGAAAGGCTGGACGTGGTGCTTAGGGACATGGTTTAGTGGTTGACATTGGTGGTAGGGGAATGGTTGGACCAGATGATCTTTAAGGTCTTTTCCAACCTTAATTTTTCTATGATTCTATGATTCTATCCCTGCAGGCTACAAATTAAATGTAAGAGCAACTTCCCACACACGAACCAGAAACAGCATTCAAAGAGTTTATCCTTGAATAACCAGTGGCAGCAGGTTCAGATGAAAACACGTTAATCAGGAGGAGGGCTCCATCATCTTTCATGCTCAACATCAGCTAGCAGAGAGCCACCCCTCTGGCTGGAAGAGGCCAGGAAGTGCATGCAGAAGGACTCCAGGGCATGTCTCAGGATGCCACATATCAACTCAGTTCAAGTGGAGGATTCTCACTGCCCAAGTTTAGACAGCTTGTATAGCAGAGAGAGGAATGGAGAGAGGAAAGCTCCCTCATGGAGGCACTCTGTCACTCTCTGGAGGTGACACTGGCTGCATATGATGCCTGCAATTTTATTTTAGGCTTTTAAGCTAGGTGAACAAAGCCAGCCAAGGTGAACGTTCCATATATGTCTCTGTACTTACTTCTGTCACTTTGAGGGCCAAAGGAAAGTAACAGAGCTTTTAACACTGCAAATTGCTCAAATCCCAGAAAAGCTATTACAAATGTGCACTCACAAAAGCCATCAAACAGCAGTATGTAACAAACTGTTCTGACGAAGAAAATCTTCATTTAGCAGTGGAAAAGTAGATTTTTTTTAACTATTCTCTTTTATACATATATATATATATATTTATATCAACTAAACATATTCATCTTGTTAGCACAGTCTTGGTAATGAATAACCCAGACTGTTCTTGTTTTGTATGATACTGTTCTCCTAAATCTCCACTGCATTATAGTTTCATGCACACATGCACATACACTCCAATACAAAATTTGCTGCTGTGATCCCACCAGCTAAAAAGCATTACAGCCAGTGCTGGCACCAGCAGAAGAGGGAAGAAAGTACAGCATATTTTTGAACTATGATGCTAAGCAAGCTATTAATTAGAACTTGTTATGTTCAGCTCATTCCAGAACACTGTACTGAAGGCACAGTACAAATCTGCCCTTTCTAAAATATTTTATCCTGTAAGACTCACATTCATGCAGAAGGCAGATGTGCATCTGTGGTTTGCAGCATTTCAATAAATAAGTTGCCCTCGCAACAAAAATTTAACAACCCAGAGAAAGCAACAGATGAACTCAGTTGCTAAAAAGGCAAAAGAAATTTTCCTGATACGAGGATGTCACACATAAATGTACTTGAACAGAACATCTGTTGTGTATAATCTGATAGTAGTCTAGTTTTTGTACTGCACAAAAAGATCCCAAAACACAGGCAGATGTGTGGTTAAAGGATGGTCCTCATCCTGTGCTACACTCTCCCCCGAGAAGGAACAAAACCTCACTCCTGCCAGAGCGCCATCTCACTGTCAGCACACATTTGGACACCCTACGACCCTGTGGCTTGTTTTATGGAGTACCAGCCTTGTATTGGCCAACCTGAGCCTTTGTCCTTGTGAAATCATGCCAAAAGCTGCTCGGGCCAGAGACAGATGTCCTTTGTTCCCGAACAGATGCGGCCTTGCTTTTGTGCCCTTTCTTTCATGGCCTCCTGGCTGGGGCTGCAGCGGCACCCTGTCCCCTAACGCGCCGTGTCTGACATCTGCCGTGGTGGCATGGGGGACATCCTCGCCATGGATGTGGAGCAGCTGCCTGAGTCACAAAGGCGACTGAACAGTCTCAGCTCTCCAAAAGCAGAACAAAATGTCAGAATTCGCATCCCTAGGCTGGCTGTTTCATGGACTTCTCTCTCTTCCTCAGGCATTGACACAGGCTTCATATCGCTCCCCCTGCACTAAGCATCTCCGAAGATTATCTTCAATATATAATTTCTTTCAAGCAGACTAATCTCACCCATTGTCTGCACTCGCACAATACAGCCTTCAAACAAGAAGTGCAAATAAGGACATTTGTATGTTTTCTCCCCTCCTACATGAACAGCCAAGAGACCAACAGGGAATGGAGTCTTAGACCTTGGATTTGGTTTATACACTGCAATTGAATTGCTACCCAAAATGCAGTAACAAGACAGGAGAAGGATTCCTTGGGTGATGTCAGGCTCCACAGGCATGTCCTCAGAGATATTCTTTAAATTTCAGGGCATATAGCTTCCTCCTCAGACAAAGGCTTTTCTATCTTTTCTAGCTGATTCATGGCAGAGGCCTTTCCCCCGCTCACTACTTGGACTTTGGTTTTCAGACACAACCTCTTTCTTTGAGAAGCCCTCAGAAAGCCTTCAGTGCTGCTGGCATTGACACCCTGAGGGAAAACCTGTCAGTGCCAAGGAAGAGGAGGTAATGTTTATTATATGCAACAATTGGGTGGCTCTTTGCCAACAAGAAGTGAAGTCCAAGGGTCACATATGCCCTTGCTCTGCTCCCTATTCTGAATGAACACCAAGGATCCCCAAAAGGCACCTGTTGCTATAGCCTTGTGCTGCAGGTTCTTTGTTGGAGTTTCGAAGATTGTTTTTTAAATTATTTTTCTGGCCACAATTTACATCTGTTTTTCCCCGAGTTGGTGGATGGTCAATTAACCAGAGTTTGGAGAAATCAGCAAGTTTTTGTTTGCAATCATGAATGCAAATCTTTCTCTGCTTTCAGTCTGAGCTTATTTGCAAAGACAAACAACTAAAATAAACACAGTTACAACACTGCTTGGTTCAGAATCAACTGAATATTCAGCTCTGGAAGCACTGCATGATTTTTAGGTAAAAGCATAGATCAGTCCAAATTTACTTCATGTTTGAAAGAG
Source organism: Oxyura jamaicensis (assembly GCF_011077185.1). NCBI lineage: Eukaryota > Metazoa > Chordata > Aves > Anseriformes > Anatidae > Oxyura > Oxyura jamaicensis. The sequence continues at coordinate 81,572,612 of NC_048894.1, forward strand.
ATCCATCGCCAGATGGGCCTGCCTTTGAGCCAGGGGCTGATACTGTTAGACTGTGCTTCCTTCCCGGGAGCAGCAGCAGCAACTTCAGGGGAAAGATTCAGAGAGTAAAAGCTGAACCATGAGCAGAAGCCTCCCACTTTAGTCTTCTGGGTGAGTTAACACTTCCTTGGCTTCTGCATTGCATGGTCAAGGGAAAACACCCTCCAAATAGTTCCCTGGTTATTCACCTGACTCCCCTACTCTTCAGCCCATGCTGTTCATCTTCAGCTTTGCCAACATGCCTGTTTGGACGGCCAAACTGGAAGACCAGTAAGGGGAAAGGTCCAGCTTAAAAGAAAAAAAAAAAAAAAGGCATGAAAATGTGGGGAGGGGAATAAAGAGTTATAACCCAGTCTTGTTCCCTGATCCCATTCGGAGTGGGATCCCACGAGCCACTGTGGTAGCCTGCCTGAGAGGGGCATTTGGAAAGGAGAACGGGAAGTAAGGGCAGGCCGAGAAGGATCAAGCACAAGACCTTGCCAAGCCGTGACCTGACAGGGACCCAGGCTCTGTAAGCCAGCACTGCTGCTGGAGCACCCCTCTGATCATGCCACACCACAGCGCAGCCTGAGAAGCTGTTCAAAATCCCTGCAGGCCTTCAAAAGAAGATATAGTGTCTGTAGCTTTGGCGGGGAAGAAAAAACAGAGGGTATGTTTCATTGCCCATTGCCTTTTATGATTAGATACTGATCCAGAGTCCACTGAATTCATTTGAAAGACTGTTATTGAGTGCACTGCTTCAGATCCAGACTTCAGATCAAATATTTTAAAGACTTTATTATCAGTTCTTCCACTGGATGCAAAGCACTGAGAAGGAAGCATGAGAAAAGATACAAAAAAGGAGAAAGCAACACAGAGACAGAAACAGCTGTACACCATTGAAACAGAATGTTACTACGAGATATAGTTCATAATAATTAGTTGATCAACATGCTACGCAAGGGATTTTTTCCATTTTGAACCAGTAGATGCACAGATGGGGCCTATAATAGAACTGGCATGTCTCTGGATTTTTTTTTAAGGCTGCATAATTTTACAGCCGCTACAAACATTTGTGAGTGTTGATATAATGCTAAGAGTACTCAAACTTCAGAGAACTGACATTGTCACTCTGGCTTCCCGCCCATCAGGTGACATTGAAATTGCAGTAGGCCTTGTCTGGAGCCACAGCAGTGGCTACAGCCAGATTGTGTAGATCCACAAACTGCTCCTAAGCAGCAGTAATAGCAGGACTAATAGTAGGAGTAGCAATGTGACTGGAAGTCATTCAAGAAATGTAATTTTCCCCATGTTTTCAGCCAGAGGCACACTGACAGGTAGGTTCATGAGGATCAAGCAATAGATCTGCTTTTGAGGTAGAATTAGAAATGAGCTTTTCCAGCTCCAGCTGCAGTACTTTTGCCATATATGATACAGTGTCCATGTGACAGAGAGCATCAGTGCACCATACCTATCTAGGCCACAGTAACAAACAATATCCAAGAGCATTCCCAAGCACCCCAATGTGCTCCTCTCCACCTGTTAATTTCTCAAATGTCCTTTCTGTCACAAATCCCTTCCAGCCACACTCTCTTCAAACCATCACCAGACACAGACCAGCAGTTGGGATGGTCTAGAGACCTTCTCCAGGAGGTGCTTCACCCACGACGAGCCTCTTCTGGAGGTGATGATAGCCACCTTGCCCAAAGGCAGACTGTCCCACACCATGGCCTACTGCTTGGGCTGCTCCTGGGTACACTCTGCTTACTGAGTCTTCTCAGTGCCAGTTCACAGGCACACAAAGCGGCCAGATTTCTACAGCAAGTTTGAGGAGGGATCATTGCCTCTTCTTCATTCATCTCTGCCAGTGAGAACTGAAGAAAATGAATCACGCAACACCATCAGGAAGAAAAAGCCTCAGAAAAGGAATGTATGTCAAGAAATGTGTATTCTGAGTCTCTCCAAGGACATTATACAGAGCATGTTTTGTTCTGGGATTTCCACAAGGGAGCAATTAACTCCTGGAGATTAGCAAATAAGTATGTGTCAAGATTTTAAAACCTGGCTGTGTTAGAAAAGATCAGCACTAGCAGAAGTCACACAAACATGCCTTCAAAATTCATCTAGTGTTATCAGCTGAGCTGATCACCAGTTCGCACTAAGTACAAGGGGTCCCCTAAGCAACCCAGCACTCTTGAAATACCTACTTAAAGAGCACAGCTATAGCAGAAAAGCCTAACTTTAAGCTATGCCTCTATGAGAGACCTACACATTAAAATATTATGCTAAAAGAAGCTATTCCAGCTTTTGGGCACTCCTAGGGTTGGTCTAACTATTCTGCACAAGTATTGGAGGATGTGTCCTGATCCCTTGGAAACAACCCAGTTATATGCCACTGCAGTCGTATTTGTGAGTGTTTTAAAAGAAGGACCCATATAATGCTAATCTGAGCTCAGTGGTTAAGCAATAAAACTACAGTTTTATTGGCTTTTATTACCACACAGGTCTTAAAATCTCTGACATGTAATATGGCATCTAAAGTGACACTTGACACTGGCTTTTAAAAGCACAGCTATCTTAGACAGCAGAATAACAGAGTAAAAACATAGTAATAATTGAGGCAACCATAATCCAATAATCTAGTAATCAAGAGCATCTCTGAAGGGCCTCTTATTTTGGATGGGCTCTACTACAGTTAGCAACGTCAGTGAATCAACAGCCCTAAGAGCTCAAACTACTACAGGCCACTGCACAGTCCAGCACCAGGATGAACATCTCTGATCCAGAATATGTTGCAAGTTATGAGACATCAGGTGAAAAAAAAAAAAAGAAAAAAGAAAACAAGAACAACAACAAAAACCACAACAACAGAAATCAAGCACTTGAGCAGCTAGCATAGAAAATGCAACGCCATGCCAGTCGAGCCACGTTTTTTTTTCCAGTATATTTGTCATTCACATTATTGCCTCCTCAACAGCTGGTAGATGAATTCCCATCACACAAAAGCTTTTTGGAGAGATATCCCTCAGAGACAGACAACTTTCCCATTTTTTTTCTTAATTTCTTTAGCTCTGTGGAATGCCCACCCACAGTTTTGGCAGCCTATTGCAGCTCTCTATTCAGTTTAAGTTCTTTTCTTGCTCAGCTATTTACAGCTCCCAAATACTGTAAAACATCTCCAGGACTCTTATTAATAAATAGATAAGTATATAAAATTTTTCATCTCAGTAGTGAGACCAAATTTGGAAATCCAAAAATATTTCCATATACATCCTTTTTTTTCCTTTTTTTCTTTTTTCTTTTTTTTTTTTTTTTTCTCTCTGTCCTGAGTGCCTTCAAAATCATTTTCTATGATGGGTAAACACAAGAAAAATACTGTCACCTATAGCAGCAATTCTCATTTTCAGGTTGTGAACCACCATTTATCCACAATGCTTTTCCTCAAGAGATGCTAGACTGGTCCTTAGAGGGAAAGCGTTGCAGACACACTGATGTTGTTATAGTACAGACTGAAAGGACTCTATGACCATCTTTTGGCATTATAAAGTGCTTTTGTAGAGTGTGGGAGTTTTTACTTAAGGAACAAAGCCCTGTGATAACTCATAAAAACACTTCACAGTTCCATGAAAGGATATAACCAGAAATAACAGCTGTATTTGTATTCTAGATTACATTCTTCAGGTTCTGCATGGAGCTTAGACTTCAATAAGCCTTAATAGTTGTATATATATGTATATACACATATAAGTTATTTTATTTTAAAATGATTTTATAATAAATAATATAACCATATTTTTATGTCTCATCATTATACTGTTACCTCAAAACATCTTATGGCAGTTATCTAATAGCCCTGGAAAACACTGTCTTCATTGTACAGCCAATTTATTGCACTTAACACAATTGTAAAATAGCACATATGTCTGCTAAATATTTTTCTTAGTGAAGTAATAAATCTCCTGTAGCCCAAACAATTAATTTTTTTATAGAGTGTATTTATCTTTTGACACTTTATTATATTGACTTGAGAAAAATAGAAGCAATACCCTCATTATTTATATAGTCAAAGTTGAAGGATGCTAGGACCACTTCCTTCCAGGGAGAAAGGATGCTGAGTATTTGATATCCGTGATTAGTGAAGTCTGCAGTGACCTCTTCTAGTGATCTGTATTGTTAAAAATCATTGAACCTTACAGAGGAAGAGGAACAGCGTGTTTAAGAGCTGACATTCATTTAAGATAGTTTCACAAAGTCACTAAGTTTATTGAAGGAAACAGGTAACTTAAACTGATAGGGAATTTTTATCATAACATAGTAAAAGCCACCAACCAAAGCAGAGGGCCATGAGAAACTGCTCGGGGTTTGAAGTCTGTGCCTGACTAAGACTCGCTGGCTACTATGTTAGAAAATACGTTTGTAAGAAAGAGGCAGCAGAAACATCTCTGGATGCCAAATTTTAAGACTACAATAACACTGGATTGCCTCCAGCACAGCCCCTCAGCAGATCTGCTGGCTGCTAGAAACAGTGCAGAAATAGACTCAAAACACACCCAGCTCCAGAGACATGGCTGTAATGACAGATGAGTTGTGGGCTCCTTCCATCCAGACCCTAACAAAGCAAGAGTGGACAGTGCTCTTAAGTGGGATTTTGGCTTGGGCTCTCATCCAATCTGAATTGGTCAGGCTAAAAGAGACTAATGCTGACACCAGCACAGGCGAAAAGGCTGGGATTGTAATTCAGTATTAACTAAAGCGCCTTGCCCCATTCCAGCACTGCCTTGTTGAGCTGGAGTTCACTTTCTTTCCCCGGCACCCGGCAGTTCATGGTCCCTCTCGGTGGCACATCCCAGCTCAGCTGTTGCTGGGGCAGACTGTGAAATTCACCCTCCCAGAGCAACCTTTGGGATGCCCGATGTCACTGCACCAAGTACTTCTACAGTGAGTTTGCCCGTTCAAAAGAGCTTTGCTGCAAGGCAGAGCAAGGGCGTAGGAAGAGTGCACGAGGCAAACTGCAGCTGTGGCTGTGCCTCCCCTTCCCTCCCCTCCTGCCCACACAAGAGCTTCGTTGTCACAAGCAACAACAAGGTGCAGGACACCATTTGTGCTGATCTCCATGTGTGACTCTGGCTAATTTTGACCTCCCGTAGAGATCGCATTCTTAGGTACATTTAGCTAGGTCGAAGGCCCTATGCCCATCTGAAAAAAGCAGTATCAATGATAAATAAATGATAATACATAATTAATAGCAATACTCAGAAGCAATGCTGTCTTGCACTGCTCTGGCTACCAGCTAACCAAGCTTTATGTTGAAGCACTCCAGAAGATGAAGGTTAACATCATCCCACCATTTGTGGGATATTGTATTCCTCGGGTAACCAGAAGGCAACAATTGGAGTCCAGTACTGGCCAGATGTACCCGTGCTACAATACATAAATACATTTATTAGCCCAGTGACATAGAATATTGTATGAATTATAGAGCATGGGCAGAGACAGAGTTTCCCAGAGCTATGAATGGTCCGGGTGAGAGCAGAGCAAGGCTAACGTGACAGCCCTACCCACCCACACAAACTGCTGCTTGCCACTGGGCCTTGAATAGCTGTCAAGCTGCTCTCCTCCCCCTTGAGAGCGCCTTCCACAGGCGTGCTGTTATGGCCAGCAGCGGCAGCCCCACGCCGCAGAGGAAGAGGAGGCACGGGTAAGTAGTGGGGCTGGCCAGCAGCTCACCCGCAGAGACAAAAACAGCAGCCAGATCCCTCAAGCTGTGGGGCCACGTCCTGCCGAGTCAGCCACATGCAACGAGCATCTTGCTAAAATGTGGGGAATGCTGCCTTGGTAGGGCTTCCCGCACAAGGAGGAGCATTAGGTGCCAACCCTGTCCGCTCAGGCCCTTTCTCAAGCACTGTGCTCATTTCAGAAGGATTTACCGAAAAGATTTATAATTCATCAGCCTTTGTGGCTTTCAGCATTAACTACCGCAGTTCTCAAAACCACAAAATAAATTGAATACAGATGAGCAAAAGCGGAGCCACAGACAATGAAAGAGCCCAGCAGCGGAAGAAAAGCGTTAAATAGAAAAGAGCAGTTTAGAGACATTCAAATCCTGTCAGTGCCCACTAAAGAATGACAGCAGTGGCCCTCTTTGGGGGACAAGAACTGCGCCTGGAATAGCGTTTCATGAGGCAGGAGGTTCATGAATTTGATTTTGTTTGGAGACCTTTAATTGGATTTTTGGGGTAGGGAAATCTAGGGCACAGGTCACAACATCATCCTGTTTTCTGGAAGAAGGCCCCTTTTCAGAAGTTGCACATACAAACCACAATTTGCTGAATGTGTGTATTTCCTGAGACCTTAGAGTAAGCAAGGGTCTGTTTTCACACTTGGCTAAAAGAAACAATAAAGATGCAGGAGAAATGGCAGGCAGAGCACTGTGAGGTATGAAACAGCAGTGACCCAGGCCTGGCTGATACGTTTGCATGGACTGAACAGGGAACTATTATGGCAGCACCATTATAAACCACTAACCTGTCCATATTGTTCCACTTTTGTTTGCTCCTAGCTTTTCTTGGAAAGGAAGAGGTTTGAAGAGCATCACAGAAAATTCATCTGTTTTTGCTTTTTTTTTTTTTTTTTTTTTTCCACAGCATGTTGTAGCCAACCTATGACTCCTGCACGGCAATAGATGTACAACAATTTGTTTTGAAGTCAACTTTTGAATTTTTCAAAGCAGAAAAAGCACTTCCCTCTCCTGCCGGGAGCAAAGCTCCATATTGCTGATCACAGTGACTCTGCACAGTGATCACTTCCAGAGACAACAAAATAAACTGTATTTCAGCATTTGCTGACCATAAGGCTGTAAGAGTTTCAGCCATAAGCAAGCTGCACATTCTCTGTCATAGATGTGTAAATTTCAGTTGCAAACTCTTAATGAATATTCATTTACCTCTTCCTGTTACATTTCTCAAGTGCTTTGAACAGAAAAATTACTTCTTCACTTCTACAGCTGACCCAAATCCAAATGGTTTTAGAGCTCTGAACATACACAAACACTCTTGTAACCTTCAAAGTCTCATCTAACCACCCGAGTCCTTCTTACATGTCAAGAAAGGATCTGAATCCTGAGACAGAAACTGTACATTTTGGGAGATCCATTTCCACTACAGGCAGGCATAGCAGAAAGCACTCTGCACCAGAACCAGGCTTATGAACCTCCCTCTGCTTCTTCCTCAGAAGCCTGCTCGGACACATCTAGACTGCATTTTTTTAAAATTTCTACACTGAAGAATTTTTATTAAACTCTCACCTCCTTTCCATCTCTCATATTCCTCCTTGGAATAAACTGGCTAGCTCATGGCCGCCTTCTGCTGTGCTGTGCTACAGGGAGGGAGTCCCACTACACAGCTCCTGCTCACATTAGGCAAAAAGGATCGGCGCATATACTGTATTTTTCTTCCAGTTTCTCTATCTTACAAAACATCCACATTATTTTACACGTACACGGCAGCAGTCCCAGACTTCTTCTACTAATGACAGAGATCTGACCCAGGATCCTTAGCTTGGTTACTTCCAAATGTAAATAGATTAATCATCACCCTCAATTTTCTCTCCAGAAGACACAGCTACTGTGGCTGCACCTATCCTTCTGCATCTTGTAACCCAGGGCTCCACGTCTGGGAGGAGCTCCTTCCCAGCAATGGCATCAGGCTCCTGTGCAAAAGATGCTTCAGGAGTCCAGGATGTTCCACACGAGCCCTTGTGGATGGCTGGGATTACGGCGGGTGGAATTTCAGTTTCTCCCTCTGCCACATTGTAAAGCCGTTGCCTACTCTGAAATGCACGGTACTTGCAAACTGCTTTTGCCAGGGGTTAAATACATTTTATTGACACACCACAAAGACTTCTCTGTGTAAGAGTGCCAGAAATGTCTAGGAATTCTGCTTGGCTTCATCTATATCTCACTGGATGTTGTACGTGTTATATTTTCATACATTAAGGATTTCTATAGAATTTGTCATTAGCCATAATAGTTTCCAGGAAAATTGCTGGCTCAGCTTTAAGAGTGAATAGCTTCATCCCTAGTTTAGCACTTCTGTCAGGCTAGGATCAAATCCAGACACTCTTTCAATTTTTCTTTTAGTGGATCATCTACACTTAATCTTAGCCTCTGACAAACAGGATTAAGAAAACTCTCTATTTTTGTTCAAGGTCCCAAACCCATATATAAACACTGTAATTTACTGCATAATGGCAGCTCTTTCAAGACATAAGTATAAGTAGCAATAACAATCATGCCTTTTTTGAGAAGCTCTTGTTTCCAGAGGTGAAAAACACACAGCTGAAGCAGTATGTGGGTGACCTTCACAAGTCTGAACTTCACAATGCCCTGAAAATCCTGCTGCTGAACAGGAGGATCAACACGGTCCCTTCTCATCCAGAAAATTGAATGAGATTAGATAGAACAGCAACAATTTCTCACCTGATCCATCCTGCAAAAGACGTTTGCTTAATTGCTTTGGAGATTGCAGAGGTCAAATTCATCCACAGAGTTGCAGGAGGCATGGCAGGGCTCCGTTTGGTTTCAGAGCAGTGAAAAGCTTTTGGGTACAGTTGACAATAAAGGGTGTGCAGAGGTATTGAGATGAAATCGCAGGCTAGGGAAGGCTTAATTTGCTAAGATATTTTAACAACAATAGAATAAATTCCTAAGAGTCTACTACGTTCTGTGATATGAGCTAGTGAAAAAAATACGTATTTTCCATTGAGACTTCAAAAAAGGGGAGGTAGGGGTTTCTGAAGTGAAATGGTTTCTGTTTTTAATTTAACAAACAAAAGGATTTTCTGCTGTAAAGACTTTTGAATGAAACATTTTCATTTTTAGTGAAAAACCCCTTTGTGGCCAAAACAAAAATTCTAGCTAAGAGAGGGGAATAAAAGGGTTTTGAACAATTTCTGCAAATATTCTGAGTGCAGCTTTGCCTTCTGGTACAGCCATGGCAGGCTGGAAAACTATATAAACTGGATGTTTCAAAAAGCATACATTTAATTTTCACTGTCCTTAGTTCCTTTATTGCAGAGCTTGCAGAAACAAGAGAGAGAGGAGGAAAGACTTGTGAAGCTTTTCTGTGCTCCTTGTGCACTTGCTTAGCCTAAGTCTCCCCACTGAGGCCCTGACATGGGCTGCAGCAGCTCCAAAGGGATTCTCACACATGACACTGTGGTGTTTTTCCTTCCACAGTGAAGCAAAGACAATGTGTATAAACCAGTTTTCCTTTATTCCCTCACTGTTCCTGCAAAGAGCTACAAACAGAAACCGTTTACCTGAGCCCTGTGTTGGAAGGGGGAACACAGACCTAACAGAAAAGGAGAAGGGGATAAGGACAATATCTTTTTGTTTGCTTGAAAGGTCAGTGAACTCTGAAATATAGGAAGTATTTGCTATAGTGATTTATTTAGTACTTGAGGGTTTAACCTAAGAAACTTTAAACAAATGAAGAGTTTTATATGGGGGGTAATAAGCCTCTAAATAATATTCAAGCAGGGAGCGTTTCAGTGAGCCACATAGGAATGAGCATAATAAGAGTTAAATTGTTCCTGGGCCAATAGCAGATTTTTCTTAAAATGAATGCAATGAAAGCATCCTCCCCTGAGTATCATTTGTTACTCCGCAGCCAAAATCCTCTCTTATTTACACATAAATCTAGGGGCCTTATTTGCAGGGTACCAGTTGCCTTTGACTCCCTTCCCATGGCACGCTGCCTCCAGCACCCCAGGTACAACACAACATCTGGTGTCAGGCTGTGGCTCTCGGTGGATGCATTCCAGAGATGTATCAGGATAACCACGTTCAGAACTTCATTTTCATACTTAGGGCTAATGAAAGCCCGATGCTATGGAGGTTTATGTACCAGTGGAGGCCAGCAACATCTGAACAGGGGTAGCTTAAATTACCATGTACTACAGCGTTCAGACTCCTTTCACAACAATAAAAGAAAAAAAAAAAAAAAAAAGCCATTTGAATCTGACTCAAGAAAGGCAAGGTTATTACTCATATCCCAAGGAGATACGGTATGTGTGATGAACTGGAAATGCTATTAAAGAACAGACTCCTGTTCTGATAGGCCAAGTAAGTGCTGGTTTCGCTGGTACACTGTTAATTACACATTCACTCTTTCATGTAATGAAAAAGAGTCTCATGTAGTGTCTACAAAAGTGGTTTGCAGATTTGCATAGAATGAAACCAGCAATGACAAATGTCAGCAGTACCATACACTGATGCCATGAATAATGCATAACACAGAAATGTGAATCTCTAAGTAGAGGAATAATCAAAACTGCGGATCTTTTTATTATTTTTTTCCCACCACTCTCTCTAGGCTTATAAAGTCTAATTTTCTTTGCACTTCAAACTCAAATGGTTTCAAGGATTCTGTTTCTAACAGAGAAAACCGATGAATGGCCATGGCGGCTTCCACTTTTTGATCATCCATTCGGGTCTGGTCAGTCAGACATTACCTGTTGGCTTATGTATCTGCCTGTGGCACTTCCTGGGGCTCTGCTTGGCTGTTCCCACCAAAGGCCCGCTTCCCTCCCCAAGCAGGGTTTCTGTAAGAACAGTGGGGCTGATCAGAGGAAATGTGGAGATTCACCACTCTCTGCTGTATTACTTTGGCTTCCAAGATTTTCCATGTCTGCCAAGAGCCTCCTGAAAGGCAGCTTTGGAGCAGTAGCTGAGGGTGGAGAAGCAAGCCCCGTGTTTAGCCATACTATATCCCCAAACACTACCAGCTAGGTTACTGAGCTGCACTTTCTGACAGCCTGGCTGGGCAGATGGTACCCCAAAACTGCCAGAGCAGAAATTAATGCTTCCCCACTGGCTACAGGAAGCACTGCAACTGGCTGAGATGAGGGTTTGCTTTGATAATCATTTGCTTAAATAAGCAGATGCCCACAGACTTCAGAAGGCATCAGCACCTGCTCCTACAGTGGAGCCAGCACAACCAGCCCCTGGGGGAGAAACAGAAACACCCCGTATGTCTGCAAGGGGGACACTGAGGGATGCCAGGAGAGTGAATGTCATAGCCAGTCAGCAAGGATGTCAAGGAAGAGACCCAGGTTGAGCAGTTCTGTAAAACACTTTCCTCTGTTGTGACTAGCATTTAAACTGGAATTTGAATAATATCTGACCTGGATGAGGCAACACTGATGTAATTCTCCACGGTGTAGACTCTCCACCAATTCTCAGACTAACACACCAACAGGACGGTCACCACCTCTCCCCAGCCATCTCAATTCTAGAATAGGAGGGAACTATCATTTAGTTCACAGCCAAAGCATTTACTTCATGGCAAAAGCTGTACACTTTTTATTCAGCAGCATCTTACACAGCTGGATATCTCCATTATTTATCTTCTTCACTACACAGTTTGTGTATATACGTGCAAGCATTATGTAGTTTTTAATTCGCGCTCTTAAGTACCACCTGTCTGTTTTCCTACACAGAAATCCACATTAAGAGTCCCAACAGGATTTTTAATCCTGTTTCCTGTGCATTATACACTCAGATAGACTACTTAATCATTTGATGATGTGCTGTTTAATCCATATGAACCTGGTCTTGTTCTCTCTACAGAAAAGATGGTGTCTGGAAATGCAGTAACACTGCAAGACAAACTGTTATCTTTGTGGTTCTGGCTGTGACTGGATGCTTGAAGGGAACAGTCTCTTACAAATTCTTTCTCACTGTTTGCTCCACAGTTCTGCATCATTTTGTCCAGTCAGAACAACTCTTTCTGTAGAATTAAAATGATTGCTTCAATTGGAAAAGACTGATTTGCAAAACCTCAAAGGGAGCAGAATTAAACTTACAGGGGTGACATGCTTTGAAGCATTTCTAGCCATTTAAGAACTCTGCAACCTTACTGTCCTTCCAGTGACGTGACTTTTTTTTTTTTTTTTTTTAATGAAGGAAACTCCAGGAAGGAGGGCAGGTTGTTTTTAATGCAGAAATCTAATCATGTGAAGTGAGAGTATTGGGTCTGGAAAGCCAAACACCTTTGCCCAAAGCAGATAAACAGTGAGACAGGGTCTTTGGCAACATGAGACAGGACTCTCCAGGAACCTTGCTTTCTTCCAGAAACATATCACAGATCATGTAACAAGGGCCTTTATATATAAAAATGCAACATTCTTATGCATGCATGTGCAAACACAATGGAGTACTGAGAGACTGCCTATTCAACGGGCATTGCCATACAATTCATGTACGCGTGCATAGGCAAAGCTACTGAAACACAGAGACAACTTGGTTTATTCTATGACCAATAATAGTATATGCACAAAGAAACAGATTTTTAAGAGACCGTTCATTCCATCTTCTGAAAACTTGTTTCTTCCCACCCCCAAAGACGTATCAGTTACCTAGAGATAGCTTTCAGGAAGAAAATCAAGCCTATGCTTAATTTCAGGCTTATGCCAATGAGCTGCTAATCCAGTTACAATCAGAAGCTAACAATACAGGTGGCACTTCAGAATGCTTTCTTTACTCAGAGCATTGGTTTCTGTCAAACACATTTCCATAGTCTCTTGCTGAGGCCAAATATCAGTATAAAAAAACCTGCAAAGCTTTTTTTCTTCAGGAGATGAAAATCAAGCATTTTTTTTCTTTCTCCTTGAAAAACTGCTAAACTTCCAGGGAGAAAGAAGAAAACCTGTTGATGTACCAGAACAACCGGGACAATTATGAGCCAGAGAAGGAAATGCTGGATCAGAATATCTGAAGAGCATTAAATGATACTTAGCAACCAGCTAAGGACTTGCATCATCTCAGATGCCAAAACAAACTGGCCCAGAACAGAATACTCTTTTCCCATATTTCATCAAATAACACTTTTACCATGCCTAGTTTTCAAATGGAAACTCTGCATTCTCTCCCCATTGCATATTTCTACATAAATAAGAAATAGCAAGGAACAAAAATATTGCAGAAAATCTACACTAAACCCAGAGAAAATGTCATTTAATAGACACTGCATAGTGTTAAGGGTATTGAAGAATTTCATCTTTTTGCATAGTTCTAGCACTCTGCTCTGCAGCATTATGTATTGGGCATACGGCTGCAAGGCAAGAAGAGTGAAGCAGAAGACTCGCACATTTTGAGATGCTTGTCACTTCAGAGGTTGGGATTTAATACTGTATGGCTCCGTTTCGATCACTGTCAGTTGTCAACCATCTTTCTTTTTAGCAAACATCTTACCTGCAGTGGGGTCCCAGACTGAAGGGACACAGGCCCTTTCAAAGAGGTAAATGGTCTGTCAGCAGAGGCACCTTCACCATTCTGCTACCGCTGATGGTGTATTTATGCATGAACCTCATTTAGCAGCTGCTCGATGTTTACTTTGGAATTGGTGCTTTTCCAGTAAGATTTGTACAAGATCAGCATAAATAACCAAAGAAGGACAGAGTGGAAATGAAACCCCGAATACTCACAACTATCCTTACATTGCATCTCCTTGCAACTGTACTAACAACCTCAACATGGGCAGATAAACTGAGCTGAGAGGATACATGAGCAAAATTACAACAGCTCCTAATTTCTTTGGGTCCCTCCAGCCTTTGCTGTCTGTAGAGAGGCAAGTGTGTTTCACTCCCAAAAGCTATGGATCAGGAAACCTGAGCTTGAATCAGAACTACTTTAAATCCCACTGGGCCAAGGTGTTAATTCATACTGCATTTCAGGTCAGGAAGTAACTCAGTTGCAGCATGCTACTTAACATATCTTGAAAAACAAAACAAAACAAAACAAACAACAAACAAACAAATAAAAACAGGAAAACAGGAGAACAGGCTAGTTAACAAAAAGTGAGCATTGGGAAAATCAATGACAGTTAAGACTGCTGTAGCCCTACACTGCAAAGTCTTCTCCTGCTCTGTTTTGTCTTGGTAGAACATTACCCTGCTCACATAACAACAGATGCAGGTCAGCAAGATCTCAAAGCTGCACCTACCCTGGATTTCTGTCCATCATCATACTTATCCCAGGGCATCAGCACCTGAGCAAATGCCTCGCAAACATGTGCCATGCAACTTGGTCTGCTGTGATGTAGCATGTCTTGCTGCTATGATCCAATGGAGTTGAAGCCTGGCATCTTACTTCACTGGCTTTGGGGGCAAAGGTTGGAAGTAGGGCAGTTAGAGTGACCTTAAACACAAAGGAATTAAGTTGTGCTAATGAGAACTTACAAAAGCTAACAAGAACCTCCAAAATACCTCTTCTGCTCAGCCTGCACAGCCACAGCAGATACTCTCAAACTACTGTGGCAGATTAGGAGGGTTATGTTGCACCAGTCCTCCAAGAAGAAACCCAGAAGAGCAATTATAACAAGGCTACCAAATGTTATGAATGAGCTATCAGGGGCTGTTCAAGAGCTGGCTGCATTGTATCTACCTCCAGCTTGCATTATCCATTTCTCAGACTAATGAGAATGACAGAGTTCCTCCAACCAAAGTAGTTCAAGACTATGTTACGCTTCTTAAGAAAATACGTACTTCCAAATGCTGCAAGAATAGCTCAAACATCTTGGCAGATTTTGTACTTTGAAAGCCAGTAAACTGGAGTGACCCCCCTCAAATTTCTTTAGGGCTACTCTCCAATTCCAGGTGAGCTGGAATTGGAAAGGCATTTTTTCATCATGTTCAGGTGTTTCAGCTGTTTTTTCATCATGTCAGATCAGCATAAGCTTTGCCAGTTCTTTTTAAAAAGCACTTCTGGCCACTAGTTTTAGGTCTTGTATTTTCTCTCACTTGATAAAGCAAAATTTATCATCTTCACATAGAACTCCCCTTTCTGTTCTAGGCAGCTAGTTACTCCTGTTCTGTACTGTACATTTTCAGAAGGAACCCATTTGTAAGTCCCTCCATAAATAACAAGGGAGAGAGCAAGTCTGGTGAAGAGGACTTACCAGGCTGCCATCTGGACATCAGATTTTAGAGGTATCAACAGTAAAGAAAGAGTCCTGCAACTTGCATAAGTTACTTGAATTAAGAAAACTCACCAGAATATCAAAAGCCCCCTTCTCTTTTGGAGAGTTAAGTTCCCAAGCTCTTGGTCTCTGGGGGTAAGGAGCTGGTTGGCTGGTTTTTCGTGCCAGGAGAGATGAAAACTGAGGCTTGTACATTTAAACACTTTCAGTTGCTCGTGAGTAAACTGTGAGCTAAAGCCATAATTGTGATGCAGGCCATATCACAAAATACTTTCAAAATTACATTCATTTCTCCAGGGTTTACTAAAGGCAGCACGACAAGCACATTGATCCAATGGTAATATTCAGGTCAAAGTGTGAAGTTTTCAAATACCAAAGCCCTTTCCACACTAAGTGTGTGGAATTGTAACATTTTCTACAAAGCCCATCTAACATAGTCAGAATTTGTATTTTTAAAGTGTAAAGAGCTTCCTCGTTCTCTGGAGGTCTGCTCGTTCATCCCGTGGTAAGACTGCAGAACAGTTCAGTGACACTAACCTGATCGGTGACACAGCAGATGCCAAACTGTAGTGAATTCTCCACAACAAACTTTTCAAAAGCACTGTCTCTTTGCTCCCACAAGAGACACTATAGCAGAAAACAGAAAGCTTGAAGGGCAAAACCAGAATGTACCCCCCCAAAGGTTATCTCCTTAAGAGATGCATGGTGGCAGTTCTGGACAAAATTATTTTTACACATAGTTAACAGTTCTGATCAGCGAGAGAAGCTCATAATCATACTAGTGATTACCTTAAATCTTAGCTGGCACTCTTTCCTACAAAGTATTTGGACATGTAGTGCCTGAGCTGTGGGAGTTTGCCTGGAAAAAGTTTGCTTTTCTTGTCTGCTTTTACTGGATGATATTGGAAAATACTCTCCCCATCACTGGATCAGGCCCTGCAACCATTTACCGTACACTAAAACAGACTAGTGAGCCTCATTTTCCATCCTTTTGCATTCATGTCATTAAAAATGGGTTTAAGTGTCCCAGATGTGTTGCAGAGAAACAGAGCCTCAAGGTTTCTGCAGTTGTCTGTCAGAACCAGCACTGCTCCCACCGCAGCTCCTCCCAGCAGCGCTGACTGCGGCAATTTTCCTGGTGGTACTTTGTTTCACTAGTTCTCAGCCCATTTCAAATCACACACACTGAAACTTCTTTCTCTTGCGTTTTGGCTCTCCCACTCTTCTGATATTTTTCTCTACAATATCTCAGTCTGGCTACATGTTCAGGGAGATGCCTTAAGTCAATGTGAAGGGGTGGAATTAATAAAACTAGCTTACTCAACAAGATGTTAAAAATCCAAAGGCTGCTTTCCTCATCATGTTTCAGTAGAAACCTGTTTCAAATTCTACTAGTAAATGGCTACAGTCATCAAGTGTATGCCCAAGCTCAACAGTAGGAATCATTACGAGCTATCTAATACGGATTTATGCTGCACTGACTGGAAGGCAACAAATCCCAGACACATGTAGGCCATGCTTGGAGGGGAGGGATGTGAATCCTTCCAGGCACATAAACCAGAGATTAATGCAAGTCCTAGTGTACACGCTAGAACAAATCTGTCCCAGTCTCCCCATTTTGCCATCAGTGACTAAATTGTCCAAAACTACAACAAATTACAGAGCAGAGAAGTTTAAGCTCTCTAAGAATTTCTGTGCTGGAAGCATTACTGCAAATCATACTGCAAAAATAAAATCAACAGCTAGAAGAAAAATGGCTTTTCTTCCCTTTTTTTTCCCTCTGAGAGCAGCTTGATTATGTAATATTATTACTAACTCCATTTATTCCTAATTTCTGGAATCCTCTTTTATTTTTAAACAGGCAAATGCTTCCCCCTTTTTTTTTTTTTTTTTTTCTGACCAGAGGAAAAACTTCATCAGTAAGGAAAGTGAGGGAGAAAAGAGCTCTGTGAGATGTGGAGCACCTGCTGTTCCCAGGGAGAGATGTGGTTCTGGGACTAGGTCCATGGATGGGCTCCAAAAACACTGGGATTTAGACTGCAGGATAATCATCTATACCCAGATGATAAGCAGTATTGCTTTTCCTTTTATTTCATAACATTATTCAAACCCAAATACTACATCATGCTTTTAAAACCCTGCAAAATATTTCTGCTTCCCTTGGAATTACATACATCATGTATTTTGGTAACTCCTGGCAAAAAGAGCAAGAAAAAAAATGGTTTAATGAGCAAAACAAATGCTTTTTGAAATGCATTTTTCTTCCATGTTGTGTTTGCAAGGGGAGACTGCAATTACTGCTTCACAAGTGCCACGATGCACAGGCTGTTTCTGGCACCTTTAACCTGTCTGCCACAGTTTGCTGAAAAGCTCAGATTCCACATTTGTCTAAAGCCTACTAATTATTCACTGCCGTGATAAAAAAAGGCAGGCCTCAAAGGACACGTATCTGATCTATATCAATAGGACCTGTTGCTGGAGTAACTGCTTCAGCCATAGGCAGCCATCAGTGCATCCCCAGCACGGATGTAACTTTGAAAAGCAGGACCACAGACTCTGCCAACCCTCCTGAAAGTCACCCTATAACTACGTAATAGTTACACTGGTGTAACTGAACTAGTACTAGGAGATTTTCCTGGCCCAGCTCCACTGGCCAAAGATCACAGTTTTTCACATCCCTGGCTGATACTTGCTGTGCCAACAGAAATCTGCAGCACGGGTCTGGCCACAGATCTACACACGGTGTGGTTCTCCAGAGGGATTCTATTCGTGTCAAACAGCACAGCTATATTTACAGCATGGAAGGAGATCTATGAACTACCGTGCTAACCTGACATCATCCCCCACTAGAAAGGGAATTTCAGATTCTGTAGAAGACACTCCACTCGAGACCATCACCCTCTTTGCTTTTACCAGTGCAGAATCAGCACGAGCCCACTCATTTCTTCTGATATGACACAAATTTACACCAGTGCAAGAGGAGAAGACAACTTGGCTCTAAATTTGATGCTGCCGCAGTGTTTGGTGCTAGTGATGCTGAATTCTCAGCAACTTTCCTTCTGAGGTGATTGGGCTGGGTGGATACAGCTAGAACATCTCCACCTGAAGATATATATTTTTTCTACTTAAACTATCCAAGCATCTAGGGATTTTGCCTCATGTTGATGAAGACAAATTACTTTGCAGTTGCCATATGATCTAGAAAAATGACTTAAAGATTATGAGGGAAATTTGCATCAACATTTCTTTCACTGTCATGATTTGTACCAGCTGGAAACCTGACCTCAAAAATCCATGCTGATGTACAGAGTGCAAATCAAAAAGCAAAACACAACGCCATCTCTCACAGTCTTCTGGCAGCACCGCATTTGTCATGCTAGCTTGGAAGACACAGCAGTGACAAAGTTCAGAGTATGTATTAGCTTCTTTCCATTCTGTGAGGTCCCTGCTACTTCTGCCGCATACACACAGTGCTGTGATGAAACTGGTCTCCCTCTTCTGTTGTCAGCACAGAGGAAACCACTAAGCCACATGCCCCTCACACTTCACAGACTCACTTAGCAGCTCCCAGTTTTTTTCAGGCGTCACTGCGTGGAGATGTGTTTAAATTGTTCTCCCTCTTCCTGGATGGCAGCCAGCACAACACACAATTTTGGGCAGGTTTGATGCAGCCAGAGTTCTAACAGTGTGAGAGCATTTCATGAGAAGCAACAAGAAGAATGAAATGACTTACTGCTAATGGCTTACTCCCTTTTGCTTTTTAGCAAATGACATCATAACAAGCCCAGGAGCGTGTAAGTCAGAAGCCAAGGCCCAAGAGAACCTGTGTGATTTACCTTCTCTCTGAAGTGCACCTGCATTTCATTTCACTACCCAGTATGGAAAGTGCAGCACTAGAGCGAAAAACACCATGTCCTGAAAAGAGCAAAGAAAGATCCTGAGGGTGTCACCGATAAAGAGCTGCACTTCTCTCACAGTCAGAGCAATTTGCTTCAGTATTTGTCTGTAATGTCATTGTCTCACCCCTGTCTGAGTCACAGCAGAGCTCTCCAGGGTTGTGTTGGAAAGAGCTGAGCATTCAGCTTTTCTCTGCCCTCCATAAGCTTTATCCGTTTTCATCCCTGTTCTGATTTATTTGGAGCACAACACAAAAAGACAGTGGGGTTTGTAAAATGGGTAAGATTAATAGAGAGCAAGTTTTCAATGTCCAGGAACACATGCAGACTGCACTACACGTGGGAATATTTGGGAAACAGATGACACAGCCAGAATATTCTCAAGAAATTATGTTAGACTCAAAAAGTTGACTTAATAGTTATATTTATATTTCTGATGCTGTGCCTCTAACCCACCACTACCAGCGATGTTCTAGCACAGATTTTATAGTTTTAGAAAAGTGACAAATTAGTTGATACCTGCTGACATTTAAACTTACATAGGGCTACAACTACAAGTAACTGTCTTGAGACTGGTCCCTGTGCTTCTACTCAGGCAGGAGTGTCACAAAAGCATGGAGGCTGGCAGAATATGTCCTCAGTGGGGAGTCTCTAACATTTCTTCTTCACTTATCTTTTACCAGCTGGACAGCAGACGAATAATAGCACTTGCCTCCAGGCCTTGCTACCTAAGTAAAATGGGGTTGGGGGAAAGCTTTGTGGTTAGTAGCAGGGCATGGGGACAGATGGACATTCGAAAATACTTTGGGGTAGAAGAGAATGAAAGCCCTGACACAGCTTTCCAGTAAGGCACAAAAATGACAAACTCTCAGAATGGAATTGAATTAAATAGTAGAAAATTATTTAATTCTTGTGAGAATGGGGATGAGACACATTGATACAAGAGATCCTTTGCAGCCCTGTATTTCAAAAGCGATGGTTTTGTGATGATTTTAGATGACGATTCTAGAACTTAATTGCATGTATAGTTAAAGCATAATAATGATGTCTATTCCTTTACATCAGCCGTGTTTGCCTAGCTACATCTTGCTCTAGCATGTGGTGGGCAGGAATAGACATTGGCTTCACTTCTAAATGACTTTTAAAGGATAGAGGAAGAATACATCCTTCCATGTAGGACTCCTGCCAGCAGTTCTGGAAGCTGGAGTTGTTGTCCTTATGCTTAGCAATACAGATATACAACACCACTTCACTTCACTCTAAGGAGCATATGGTCTGTCTAGCATGTACTTGAACCACTGCCATTTCGCTCTAGCCTGGCTGCTTAGTAACAACAATAGAATACGGGTTTCAACCCATCCTTTTTTCCAGTAGCATCTTTTCAAACCCATGCAACTCATCTCCCAGCTACAAGCACAGTTGCAAACTAGGAAGCTCAGGAAAAAAATGACTTGCCAGTACTCATCATTCCAGGCATAGGGGTAAAATGTTCCAAAAAAAAAACAAAAAAAAAACAGAACACCTTAGTACACTTTGTATAATTAATGTTTAGCCATAAAGTGAAATGGTTAACTTAAATCTATTGATCAACCTCAGAGATCAAGGATTGAGCCTATCACTGTGTCTCTGTGGAACAGTTGCTGCGTTGCGAGCAAGAGGGTAAAGTGAATGAGATGACACTCTCATGAGCCAGAAAGGGAAAAGCAAACAAAACTGGTGTAACTCTTTACACAAGAGAAGCATAATAAAATGACCACTCTGGATAAAACTGACAAAAAATATAAGCTTAACCACATGTGTTTATTACTGTATTTTTTTTACCAAAGTTTTATTACTTCAGAGGGCACTGTAAGAGAGCAAAATTTGGTCAAACAAATGCTCTGCTGATGGTTTCCAATCTCTTGTGGTGGTAAGTTTGCCAGAAAATTTAACATCATGGAAGAGTCCTGTTTCTTTTTTATGCAGGGCAATGACTTGAATCCATCAGAATTACTAATGACATGAGAAAAAATACACTGTAGAAAAAAACAGTTGGCAGTAATGAATTTAAATTCATCTTCGTAGTGAGAAAAAAGGAAATGTGTTGTGATAGGCTGACATCTTAATGAATGCACATACTGCTTGACTTCGAGTAGGGTGTTTGAGGATCTCCAAGGAACAGCATGATTCGACAAATGCTTGCTGGTGAATGCAAGAGTTGTAAAAGGAAAACTTAAGATTTTAAAAAGCAATTCCATAAATCAGCTGTTTTACAGCTTGTACTGTACTAGCATCTTCACAGTCACATTGGAGGAAGAAAAAAAACACACTTTTGGTGTTGCCGTTCTTAGATTATCATATGTTTTTACTGTGCGAAGCAGAGAGGAAACGGGATATCGCCCTCTTTCTGCAGGTTCTGTGCCAGACGGGAAACATGCTATAGACCGACTGACAAGTAATTTATGAACTGTTTTTTGACCACACTGATTGCAATTACAAAATGAAAAGAAGAGCCAGAGTAATAGGAAGGCTAGAGAAAACGCACTTCCACTGGGGCTTAGAGCACTTGACTTATCAAAAAGGAAATAAAGAATGATCTGATTACAGTGTGCAAACACACCTTCGTGGTGAAAAATAGCTGGTCCCAGAGGGCTGTCTAACCTAGCAGAAATGTGCTGCAAGAATCAATAGTAAGAAATTAAAGCTAAAAATAGCTATGTAAATTCAGAAATAAAATAGGCAACATTTTAACTATAACGCATCACTAAGACTGATTATGAACAGAAACAGCAGATTCCTTTTTTTTTTGGTTTAGATGCTATAACCTTTTCTTAAAACACAAGCCCTCCCTTGTCCAACCCAAGTGGGCACAGAGAAGTTCTGTGGAAGGGACTACAGAGAACAGGCAAGGTAGGAGATCTGACACAGGCCCCCTTCTGTGCTTTTTGGGGCCAACCACCCTTTGAAATCAGTCAATTCTCAATACCCTAGCACACCACCAACCCCCCTGCTCTACAGTTCTGCCAAGTTTCCTATGAAAATAAAACACAACTTTGTGCTCCACACAGACGTGGGTCTGTCCACTGCCTCTTACTAAGTAATTCCGGAGGCCAGTGGCCAATTTTAAATAACTTCAACAGAAAGGTAAGGGGGCTCTAAAATACTGAATTGCTAAATAATTTGTGAAAATAGACAAAAGCGAGAGGATCACATTTGCCCCACAGAGGAACTGGCCACAGCATTAGACACCAGAGAATCCATTTTTAGTGGCGAAAAATGTGGTGGGTAACACTGCTTTTTTACTCATTTGCATTCCACATTCACCATTAGGCTGCAGGGACTGTTCTTTTTTAAATGCCATGGCAATTAGCTGACAGATCCCCCCCCCCAAAGGAAGATTTTTAATATGATTTCTGGCTACTGATAGCATTTCATTCGACAGAAAATCTAACCTGGAAAAAGATCCCTTTGCAGATCCTTTTGCAATATCAGGTCTGCAGAGAGCCGAGGCCCTGGCTGTTCAAATGCTCCTGGCTGTGGCCACATCTAGGAAGCTGCCATCAAAGTGGGATTAATTACACTCAGAAAATAACTACTGCTTCCAGTGGCCCTAGAATGAATCCAAATGCTTAATTTTAGACGGAACACATGATTTCTTTGGTTACTAAAGTTTAGAAAGATGGATCACACACCTGGCTCCTGGAGAGCTGGAAACCTATACCAGATCAGTTGGGAAGATTCAATGGCAGGCAGAGCGCAGCCTTTTAGGAGGGTAGGGAGTAAAGTCATTGCCTACAGACATGGTGCATGAAACCCTGTTTTCAATCTCAATAACTTGACATTTAACTATAACTGTCATCTACAGGAAGGAAAGTACAATAGAAGAAACATCATGCAATGTCCATCCATAAGAGGCAGGTATTTACCTGAAAGAAAAATGCCCCAAATCTTCATCAGGACATGTCTGCCTCTTTTATTAGGAGACAGACTGTATTAAATGACCTGTTTCTGCCTGTTCCTCCAGCTGTGACTAAGGCAGGATTAATTGCATCCTGTGAAAGGTGTACTGCATGGCTCATTTGCTGTTAAGGAAACAAAAATTAAAGCTGCCACATGAAAATGGAGCTGTTGCATCTCCACGCAGTGGTTGGCATGTGAAGAAAAGGCATTCCAATCATCAAGACATCATTTCCGAAATTCAGACAACAAACGTCTCGAGACAGTCATACCAACTAACGCTGAGGAAGTGATGTTTTCTGAGCGTGTAAAATGTTTACGTTATTTGGTTGTTTTTTCCTTGTATTTGTGTACGAACAAAGAATAGCAACAATAAACTATAACACAGCGATTTACGATTGCCAGGCATTTTCCAATCCTGTCACACTGACCCTGGACACACCCACGCCTAAATTTTTGAGGAGAGTCAAAGAGACACTGTTTCAAGCAAGTGAATCAGTAGCAACCCTCTGAGCAATCTCATTCCAGCCAACTGCTAGCGCACGTAACCTCACACGTAGGGCCAATGGGGATATGCAGACAGGACAGCAAGCCCCAGCCTCTTACCAACACATATTGGCAGGAAGCAATAAAATTCTAGCCAAAGTATTCATCATGACACAAAAGAGGAGAGCTACAGATTCCTTTCCCCAGGGATAAGAATTACTAATAATTATAGCAATGCACTCTGTTCTGCTAGACTTGAATCGACAAGGCTCTGAGCCCCACCTATAAAGGGCAAAATTCCTCGGCTCCTGCTAACAGCTATTAGCCAGTGCAATTCAGAGCACAGCAAATTAACACCCGTTGGGTGCAGTCAGCACTTTTTGCGACAGATTATGGGCATACCTTTGAATATGTCTGGTTAGGAACACAAAGAGAGCTTCCCTGGGCTCTAGTGGCTTGTCTCTGCTCACTGGGTATTACTCACTGGGTGTGGAGCTATCAAGGAAACGACCCAAAAGAATGCTGAATATCAGTGTACAGCTGGGAACTTTCACCTACCCCTTCTCTGTTGGTTTGCCTGTTGATTCGTCTTCGTATGTTATCTCTTGTCACGTGTTTTCTGTATCTAAGGCTCTACTGACAGCTGCTTGTGAAAATAATCAATACACTGTACATGAGGGAAAATAATCCATGAACATGTTTGAGATACCTTCTACATAGACTGCTGCTGCATTTGTAGCCAATTTATTTCTGTTGGCCTTTTATATTTCCTGTTACATACAGATTACCCTTTAAAAGAATGTCAAGTTAAAAACATACCATTTGGATTTCCAATAAACTTGAAAAATTACACAAGACATTTCAAGCAACACAATTCAAGAATGTACATGGTATGTATCACTAAGCCCTAGTTAGGTATGATCAAGAAAAGAATAATGTGCCAACACAGTGCATTACCTTGCAGAGCAGAGGTAACACTTTAACTACCGGTCTTCTGAGAAATTTCAGGTTTAAGCAATTCCATCTGAGTCAGATTTCTCCTTCCTACATTTTTGGTTTTATTGGTTATCCTGAATTTGTTTTCAAGAAGGATCTTCTTGGGGAGGGAGGGAAGGAACTTAGCTTTCTTCTCTATTTTTACGATTGTCCTAAAAGAGACAGATATATCTGAAAAAGCAGATGCATGAGACAGAACTATTTTTCCAGATTGTCCCAAGAGGTTGTGGAACCTTAACTTGAAGTCCTTAACTTGAAGGCTCCCTCCTCAGTGTCAACATCTGGATGGGACTCTGAGATAACCCAGCTCTCCTATAGCTCAATACATACCCATGCTAGGACACAGGGTTAGTTAGTATTGGAAGGAATCCATGTCACTTAGGAGTTCTATAAATTTAAGCCTTATTTTAATCCTAAATTACTCTTGGTAGAAACACTCTAAATTCATGTTTCTCAGGATTGTCCAAAAACAGCAGGATATTGAGATTGCCCAAACCAGACAGCAATAAAATAACATTGGCACGGAATTGATAATATGGGCCACCCTAAACTGCCTCCTCTTTTTTCTACAATTTTGCAAGTTGAGGAAGGAGAAGGGGGGCTCACTCACTATTCAAATATATATATATGAAATTAAGAAGAAAAAAAATCTGCAAAATTCCTCTTAATACCAAAATCAGTTTAGAAGAAGATTGGTAATGACATGTACATAGAAATGATCCAAATTAAATTAAAAAAAAATCAATCTAGCCCAAAGCAATCTAATAGCCTTCAAACAGACCTGTATTCCTACATTTATGCACCACTTAGGTAACTGTCAGGCATCTTCACTGAAGCTGGTAGGATGTTCTCTTCAGAACAGGCCTTAAGGTGTGGTTTTAAATCAATTTAATTAAAATGGTAGAAAAAGTTGTGTTCATCCTCTGCGATGTGATTAGTGTTCCTGCCACGTATGAGCTTCTCCACAGCAGTTATGCATACAAGCCTAAACCTGTGGCTAACATCGGGCACAGTGTGATTAATCCCAGATTAATCTGGCAAGAAATGAGCATGCTTATTATCTGTTGTATAATTCATCCCCTACTAACAGTTAAATTTATTTTCAACAGATACAATGCATGATCTTATTATTATTGACCAAGGAAAATGGGTACCTAGTCTCGTAATTGCCTTAGCAAAGTGTTTTAGGCAACTTTCATAATATATGGTGACAGAAAATCCCAGATGGTTAGCTAGATACGGCATTTGTCTTGATTTGTATATAGGAACTCATTAGCACAGGTAGTACTAGCAGAAACAACCAACCACAAATTTGGGGAATGTGTTGTAAGTTCAGTACGTAAACAGAATCTGCCCCCAACAGATTACACAGAAATCAACAAGCCTGTAGAGACAGGTATTGCTATGTGCAGTTTCCAATTAAAATATGCATTATTTATAGCAGTAGGACCTTTGCCTCACTGTAACAAGACAAAGAGTCCTTTGTCAACTCTGCTACAACCCCTAACCTATGCTGAGACTGCACTCTGTGGAACAAGTGTTCTATGAAATGTCTGCACTGACAGCAAAGGGAAATAGAAGGAAACAGAATGCAGGGGACAATTCTCTCAAGAGAAAGCACATTTCATTTAACAGCTTCATAACAGTTACACAGAAAACTTTCTTCAGTTTCCCCTTGTACTCACGTAACCTGATGCTCAAAAAACCACATGCATCACTTAGCTTTACTGGTTTACACAGGAAGGAAGAAAACATACTAACTTAGGTATTCCTAGAAGAATTGTGCTTGGACCCAGAAGTGGACTCATAGGATCATGATACATGATAATTGAACTAGAAACGGTTTTCTAAGCTAATGAAATTATTAATATTTTAAATTAATAAGTGATAGGTTTACATTATAGACACTTCAGAATTCCATTAATGGCTATTCCTGAATTACTAGGGTATGTGGGCGTTTGATAAAAGGTTAGGATTCCAAGATACCTTACACAAACAAACAAGAAACACATCAAGATTACTACTTTTTGTATCTTTTTTTTTCCCTTTTCTAGAGAACAAGGAAGTATTTCTGATAGACTGTGTCATATACTGATTAAAAGATCACTTACAAGGACACACCAAAATATTTCACTTCAGTGCAGACTAAGTGTACTGCCTGAGGCTAGTCTAAAGAACAGATTAGAATTTGGTTCTATAAATCACACCTTGTACATATAAAAACTGCTGTCAGCAGTCACTCTCTTCAGTACACTAACTAATGATGAATATTTCTGCCCACTTACAATAGGCTAATAAATATATATTAAAAAAAAAAGAAATGAAGCGCTTATTTTACATTCATGATCCGAGCTCAATTAATTTCCCAAGCCTATTACACAACTACACAAACAACAGAGGGCAAAAAAAAAAAAAAAATCAGCACATTAGAAATTCTAGTGGGCATGCAACTGCACCATGCTCAGCCTGCAGCTCTGCTACTCCAAGCTGTACCCTTGCCTGTTTTCAAATACTAGGGTCAAACTTAGTACCTACATGAAAGATGCAAAAAACAGACAGCATGCTGCCAGAAGTAATGTCTAGTAATTTGGTAAGTGGTATAGTCCACCCTTCACAATATTACTGAATAAATTCCCTAGAAAAGTAGGCACTAGATTGCTTACACCACAATTGTCAAGGTGACATTAAAATGAAAGCTCAGTCCACTTAACTATTAGAAGTTCCCTTGTGCTTTTTGCAAGATTGCAACTGTTGATCTGAATTTTGGCTGAATTCCAGTTTGGTTAATTAAATTCCACAAATCTACATCCACACATCTACTGCTAAATGCTATTAAATAATGAACATGCTAAGTCAATGTCCTCTGGGTCTAACATCAGCAAGGATCGAAATAGTTCCCCAGTGCAAAGTTAGGGAAAAGCTGCTGGAATACTTCTGAATAAAGTACTGCTGGTTTTGTAAATGAGTACTTACCATTCAAGCAAATTCAAGTTAAAGGACTATCAGAATAGTACAGCATTTTGAGTGGTTTGTACAATGTAAATTGTACTAAAGAGAAGTAAAAACTTTAGTAATTATTCATGTGTTTAGTTGCAATGTCCGACAATTATAACTCCAGACAAGGAGGAACTAAGTGTCTGTGTTTGGTATGTGTTTCCAAAATTTTCTGTTCCGACTTCATGACAGGAAGATGTGCATCAGTTTCGAACAATATAAACATTTTTCTTCAGAAAAAAAATACATCTCTTTTTACATGTTTCCTGCCATTTATCAATAGCTATTCTTCACATAACTCCTTTTACTAACATTTCGCTGTAAATCAAGGAAACTAAAACTTACCTGAAGAGAAATTTCTATCCTGTCAAGCTAGCGTATTCGTTATGTTTAAGAGAACAGAGTAGGCACACTTCAGTCACTGTTTGCTTCTGTCTAGTAGGAATTGTGATGTTATTTTTTTTTTTTTTTAGAAAGAGTTACTTTTCCTGAGTAGCATTCATAACTAATAAGAAACTCTACAAAACCACCATAGTCAAAGAATGTGGAGTCTTAGAGTAAAACCAGCCCTCTAACAGCCTAAAGTTAGAAAATATTTTTCTTCTAATTTGATCTTCTTTAAAGTGAGCAATTTCCATGTGGTTGAATTAGGCACAGATGTATTTAGCCACTGAATTTTCAAGT
This sequence comes from Oxyura jamaicensis, assembly GCF_011077185.1. Classification (NCBI taxonomy): domain Eukaryota; kingdom Metazoa; phylum Chordata; class Aves; order Anseriformes; family Anatidae; genus Oxyura; species Oxyura jamaicensis. The sequence goes on from NC_048894.1 coordinate 81,600,600, forward strand.
CAGGTTTATTTGATGTCGTATTTCAATAGTTTATATTTTTACTTTAACTTGGACTAGTTCATAAGAGACATATTTTGTTAAAAAAAAAATCCAGGAAACAATTTAGTGACTTACGAGTATTACTGTGTCAACAGATTTTCTTGAATTCTTTGATGTTTTATATAGAGACCAATATTAAAAATGAGAGATGTAGCACAGAAACAACCTGTAGGGTTCAATGTCAGTTCAGGCACATTTCAACAGATTCTGCCTTCAAATGTCAAACTCTTCATTTGTAATTAAGCAGAATATATCAGGAAGATGTAACCAGAATGAAAAACCAAGATATTCACCTTTACAGAACACAAATCTCCATGCTACTTTCAGCAATTTAGAGTTACAACCTGTACCATAACATGCACACATGTTCTGGGGATGACCATCTTAAGCATCTTATTTGAATATGTTAACCCATGCTTCTAATTGCCACAAGAGGACTGTTTCTTCTCTTCTTCCAAATCACCCCTGGCTTTCAGCACAAAAGTCTGACAATGCCAACAGCTTCTTTATTTGCTGGGATGCTGTGGTGGAAGCTTAAGCACGAAGAACCTAATATTCCATAAGAAGTGATTTGAGAGCAAAGGTGGGCTGGGAACTGGTTAATGAGGTTCCTGCACCCAGCTGGTGTTAATATGTTTTCAGAGAAGTTGGTTGTCAGGGGAAGAATAGCAGCAAAAACTAGAGCCAAATGCCTCACCAGTGCGATGTCGGTGTACATGAGAAGGTCCAACCTTATCTTCTGAATCCTGTAAAAGATTGAAAATATATCAGTCATCAGTACCAACTGTGAGCATTGCACAAACACAGTGTGCAGAACTTTTTTGTCCAAAAGTTACTCTCTAGTTCCAAAATAGCTGAACAGTAGGTTAGGGGTGAGTCATCCCTAAAAAGATTGCATGGTTCTGTCCAGTGACTGAGCTAGACAAGAACACAGCTCTCCTGACTTCTAGGCCAAAGATTTCAGCTCCAGCATGCTCTTTTCCCAAGTGAGGGTTTCTAGACCTAAAATCTGTCATTTGAAATGAGAAGGACAATCTCTTTCACCAGATCTTTTGCCTACCACTGCAAAAAGTCAGTGTAGAGTGCACCATATTTTCAGCAAGGTTTCTATTTTAGTTTCAGTTGTGTACCTGTGGACACCTCTATTCTTTGAAATTAAAACCTCTGTACAGATATTAAAAATACAACCTCCTAAAGCACAAGTCTGCCAATTTATGTTTTTGTCTTAATAGAGCATGTATGCATTTATATAGCGAAGATACAATTGCTCCGGTTTGCAGCCACACAGAGCATAGTAGCATGCATTTTCACATGCATGTGCATCTATCTGCATGTAATTCCAGCTCAACATAATGAACACAGCTCATCAGTCTGAATATCGTTTTGACCTTGCACTTGCCATCCCGTTCTATCAATTTGGTGTTACAAAAAGGGGGCAAATCTCAAAAGAATTTAACCATGACACAATTTGTGTCAAGTATTCATTCTACATTAAATTGTGAGGTCTGCTACATACTTACTATGGGTCTAAATCCTACCCTAAACCAGTGGGATTATCTCCTGGTCCTAATCAAAACCTTTGTTCTTTTAGACTGGTGTAACGCCAAATCTAGGATCTAAACCTTGGTATTCACACTTCCTCTGTACTAGGCCAACCTAGAATGTAACTGTACAGACTGTAAGAGAATCCGGACTGAGACACATGGGTTACTCTCAGCATTTGTTACCGAACACCAACCAATCAGATTTCGAAGCTTATAAATCTGTAATGTAAGCTTCTTTGAATGTAAGTCCCTCGCCCCCAGCATATGTTAAGGATCTGTTTAGTTTGGCAACAAACAGCTACAAACAGTGCTATGAGCTAGGAATCAAAACCAATCACCTACAGTAGGATTCATCCCACATAAGGTTATCTAACAGGCATATTATCTTCCAGGTTTCCTCTGTACAATTAACTACAGGCAGGCAGTAAGTAACGCTACTGGCGGTGAATCAGCCCACACATTTAAGCGTCTGTTATGAAATCAGGATGTCTTGTGTGAATACCCATCATTTTCCATTGATTATAGAAAGGGAACTACAGAGATGTCAGATTAAACAAGCAACAAACTAGACTAAAATTACTTCTTAGACTTGGTAAATGCACCCTACCAGCTTAAAAAAAGTCATGGTTCGTGCTGCAAACATTTACCAGTTTTCTATATACAGGGCTCTAGTACTTAAGCAGTGGTGTTATTTATGTGGATGGAACAAGCAAAAGACTGTGGACTTAACTATCCTTTTCCCCTCACACTTAACAAGAAGTATAATTGGTTGATCTGGCACGTGAGAAAATGTTTTACAGCACAGACATAGAAAAGCTTTGGTTTTCAAGTTACAGTTTATGGAAAAGATTAAATATTTTCCCAGACATTCTTATTAAATCAGCACAGAACTCTTTAAATCCCTATCTGTATTATCATCAGGAACATATAATTTTCAGGAAATCCTGCTGCAGCCTTTGACAGCAAAGCTACCAAAAATATGAACCTGTCGGATTCTGTGCCATCAGAGGCAGTCATCTGACTTCAGTCACTGAGTAATGCAGATATCTCATGCTAATTTACATTTCTTCTTCCGGATCACTTTGAGCTTTTAATATGACAGAAGCCTTAAAGTAAAAGCACTCAACCTGTTGTAAACAGCCCAGATTCATACACATAAGATTCCATGAACATTTTCAGTCTAGAGTTCTTTATACAAACACACACAGATACAAATACATATCAATACATTTTAAAATTAAATTTCACTGTAATCCTGAATTTTGATGAAGAGTTGCCACTGGAGATTTCACTATACTGGCATCCATATGATTACTGAAAAATAATGTCTCTGCTACACACAGCACACAAATACTATTAGTTCATGAGAGTGTGAATAATGAAATTCTTTTCTAATTGAGTATCAGTAAACAATGCGTTTTTATTCTCAAACTAAATCAAAATACTACAGAAAAATGTAATCTCTCAACTTTTTCAGATTTCATTAATGCAATTATGCCATCCTTAGCTTTGCTTACACTCAGATTTGCTTGCTCACGAGTTCTGATTCTACCCTTTACACCTCACTTTTGAATACAGCCCTCTGAATCAGTCAATGGGTTTTACGTGGGTGTAAATCCTATGCTTGGGAACTGGAAAAGAATTGTTGGCTTCAGGTGTTCAGTGTTTGTTTTCTATTTCTTTTGTATTCCTACATTTTGTTGTATTCCTCCTACAATTCCTGAAATAAAGGGTATTACAGTGTACTGTCCTTAAAATCTTACTCAAGATTAAATGTCCTTAAAAATGATGGACACCTTAAAAAAAGATGTCCTTAAAATTCTTATTCTAGCTCTATTCAATATCTAAAGTTTACCCGATAGGAAGGGAAACTGGATTTCTCATGCCTACCAGAAAAAATGAATCAATAAATAGGTTACTAGTGTTCTACTCTATAGTCTGCGGAGTTCTCCACTGCCATTCCTCTTAAATATCCCAACAACTGTTTTCTCCTGTTCATATAATAGGACATATTTGTCATCTCCTAGAAAGTAAACATCTGCAAGCAAGTAACTGGGACAGTAAGAGACCATTTGATTATTCAAATTCCCTTCGTTCCTTAATACAAATATTGCGTAATGTTTACAAGTCTGCATTTCTACCCAGCTGCCTCAAAAGTTAGGAAAAGGCCTTTTTTCCTGTTATTCCATTACCCAGTTGCTGAAAAACTCTCAGCGAAGAAGGACTTTACCTTCAGCTCAAGGTATCCTATCACTTCTGATAGATGCATTTCCCCATTTTACTTCTGGCATTAGAAGACTGTCCAAAAGTAGCAGTAGTTTTATAATCAGAATTATTATGACAGATAAAGAAACAGAGTAAACTAAGTTTTCCTCCACATAAGTAACAAACAAAAACCTATCAAGCCCTCTCCAACCGTGTGCTTCAAGAAGCAACTTGTGCAGCTTGTGGACATTAGCTTATCGTAGTTTAAACATTTGGAGTTAAAAAAACAGAGCAAACAGTACATCCTTTAGCGTACAGAGTTTAAACACACAAAAATTTAACATTTAAACAGTCTCTAAGGCTGCTAAGTACACACTTTCAACGTGTACTTCAGCTACGCTAAGACTAGCTAATGCTCCCACTCATCACATGATGCACTCTGCCAACACTACAAAATGAAATGTGTTAGCACTGTCAGAAATGTGATCATTTCCTCAATTGGCGGGGGTGGGAGCGTGGAATCAAAACACTAAAAGCAAAGCTGCAGACAAAGGCAAAGCTGCAGACATAATCGGTGTGAAGAAGCAGAATTGTACACACCTAGCACAGTAAATTAAGACACTGGTCACTGAATGAATACACACAGATACTGTTACCTTCTTCTATCAGGTACTTTTGTATTTGTCACATTACCATTTCACACATCTTCCAGAACAGTCTATGTAGTAGTTACGTATAGAAAGAGCTATAAAGAAGGGACAGAAACAAATTCCTTTAAACAAAAAAGCCCTCATAGAGCCAAGCTCCCTACAGGAATATATGTAAATGCTTGACTTGCTTTTATTAATGGGTAGGAGTGCATACCTTAAAGTCTTTCCTAAGAAAATAAACACCACCAACCAAAAATAATTTAAAAAAAACAGTGTATTTTCAGAATTTGTCTGACAGAGTGGTTATTTACACTTACCAACTTTACAAACAGAGTCGACGTTCGCAAGGCATCTCACTAGTGTGTGTTCGTAAATGCTGCCACATGGCCACTTCCATTGATGGAGTTGTAAGGGCAGGCTTCATATTTGAAAGGCTTCTGGCCTACAGAAAGCAAACATGAAGACTGTAGTACCTTCTGTGGGAACTCAGAATGGGGGGAGGAAGATGAAATTAAAAAATAAATTCAGTGGATTAGCATTTACAGCACATCCTCAAATCCACAGCTCATCTTTCACGTGAACTCATTGCTAATGAACCACGATCTTACATAAAAGTCTAGGCAGTTAAAGGTTACGGCCAGTTTTATCAGTAGGAGACCTACCGCATTTAAATTTGGCTTCCACCATAAGTGTAATTAAGAAAAACTGGCCAGACCCATTTCCAAATTTAGTTTTGATTTTTTTTTTCTGAATCAAAGTTCAGCGTGCTGACTTTCAGCCTACTCTGTCATGAAAATCCTCCACAAAACAAACAAACCAAAGAAGCACAAAACACAAAGCCATCCCTCAGAATGGCAGCGGAACAGGAAGTTTTCAAGAGGCAAAAGGAAATGACATTAAGGAAAAGTCATTTTGAACTTAATGAAGAAAACACACAAAGAATTTTCTCGAAAGACAGCAAAGACAACATTTAGGTCACAGATACAAAGATAAACGGTGAATTTCAATAACAAAAGCATTGCGAGGTACATTCTTAAAGCACTACCCTCCTCTTTGATGTGCATGTGCACTAACAATTTCTAATTCATAATATTTATGTTCGTATTTTTCTGAGGTAACGGAATTCCAAAATACTATTCTCACAGTCGAAAACCTGAAATGCACCTAAACCAGAAAGAAACCACAGACTTAAAAAATAAAATAGAATTGCAGAATTACAAAATGCTTGATGTTGGCAAGATCATCTGGCCCAACCCCAAACGGGCAAATTTATTTTCATCTTCAAAATCAAACACAAAGCAAATAAACAATTTCAAGTTAAAAATACAGACAAGAGAACAGATTTTAAGAACTGAAGTCTCAACAATAACCCTGGTACAATAATACTTCTCAAGACAGCATTTTAACCCAACATTATTACAAGTAACTCCAGTTACTTGTACAGTTTGCCCAGGGTACAGCACTTCAGTTTTATTAGTGATACCTATTAAGAATTAGTGCAGAGGATATAACATTGTGTACTCATTACATGGTCAGCATAATATGGAGATTTATTTTTATTTTTTAATGTTTACTCCCAATTGTCAATGGAGAAGTAAACAGGAAAAGGCTGAGGACATTTTCAGGAGCAATTGTCGATAGCCTGATGTCTAGATAACAGACTACTTTTCCCGCAGGTAACATGCAGCTTCCCAAAACTCATTGCATGCATTTGCAGAATATTACATAGCAAGTCAGTGGCAGAACAAGTGATAGAAAACTGTTCTGGATTTGCAATCCTTCTTCTAGACAGTGATTTATTTTATTCATTTTTGGCAGAAGTTTAATTTATTGAGGATGGTTTTGGTCACGTGTCTACTTATGCTCCTGAAGATATTTAACAGTGCCTGGCCACAGTGTCTAGTCAACTTCCCAGATCTCATCAGTTATCTCATCTTTAGATATCACCGTCTTTTTCCTCTACCTTTTGAAGGCAGTTGCCTTCCACGTAGGCTAAGAATACTGAACAGAGCAAACGTCTGCCTTTCGAGACGCGGCATACTTGCTACCACATAGACTGAGAGCCATCTGTCCCAGTAGCGTGCGACGTCTGGCAGCCTCCTTCACACCTCCGCTGCCTGCCAGCCAGCTGCCTGCCCTCGCCTCCTGCCGTGCGGTGTGCCAGGCCGTGGTCCCAGCGCTGCAAGATGGAGCACCACCCACGTCAACCAAGTGTCGACGCGCAGTACTCCTGCCAAACCACTGCAAGAGCATTTCATTCCTTAAACCTGCTGAAAAGTTCATTTTCCCAACGTGGGCAAAAGTGGATGTATCCTATTCGTTACGCTATAGGATGAGTTCTCCACAGGCTGATTTATTTCAGTATTCTCACAAGCAGATAATTGTCTCTCCACTGTCCTGCCCACCCACTCACGACAAATATAGCAGACTTCAGAAGGCCATTAATGCAACCTAGCACATTTCTGCGCTCTTTGTTCCATTAAACTTATTTACAGCTCTTGTAAAATGCTCAGTTCAAAAACAGAGAAAGACTTCACTTTTTAAATACCTGCAAGATGGAACAGATCCAAAAGCTCCACGCAGACAGTACATACAAAGTATGTTTTGTGCAAATTCAGGATTTCTAAATACAAATGCCTTCATTTTGGCATGATGACAGACTTGATATAACCTTGGTAATATGAAGTGTATGTAAACAAACTACTTGACTAAGATAGGAAAAAAGCAAACAAAGCATCAGTCAGACAGAGGCTGGGCCTTCCAAAAGGCTCAATGCTGAACTTTAAAACAGAACAGTAGGAAACACTCTAGAAAATTAAAGGGAATATAGCCAAGGCAGGCAAACATCAATCTGTAACATTAAAAAGAATCTTGAAATACACAAAAATGTGCAAGTTGACTTAAAAAGTTTTGCAAAGGCATTCCCATTCTTTTCTGCTCACGGTGTACCAGTAGAGAGTAAGAAATTGCAATCTGTTTGAAGTCCACATTCCTCCAAACTAGCAAAGACACTTTTCTCAGTTAACGCGCCAGGGGTACAACCTGTTCTTGTCTTTGTAATATCTATACCCTGTCACAAGTGTCTTCTGAACATAGATCCTAAACCAGGATTTCCTAAAGTACACCCAAATTCAGGGAAGCAACACAAACATATCCTTAAGGGATGTGCCACAGAACTAATTTAGTTAAAAATTTGCTTGTTTTCTTAAATCAGGATCTGATTTTGTCTGTTTCATATTCAACATAAGAGGAAGAACTACCAGGCGATAAAAAAATAAGCAATACCCCTTTTCTTGAGAGATCCTTTCCACATCATAGAAGAAGCACTCAAGCGCTCAGTATTTGACTGGACAGTTGTTGTTGTTTGTTCCGTAAGTAGTTTAAGTGGTAACATAGAAAAGACACACATGTAATCTGCCTGTGCAAATGTATCAGAGAGGCCTTGAGACTTGCTTAGTACTCGTAGTGCTGGTAGTGAAAGGCTTTGATGCCAGCATGTATTGCCATGTGTCTCTGCAAAGCTAACTTTAAGAACACTTCCTGTCAGAAAGGAAATGAACCTTGTCAGAGTTGGAAAATCGTCATCTATTTTTCCTGTATAAGTGGTCTGAAGGGATGACATTTCTCAGCCACTATGTTAATTCAGGTTTTTGATGTTTTTTTATCACGAGTATTTGAGCTTATTACTTATATGGGAAATACTGATATCATTACAGGAGGGATGAGAGCATAAAGATTCCTATCAGACCTGTCTACAGTCAAGTAATTCAGTTATTATTTTCTTATCTTTCAACTAGTTATTTATATTCCCAGAATGACATAGCTTCCTGTGTTGAAGTAATGCACTAGCAGCCAATACTGTACAACGCAGTATGATCACATTGGATTGTTGTATTTTCCTGTTTGAATTGTCTGCCTACATTTTTTAGATTTTTTTTCTCTGTGTGAAAAATACAGATTCTGCCTTCTCTATGGCATGACCTGTTACACTTTCAGGCCTGCAAGTAGATTTTATCTAAGTGGAAAAATGATGTGTGTCAGAATTACGTGTGCTTGCAAACAAAGAGAGGATTCCTAGGAAACAAAATTGTAAAACATTTACAGATCGTACATCTACTGTTCCAAATTCCTCGATTTGCCAGATTCTTCCCCACATCATGCTTATAATACCTCAAAACCATTTAACTCTATGCCTCAAGCATTTAAAGTTCCTCAAAGCTCAGCAGAAATAGTGGAAGCACTGGTTGTTCACAAATTCACAAACAAGTCAGTAATGCGCATCTATAACGCAACAATTTCAAAGGGAGAAATATAAGCAGAGAACAACTTCAAAATCCTTGTCCTGTGGAAGTTACCTATAGCAGGTTTGAAAGGTGCTTACACCTCTATCCAGATTATTGAGCAACACAGCAAAATGAAAGAATTCCCTTTCAAATCATGCCTGTAAATAATTAACTACCAAGTAAATACTAATTCTAACTACACGCACTACATTCACGTTAGATGTAATAAACAGGGTTACTCATTCTTTAAATACTCTATAATGAAAACACAATTATTTTCATGACACGTTTGTGAAAACAATTGAAGTCCTGCCATCTTACAAACAAAGTATTTTAGAAAACAAGGAAATTAGTTTATATTATGCTCAAGACTTCTACTGGTAAAAGTATTTCTGCTAATTCAAAAGAAAGACTGAATCATACGGCTGCTACTTTATGTAACAGGATTCAAAACAAGAAAGATGCAAAAGGGGACTTGGCTTAATCCCCAATTATTTGTGTAGCTTAATACTTTCTTGCACCAGAGAAATAAAGCTTTGCACCAGAGAAATAAAGCTTAGATTGCTTAAAGAATAAAAGCCCTTAATTTGCATAAGGGAACTAAAGTACTTAGGGGAATTGTTGAAGTGTTTGATACATAGAAGGTGTGAAAGCTAAAACAATAATCTCAGTAAAACCAAGGGCCTATAAGGAAAAGTCTGGGGTTTAAACAGTGGGCTTCAAGATGAAAGCCAACTCTGAAAGGCGAGCAGTACAATTCTGAATAACCCTTTGCATTAATTTTTCCCCTTTCCCTAAACATTTGTGTTGTCTCATGGGGAAAGGCTAGCACAAAAAGGCTTTCACATCGTGAAAGATCTAGATTCTCAGCTCCTACAGGATGGAACTTTTTTAGCACTATGAAACAGAGACCAAAAATGCAGAGGCTGATTTCTGTAATATCTTTGTGAATCTAAGACAAGCACGGTATTTCAAATGTATATAATGTGCTGATTAACAGACTGGGAAAACATTCTTTGTTACCATTTCTATTCATTGAAATCAGAATTAAAAGTGTACTTTTATGCATTCAAAGGATGTCTTTCACAGTGACATAGCAGAACAACCTTTCCCTGTTACTGGATTAAATGCTTTGTAGAAGAGTAGAGCTATTTGAATTTTCTAGCTATTTCAATCACTCCTTAACAAGTTTAAGCAGAGATGCATTAACAAAAGTAACAGCTTTAAATACAGACTTTGGAATTCTGATGTTGTGGACAGTGCCCATCACATGCAGTGCTTGTGGTGCAAACTACCCACAGATACCGTTGTGTCCTTTTTTCTTTAATGAGAAAAGGACTGTGTTACTAGGAGATCTTTGTAGGCTAAGGAACAAAAGACCAAACGAGCTTGGAATTGTAGTATGGATTTTTCAACCTTTCATCCTTGAAATCTAAATAAGCCTTATTTGAAACACTGGGCAAGTCAGGCACATTAAGAGCAAAGGGTTTTTCTGTTTTTGAAAGAGAATGGATTATCATTTATCATGAGTATTCTTCATCAGAGTTTTAGGTTCCACAAAGCCCCCCTCTTATAACACTTACAAAATAAACAAAACAGTCAGGTAAGACTGTCAAGAATCAGTTTTATTCTTCCCATTTAGGCTTTGAACACTGATTATAGGTAGCTGATCATCACAGAAGACACTATAATTTTCCTTTTATAAGAACTAGGAGATAGAACTCAGCAACTGAAGAGGTTAGACTGCCCTCTCTCTGCCATTTTTTGCTAACTACTTCTGTAACAAAGGTAGAATTATGGCCACACACTTTCAAGAAATTCAAGATATTAGGTGTGCCAACATTTTCCCATATAGTCAGAAAACACCATACTCCAAACTGGTAATATGGTATGTCTCTGTAAAGTTTTAGGTTATAAAAACTGTGCTTCATTGCTGAAAGAAGGCAATAAAATTGGTTCTACTGTTTAGTAGCTCAACTATTCCCTGTGAATCTAAGCCTTTAACTTGCATAGTGTTGGAAGAAAGCAAGAGCCATCCTTGTACTGAACTAATATGTGAATTAAAATTAACTCTGCATTTAATGTACTCTCAGCCTTATTTTCTGATGGGAGAAAATTGGCCAAGGGAGCATTATTTTTCATTGTAACGTTACCTTAATTTAACTTGAAATGTAGAAAATACCAGATATTTGAAAAATGTAAGCAAGACTTATAATGTCATGGAGTACGTCATGGAGTTCAGTTGTTCTGCTATCTTGTCCTTTAAAATACATATACACCTAATGTCATAGTCAAAAATCTTAAGTTTTCACATGGAGCTACCATTTTTTTTTAATAAGATCGTATAAATCCAAATTAGATTTTACTAAGTAAAATCTACTGTCTAAAGCTGAAAAGAATGAAGACGTCTAATTCATATATTACAGCTATCCTTGTAGCAAATGAGTTAGGTAGAAATAATCATTTTTAACTGGATCTCTGACAAGACTAGGTAGCCTACGCTGAGGTAGGCATACAGTCAAAGAGGAACAAACTGAAAAAGCCCTCGAAAAAGCCAGGGTTATGTTGCTCCTTTGCTGCCCCCTTCTGGAAAACAAAACAAACATAACAACAAGACAGAAAATAGCTGGTCCCTGCATACCGTTATCTCCATTTCTCAGACGACTCAGCCTTGGGACAGCAGATCTTTTCCAGTTTAAAGGCTTTGGATATATTTTTTTAAAGTTTTAATTTTGAAGCATCAATGAACACTAAAATATATTTCCCAAACGAGCTGTTAATCTAGGCATAATGAGAGAAAACTCTAGGAAGCACGGAAAGTGTGGCTGCTCACTTTGGCACTCTAGAGCTCTGCACAGCAGCACGTTCTGCACATTCAGAGGCACAGCCAGCACAGCAGGATTATCTGTATGCCATTCTGCCATCAGCGATTTGACCTAAGCTCCTGAACACAACACTGAACTGGCTGCAGTTCACAACAGATTCTGTTGTACAGGTGCTGCCACCGATTCTCAGGCAAATCTTTAGGGGAAAACCTGTGGCTGTCTTCTTACCCGTCATCACAGATACTTAGCAGTTTTGCTAGCATGCCTTTCAAAGAGGCTGTAAGAAAGAAACAGCGTTAACTCGAAGCTTGCTTTGCTGGACAGGAAAACTCTAGTGAGAATGAGGTATGAAAAACTCAAGTAAATTCTTAATCTGCTGTATTTGGAAGCATTGTTCCAGGGATAGCTCCAAAGACCCATTCTGCAAACACTTTTTACTTCTGTAACAGAGGTGTTAGATGTACGTCAGATAACAACACATTTCATACATAACCTTATACTGAATCTGGGTTGCTATTGTCCACTTGTTAAAAGCAACAATTGTAATGATGTAAGAACGTAAAATGCTTAACCTTGTACAACTACTCAAACACTTCAAAACTGAGACAAGTTATGTCAGAATACCTCACTGCGAATGCCAGAGCAACTTGTCTGACTGCTCTGTTTGAATAAATGGTTATGACTGGAATGTGCTTTGACTATGACAAGGCTTATTAACAGACTACTTAATTTAAAAAAGATGTCTATATGAAAGGTACATCGTCAGCATGTCAGTCTATTCTGTATCTATTAGCAAAGCTGCTAGTTCATTAAAAGTAATCAGGCCTTTGACTATCCAAGCCCAAATTCCTTGTCTTTTTTATTATAACAATTTCAGTAAGCAATTAAAATATGTATGTATTTCTGTCCACATGAGCAATGAGAAAACCAGATTCACTATAGATGGTTATTTCAGTCCTACAAAACAGCAGGGTAAAGAAGCTATTTGGAAAAAATGCTTGACAATGTGAATTATTTAGATTACAGTACATCACTTTAAAAGTCAGAAAATGGTGTCTAGTTAAACGGTAGGTGTATACTGTGAAAATGTTTTCTAGTAATGTAACAGGAATATGTATGGCCACATATCACAAATAAAACAACCTCAAAAACAAACTCACATACTTAGAAGAAACCTACAGAAACAGAATGTTCGTTAACCTCTTTACCTAAGTAGTAGGAAAGCTATCACTAGAATATTGTGTGATGTTAAGTCATGGACAGGTGGCTACCAAAGGATCTTTTCGGAATAGCATGAAAGCATCAAATGCTTTCTTAAGTTCTCTTCAGAAGAGAGGATGCAATTGAGATCAGAGAAACTCTTAGTGTGAACTCATAGCTGCAGAAAAATGGAACTTTGCATTAACTGACAAAAGAGATTATTCAGTAACTATGCCTATTACAAATGTACCATTGACGGCAGAGAAAGCTGTACACTGTCACAATTTTTTTCATCCAGTTTATGTGCAGGACTCCAAGAAGCCTCACACGTGCACAAGAGTGCACATCTCTTGGCACTTCAATGAGCACATCTCAATGCTTCTTCTTTCTTACTGCTTGTAATAAAATGCAAGCTGGAGAAACACCTTTCAAACAGCTCCTGCTTGCTTTATTCAAAAAGACTGGTACCATCACAGAACAAGAAGAAGACACAACTATTTGGATAGGGTACCTTATTTTCATTCAGGCTATCTGTGGAAAACTTTGTTGTAAAAATAGGTAAGTAAGTAAATAATTGTGCCATGTTATCAATTGTTCCAGGCTGGATGTGACTCTTGGCAGCCTGCTCTAGCGGTTGGCAACCTTGCCCAGAGCAGGGGGGTTGAAACTAGATGACCTTTAAGGTCCTTTTCAACCCAGGCCATTCTATGATTCTATGATTCATTCTATGATTCTGCAGTAAAGATCCACAAAACTACTTGGAGCATAAGAAGCAGAATAGAGAGTTTTGCTATAATGCAGGCCATACCTACTGCAGGTACTGCATGCAAATTCACTTGAATTCTTCTTTCCAGTTGTTTTGTGTTGGACCACGCAGGATTATCTTCAGCCTTCATCTCTTCCTCTCTTTAATTTGTGTTTTCTAATGGATTTGTTTGCAATGTCCATTCATCTGATGTCTGGTTTTGAATACTTGACCACAAATTGAACACAAAAGGGCTGGAGAAGTTTTGTGGTTTTTCACATGCTCTTTCAACTCTGCTCTAGATTGTCAAGAAAGAACTAAGTTAAGCTAATTCACAAAGGAACCCCAAAATAAGTATCAACTGATATTTTACATTACCATCAATGACTGAAAACACTTAATTTCAGGTAAGATACTTTCAGGCAAAAGACAGTTTTAAAAGGACTTTTGAAAAACTGTAAATCAGTAAAACTTATAAAACAGTCCAATAAGATAAAAATTGAAGATCATTCTATGCTATGCTTGTGAAACATATACACAAATGTGAAACATATACACAAATGTGCACAGAAGGGGAAAACAAAAGCTTCCCAGAAGAGCCGAAGAGCTAGACAAGCCATATGATTTTTAACTGTAGGGCAGGATTAGATCTAAGTTGTTGATGTTGAGGAAGTAAATGGTCTATTTTACTTTTGCACATATAAATAGTAGATGACTTCCAGGAATGTTTAACTGCCATTCACACACACCTTAAAAGAACACATTATCATTCTGTATGTGCACTTTCATCATACAATTGCTACAGTGCTGTTCTGCACAAAGAGAAAAAGGGGGTGAAATAAGCACAAGTGATAATGATAAAATAAAAACACTTGGAAAGTTTCTACTGTCTTTGACATGCTTGTTGCCACAATAAATATCCTTGCTTTTATAAAAATGAGAAAGCAGAGAAGAGAGCCATGATTTTCAAGAATCTCATTTGATCTGAATCCATTGAGTTTATAAAATTGTTTTATTGTACAAAAGCTGTATCTAAAAACACACGTTTTAAAAACTCATGTTTTCTAAGTCTCTTCAGTTGTGAACATTGATAGATCAAAAAACGACAGCAAAAACTTTAACATGTCATACATGTTCTTTGAGATCGTATACTGAAGTAAGTGTTATGAATAAACACTTACCTCACCCTCCATGCAATGTATCCCAGCTCCGTGCTCCAGTGGGGTTTGGTGATCAATACAGCATCAACCAACGCAGTGCCTATGATAGGATGTCCTGATAGAAGTAAACCTGGCAACCCTAGAGGGTCTAGATGTCATAGGACCTAAGGAACAAATTCGTGCATGTAACAACGTGCTTTGTGGTCTCACAGCCTGGTCACTAAGAGCCTACAGCACATCCTGGTAAAGCTGATGGATTTATTGGTTACTTACTCTAGTATGTTAAGGTAGATTCCCAACATATCTCCCTCAACACTAAATAAATCCTGTATTAAAACACAATAAACCCCCAGGTCATTAATTTTGCTAAGCCAAGAAATAAAATAATTTGGAAGTGCCACAATCAAAGTTGCCTGAAATCTTAATTTCATTGCTTTCTGCCTATACACTCAACCTTCACTAAAACAAATATACCAAATCTACTAAAGCACTATTTCATTCTGTGCCCTGAATTTGGGGAGGATAACGAGCAAGGAAGATTGTATGCAGGCAGGCAACCAAAGATTTTGAAAGTGTACCTACACACCCATGCAGAAGACAAGTATCTGACTTTGCAGCTTGTATTGTGAGCTCACTTGCTTTTAGACAAAAACAAAACAACAACAAAAACTTCTTGGTATAGCTTGGACTTTACTTTTCGAAACAACGTACCTAAGATGTTAAGACAGAGAAATTCCAGATTTCACAATGGAGAACCATACTTGGGCCCACTGGCATTGCTGAAACCCTTAGATACACCAGAAACCTCTGATGTTTGGATTAATTGCTGTTAATTGCAATCTTTTACCCTCTTCTATTACTCCTGGTTCACTTACTTGAGGCTCAAAATCCTTTCCCCTCAGCTTCAGGCCACCATGTAACCTCAGTTACTTTCATTCTCCAAGCCTTGCCACTTTATTTTATTCTCTGTGTGCCCAGTCCCAGTTGCAGCTTCTGTCCTATGCAAAAGGGTGCTCAAGTTCTTCTAACCATGTCATCCTGACCTCTAGCAACTTCTCACAGGTTTTCCAGCTCCACTGGTCTTCAGTATCCATCTTTTTAAAAATGCTCTCTATGAATGAATTCAAAATCTTTGGGACCAAAGAAAATAGTCAAGTTTTCTTAGTTCTAAAGTACAAAGCACAATTAGTTTCCTACAGTAAAGTATCTTCACTGCTCCCTTCACTTTCCAGAGGCTGTGAAGAGGCCAAACCAAGACAGGATTTTGCATCAGGAAAGAAGATGCCTTTCAGCTCTTGTAATGGAAGACGCCATCTGAAAAATGCTTAGATGCAAGCCATGCGTTATTAGGGCTTTTTAAATAAAAGCCACACTCTTACTTCTTCCACTTCAAAATATTGTGAACAGTAAGTTTTCCTCCACACGCAATCTAGAAAATTGGCTGAATTATTTTGGTTGATCTCTTCTTAAAATAAATGTATGAGTTGAAGGCAAAGAAAAAATTCAGCCAATACAGTTCAAACAAACCAAGAGAAAAGCAAGACAGAAGGGCACGTGAGAACAGTGTCTTTTACAGAAATAGCAACTGTGGTAACAAAGCAGTTGATGCAGAGCAGCAAAATAAATAAATAAAATTAAGTATGGTTTAATACAAAAATAAATAAGTTAGCACTGAAAATAAAGAAGTGTGAAAGATGCAGGCACCTGTCATGAATTCATTTAATTCCTGTTTTCAGAGGAATTATGTTTCTTTAACATAATCTTGGGGAACATTTATCAGCATGAAGGGGAACTGTTGTTAGAGACGTAGCCTCTACCACTATTAAAATTGAAATTAAACAGTCAGATTTGATGGTGTCAAGATTCTGCAAGAACACCCAGCTCCCTCAGCAAGGGACAAAGCTGGATAGCATCCTCAGAAAGTCGCTTTATGATTTAAGAAATGCTGAAGCTACCCTTATTTGATGGAACTAAATTAAATATATATATTGATTGATAGGCTGCTATATAGTTCCTCATCAGATTCACCCAGCTTCAGTTAACCTCATTAACCGAAGACAGCAGTCAGGAATCAGAGAAGCACGGTCAGGTTTCTCCACACAGCCTTGTTCCAGCCTCCACAAGTCTGGGAAGCTGCAGGTTGAGTTTGGAGGAGCCGGAGCTGCTAACGGTACGAACTGCAATGTGCGCTTCTGGCATCGTTCAACGCACAAGAGGAATCTGAGCGAGACCAAGCTCTTTGCCAACACGGATCTAATTTGTAGTTTGAACAAAGCTGGCCTTCATTCACATGTATCTGAATTCTGATGATATTCCAGTCAAATTGTCTCCAAGTTAAAATCAGAAAAGCTTCACTGATGAAGCACCCCTCAGCTTTGACATTTTAAACAGTACAGTAATCTCTCCACACAAGTGAAGGGTCCAGTCTGATAACAAAAATCATCAGAATTATGAGATACAGAGCCTTTCTTGTAGGAAGCTTTCAAACAAATCTTACCTGTTGCAGATTGGAAGAAAGCTTTCACAGAGTAAGATGAAGCAGACCGAAGACTGAAGGTAAATTTGCTGCTACTAACTCAAAAACCTTATAAAGTTTCCTTATAAACTAACAGACAAGCAAGCAACTGTTTAACCAAGCAATTATCAATTGCCAAAAATGATTAGTTTTGGAAATTACCAAGATGAGTCAATCAGAAACTCAAATCAACAGTAAGAAGTGCAAAAAGCCAAATATTTCACAGTGCCCTGCATCTCAATTCCCTGTATCTCCCTGCACTCTCTTCTTTCACCTCTACGTACTAAACAGCTGGTTCACATTAAACACTTGTTAACATAAATGTTCAAACTTAACTCCTGTGTAGTTTTAAAGTGCTTTGTGGTGGTGGTTGTTGTTCTTCTGAGCAGTATAAGGCTGAATTTGGTTCAGATGCATCATAAGAAAGAGCAATTGTTGCTCACGAAGACCCAATTTGAGCATGTGGACTCTGGTGGCAACAGCCAGGTCAGCTCAGCACTAAGATTGCTCAACCCATTCCGCTCTCCCAGCATCGAACAGAACAGCAGCAGCAACAAAAGGATGACAAGCAGTTCTTGAAGATTTCACACCACAATTAAAAATGAGTTAGCAAAATACACCGTTGCAGCTGAGCTGTTTTGATGTGAATTATGGAACATGTGAAAAACCCTGAAGGAACAGATACCTAAGAAGAAAGCAAAATTCCCAAGTTTCAAAGGACTATTTTTAGTGGTGAGATGCAAGATGCTTTACATGCCCATTTTCTTCAAAGTGCATCTGCTGACAGTCTAAATTTGGTCTAGAGAAATAACTTGATTGGAGGTTGTGGGTTCTGCATAGAGGATTTCTGTTTAACGGTAAATGGAATCGAGACCACTAACTCTTTCCTGTAAAGCTCTTAATATAGAATCATTGAATTTCATAGCAAGTTCTAGACTCTCTTTTAAAATTCAAAGACCAAAAATGACATCCCCAGTACAGATTGCAAACTATTGCTATACAACTGATGTAAATATCGACAACTATTATTTAGACAGGAAGCTAATATTAAGAAAACTTTCTGCCTATGTTAACTGTGAATGGTTACAATCCTCAAAATTCATTGCTCCTTGAACATAATGGAAATTGTGAAACAATCCCAGAAAGCATCACCCCAGGATGTCCTCTCACTATAGTTGCAAGGGAGGTGGATTTTTGATCTCTTTTTTCAAACAAACTGGAAGGAAGTTACCCTTTAAATGATACAACTGTTGGTACAAAACAGTTCTCCTTTGACCTAAGAAAGCATTGTTTATATAGGCACTCATAAACCTTTCCATCCTTACAACCATTTCTATTTTGAAACACTGCGACAGAAGTGACAGGGGCTGTCACAATTCCAGCTCTCTCCTACACCACTCTTCCGAGCCTCTTAAGAGAGTGGACTGCAGCCTTGCCGCCTGCTTGGTTACATACAACTAAATGGAGAAACTATGCTGTTGTGAGCAAGTAAGAAAAATACTCATTCTGCTTTTAGCTCTAAAAATAACTTTTTTTTTAAAAAAAAAATTACTTTTCCTGCAGAAATTCTGCTACAACCACCCATGGAAATTTTAAGCACTGTCATTTTAAGCAGTTAGATTTCAGAACGACCCTACCTTTCCCAAAGATAAACAAGAAGACTTCAAAATTAGACTGCCAAGCATAATGTAACCTAAAGCCTCCAAAACCAACACCACAATGCAGATGCAGAGTCTAGCGTGGCTACAAACACAGGAAGCCCTGTTATTCCACATTCCCCACAAGCAGAGGGTTTTCTTAATCTGACCGCTGCCA
This sequence comes from Oxyura jamaicensis, assembly GCF_011077185.1. Classification (NCBI taxonomy): domain Eukaryota; kingdom Metazoa; phylum Chordata; class Aves; order Anseriformes; family Anatidae; genus Oxyura; species Oxyura jamaicensis. The sequence continues at coordinate 81,619,581 of NC_048894.1, forward strand.
CAAACTCAGGAGCACTCCTGTGAGCCATCACCTCATTTCATAAAGACTTCCAGTGCTTTGCCACTGGCCTTACTGAGCAATCATCCAGCAGTTCAACCCGGACAGCAAGAATTCGGTCGATATGAGCAGTAGCAGCCAAGGCAACCTCGCTAAACATAAATAAGTAAATCTGCAGTCACTGCAGATCACCTGCAACACTGAGCAGCTGAATGGAAAAGTGCCTGGCCTACCCATGGACACTGATTTTTCACAAGTTTACCTCGAGACTTGAAGGTATGCACTAAACGCATGGCTTTATTGAGAGGAAAGCACCTGCAGTTAGTAACAGAAACAATTTAAAGTTTTTCATTCCTTGTTGAATTAAAGAACGCTTGGTCTGATGACAGCACTTGTCATCAATGAAAAGAACAGCAGAGGAATATTGGCATTCTGTCATTTTCTTATTTCTGAGATACAGATTAAGTTACTTATTTATAAATAGAGATGCTATTCAGCTAATAGCTGTTTCATACAATTTAGCAATAAAAAACAATAATCTTGATAATTTCTCAGTAACATTGCAGACCCATTAAAAAATTAATAATCTACGAATTACTGCAATATGACAGTCAACTAGTCCTAGAAACTTTCCAAATCCACACTATGCAGTGAGCTAGGATTTTGCAAAATGAAGGAATATCACCAAGAAGTGGATATTTACAACACCTTTTAGAATTTTTGCAATTATTTCTTCAATTTTTTTCAACCAGTATTAAAATGTTTTGCCCTAGCTTCTCATGAAAGCATTTGCACTTCACACTGAAACTCTCTAATAAATTTATACATGACCAAATAAAGTCATGTGCACTGACAACTTTATAGCTGAGGCAACTGAATGAGAATTAAAAATATATTTGACTTACTGGTAAAATCACATTGGATACATTGAACGTAGACTACTAACAGCAAGCTACATGAAGACATCTGCTTGTTCTCAGATGACGATGATGAACACTTTTTGCACTGAAAGAGATGAGGTTTCCTCTGGTGGTGTTTTGTGCGCTTTCCAGGTACTTTGTGATATTAAAAACACTTTCACAGATGAAGCACTAGTAGGTTACTTTTATGTGCTTGTACAATTTTAGTATTTTCTGCTAAGACCCACTCTGTCAAGTGACTACAATCCACATCATGATGCCTTTCCTGGATTTTACGAGCATCTTTTGACTTCAATACTACACTGTACGTGTTGCAGAAATCCTGTGTTGTCTCAGAATTCAGATTTAAGGTGCAAACTTCTTTCATAGGAAGATCTTACCATGTTATTATCATGACTAGCTTTCTTCTGATTTTTGCAATTTTCAGGCCCCGATTTAGCTTCAGGTTTGTTTTTTTACCTCCTTAAGTACAGTCAGTGTTCTAACACTGGAAACACAGCACTGGCCAAAAGTTGTAATAGACTGTGCTTCTTCTTTACCTTTCCTCTTTCTGGATTTGCTGAAGTCCAGGGTATATGAAAGAGAACCAGGCACTGCAGGCCAGGGCTCCTCAGGCTGAAAATGGCCTGTTTCTTCTCCAGACAAAGGTGTTCATCATTTCATGAGTGAGAAGCATGAGAGTTATTGCTTGGACTCCCTGGGCTCATGTCACATCAGTGAGGGTTTGTATTTTGACGCATCTGACAGATGGGTAATAGATGGACAATTTTACAAGATTTTCTTTGTTTTCTTTATTTGCTTGATGAACTTCATCTCCTATGCTGTACAACTCATTTGCACCTTGGTCCATTTTAGGACAGACTGAAGTGTGACATACTGCATCTTTTTCACGTACATGAGCCAGGCACGTCTCGATCTTACTTTTGATGCTGCTTGTAAACTGGCAGAGCTTGCATCTTCCTACCTCCACCAGAAACATCTTGTCCAGGACAGCAGTCTGGTCTTCAAGAACCTCAGAGAGAGCAGCATACAGCCGGGATGTTTCATTTCTCTCTGAGATGCAGGTTCGCAGGTGGAGCACACTGGCATTCTTCTCAGGAGCAGTGGAATGGGTTGCCCAGGGAGGTGGTGGCATCACCGTCCCTGGGGGTGTTCAAGGAAGGCTGGACATGGTGCTTAGGGACATGGTTTAGTGGGTGACATTGGTGGTAGGGGGATGGTTGGATCAGGTGTTCCTGGAGGTCTTTTCCAACCTTAATTCTGTGTTTCATTCATCATCAGATGTTGCCGATAGGCATATCTACAGAAGACAAAGAACAAAGCAATTGAAGTCCACTTTAGGTCACAATATCTAGATCCAAAGTCTGGCTGTGAAGATGATCTTAAGAGTGTGTGAAAAACGAAGACATAAACGGACTACTCAGCTCACTTGGGATAAAAAACCGAACCGGGAGTTCGTAGCGTTAAGTTCATGACACCCAACCGTTAGAAACCGCGCGGATCCTCACAGGCACCGCTGAGAAAGCCGCTCTGCGGCCACAGCCCCGCACCAACACCCCCAAACGCAGCCCAGCCCGCAGAAAGCGAACCCAGCGAGCAAGCGGCGCCCGCCAGCCCCCCGCCGCCGGCCGGCACCCCGCCGCCAGCCTCCCCCTTCCCACCGCCGACCTCACCGAGCCGCAGGGCGCCGCCCCCCGCATCGCCCCGGGGCAGGGGCGGCGCTGCGGGGCCGCTCCCCGCCCACAGCCCGGCCGCGCTTCCGCCCGCCGCCGCCTCCGCTCCCGGCCCCGGCCCCAGCCGC